>NC_090946.1:49223989-49533124 GCF_040807025.1 Struthio camelus
TATAATTCATGATGCCCACTGATGTGTGACTATTGTTTTCTAATGCAGAACTTCGTTATATATTTTTATTATTGTTTTTACATATTTGTTTACGTGATATATATTGCTTTAAGTAATTGTGCCAAAGTTGATTGAAGTACTTTCCCCAAAATACTATTTATCAGGTACAGGTTGAAAAGTGGTCTATGGCAGTATAGCTGTGTGGTTTACAAGCTGCTTGTTTGTTTATTGCTCTAATTTTCAGTAACACAGGAATGCCGTTTAGAATGCAGCAAAAACCTTTCAATCCCAAACGAGCATGTCCAAAAAAAGAAACAGAGATTTTACTTTTAGCTCATCTTCAGATTCACAGGGGACAATAAGGGAGATTCATTAGGCCATTTGTTACTGTCATCTGCCATGATTCAAAATGAAATACTAAATGTTTCATGGACTCAGAAAAAGAGCAGTATTTGTCTTTGTGTTGGCTATGCAAAGACTGTATGGCTTTCAGCCTCCATACAAGAGGTCTGATGGATGAAAGGGGGAAGGGTGGTGCCATCTGAATGATGATGGGCTAATATCATCATCCTCTTGTCAGCTGTAATAGGCTTTTCCTCACAGAAATAATTCATAAAACCGCTACATTATATTCTATCCCTGACAGGCCCTATCTATCCTGCAACCCAGCAGGCTCACAACTAATAAGAAAATATGTGGTTCAGGAACCCTGAAAAATTAAACAGGTAGTTTATGAACAATTTGTTTCATAGGGATGTTTATTATGTTTATTAAATATTGAGCCTTTAATGTTTTCCCAGTACAGATGATATCATAAAAATGCTGACTTGAGCCTCAGTTGTATTCTTAGAAAGTGGCATTTTATAGCTCTTGTAGTACACAGTAAATAACTAAATTGTGGTGGTTGATATGTGTACACGGAATAGAATTTATAGGGAGTGAGTATATTTTATTGTGCATATGCAGTGTATTTAATATATTCATAACAGATACTTCCAACCATGAAAATATTGATCACATTCTTTGGTTTAAATGAAGTTTTGAGAAGACCAGTATTTCAGAGCCTTTAGCAGGGAAAGCCAGGTATTTGTTTTATTGCTTTTACTAATGGAGAAACTTTGATCTTGGTAGTTTAAGTATCAAGCCAAAAATTCTGTAGCTACTTCTAATGAACTTAACCCAGAATACTGTTTTGTAAGTATAATTTTCATAGACATTTTTTGGATGAGTCCTGCCAACAGGAAAAATGGGATGAAATGGCTCAGGCTGAAGCCAATATGCTACTATACCTTTCAATGAAAGTAGAGGGGTGCCAGAGGTTGACCTGTTTGTGCAAGGCTAGCCTCCTATTGCCTGACAGGGTGCAGGCTGGGCTCTGGAGAAAAATGTGAGTGCATAGGGGAAGCATGATGCACAACCACAATCTTTCCATGTCCATACCTTTTTATTCTAACTTCTTCCTTCAGATTTTATTCAATAATTGATAATTCTGTGGCAGGGTATGAAAACCGGCAAGTAGAAAACTTCCAGTGTTAATGAATTTGTAATAATAAATAATGCTTGTGATTTTAAAAAGCTGTATTCTGCAAACATATTACAAAGAGCATGTGCATGACATGATTTACAAAAAAAAGTACAGATCTTTCACTGAGCCTTTCAGGAAGGTTCTCATATCTTTCTATTCCTGGTAAAAGGGTAGACTCTATAATAAAGAGTAGGATCACTGAGCACAGATAGAAACTGTCTAGAATCAGCATGCCTTCTATAACGGGAAAACCTGCCTATCTAACCTGCTGGAGCCCTACGAAGGTTTCAGTAAGCACATGGATTAAGAGGAACCAGAGGGCATAATATATTTGAATTTTCAAAAAGCCTTTGGCAGGGTTCCACACCAAAGGATAGTAAAGACAGTTATTATAGGTATGGAGGAAACTTCTTTTATGGATTGAAAAGTGATCAAAGGATATGAAGCAAAAGGTAGGGCTTACTGGCTGTTTTTCAGGATGGATATTTCATTTTCAGCAGTGAGGTCCCTGAGGACTGCTTTTGTTAAACACCTTCATTGATGATCAAGAGAAGAGAGGGTGCAGTGAAATCTCCAAGTTTGAGGAGCATTATTCGTTAGGTGTGGTCAAATGTCCTTGCCAATTTGCTGAAGTAACCTCAGAAGGATCTTTCAAAACTGAGCAGAGGAAAAAGGTGGCAGATAAGCTTCAGTGGAGGTAAACGTAAGGCTGTGCGTCTAGGAAGAATAATCTACACTGTGCCACATGGTGCCAAACTCAGAATGACTGTTTAGAACTCAGGAAAGACGTCTTGAAGTCAGCCCTGGCGAGTCTCTGAAGTCATGAGCTCTGTGCGCAGCAGCAGTCAAAACCAACAAAATGCAGGCTATCATCACAAAAGTTATTTAGAACAAGACAGACAGCATCATTTTGCTGCTGTATAAAACCTTGACATGCCCACATTCTGAATACTCTGTGCAGTTCTGGTCTCCACGTCTCAAGAAACATGCCGCGAAGTTAGAGAAGAAACGGAACAGGCAATTAAAATAATCAAGAAAATGGATCAGCTGCATTAAGAAGAGGCTAAAAAGCCTAGGATTCAGAGAGAAGGATGAG
The DNA here is from genome assembly GCF_040807025.1 of Struthio camelus. Classification (NCBI taxonomy): domain Eukaryota; kingdom Metazoa; phylum Chordata; class Aves; order Struthioniformes; family Struthionidae; genus Struthio; species Struthio camelus. The sequence continues at coordinate 49,226,611 of NC_090946.1, forward strand.
AAGGATTTTTATCAAGGTTTATTACCGAGTGGATAATCTGAATGTGGAACTATTCATCAAATTCCACAAAATACGAGAACAAGGACCACTCAAGGAAATCTGTAAAGAAACATCTACAGCAGATAAAAGAAAGTACTCCTTTATGCAGAGAGCAGAGAACTTCAGAAACTTGCTGTTGCAGAAGGCTGTGGAGGACAGGCAGTAAGAGCAGGTTCAAAAAGGTACTAGACAGGCGACAGGTCCTTGAATGGGTATTAAAAGGACTAGGCAGGAGCTGTATCTTCTAACATCCCCAACAACAATCTGGACACTGAAGGAGTATGAGGGGAATGGACTACAGAAAACTCTGGTCTTCTGTGCTGTCCTTAATAGTGTTTGCTGTGCCACTGTCAGAGACAGAATGGCTGGCTGCATGGACCATCGGTCTGAACCAGTAGGACTCTTCTTGTGTTCTTGCCAGACCGTCCCAATTTTGTTCCACGTGTCTAATTTTCTTCTCAGTTATTCCAGTTCCACATTCATGTAGTTTCAAAGACTTCAGTGTATTATGAATACTCCTTCTTTATATCTGTGTACACGAAAGGTGAATCAGGCCTCCTCTCCTCTCTTTCAAATACACACAGTTTTTTAAGAAGTTGTCCTCATACATGAAGATACAGAGCAGAAAACTTGAAATCTAATAAAGGAAAAAATATCAGAATAAAGAGGCTAAAAGCTTCAACTCAATGGCTTAAGCCTGAGAAAACAATGTACCTTTTAAAAACCCTTGCAATTTATTTCATTTTTCACTGAAAATTGTTTGTTTATTCTTGGCTTTTACAAAGACTTGGCATCCACACTACCTCTTTTGAACTTCAAGAGTAAACAATAAAAGCTGTTTCCGCACTCCCCACCCCCTACAACTTAATCATCTTTCATTTTTTCCCTAATGGAGCTGGAACGAAAATCTCTTGTTTTCTTTATAATGAATTTTTCAAACAGAAAAAAAATAAAAGAATGCCATTTATTATTAACCTTGGGTCACATGGTTACCTTGCATCTCTGGATCATGTAAACCCATTTCTATAACAAGCCAGACCAGATACAATTTTGTTATAACAGTAGAGTCTTAGATTGTCCAACCTCTTTCAAAAGAAAATCATTTACCTCCACTGAAGAGGAGAGAGGTTGATAAGGCACGTTTTGCACGCTACTTCCGTTCTCCCTTTGATAATTCACCCCAAATTTTTATGAAACTGCAGCTGCTGCTGAAAGTTGGTAAAGCCTATGTGTCGTCTTCTCCAACGGTAAGTCCCTTCTCTGAAGCAATGGCTCCCTGCTGCTATCAAGTGGCTTGGCCTGGCAGCAGGAGGCAGCGTGTGCAAGGGTGTGTATTACCTGCTTTGCTCTGTGTTGCGGTGCGTGACCGCTGCTGCAGATGTCTATGACATACCCTATGTGCATTCTGCAGGCTGAGCCTGGATAGGGCCAGCAGTGGCTCCACAGCAGGAACAAGCCTGGTGGAGAGCCCAGCTCCGTAGCGCAGACAGCAGGGGGATGTTCTGCTCTTCAGCCACTGCGGAAGCTTGTACAAGTTGGTGTGTCAAACACATTGCATGACCTGATGTGCTCTGATGTACTTAAGTGCCCACGTTGTGCTGTGTCACCAATTTAAAGAAATACTGCTTTCATTGGCAGGCAGTTGGAAGCAATTAATTACCCATGGATGGTGTGTACAGCTGTTGCTCATGTATGGAAACAGAAGAGAAATTAGATTTAATTAGTTTAGCATAATGAAATAAATGCCACTTTCTTCATTATAGCTTTTGTAAACTGAGCCACTTGATTTTTCTTTTTATCATTTTTTTGGAAAGAGTTGGGCAAAATTCTCTTAACAAATGAAAAATTCCCTGAGGAACAAAAACTGAGAATATTAAATTGCTATATGTTAGAAATTTTCAGGATCAAAGCAGGAAAAGATACATTAGGCTAACAAATGACTCAGTGAAATATTTTGCTATGTATGCCTACTACTTGCTGCAGTTTGGACTAACCCCCAAATATGCATCATGATGCATCTGTATATTTTTAGCTCTGAAGGACGCAACCAGTGAAGATATTCAAAGTTCAAATTTAAACTGGAAAAACTAGTGCAAATTATTAAGTCTTTATAAATTGATATTTCTGTTGTAGATTATTTTAGATCTTCTGACATAAAGCAATAGTTAGTGATGAGGAAAACAATTATATCTGCATGTGAAATGTAAACATATCCTATAAATACAAGCCAAATTCTACTGCAACATTTCTATAAAACATTGAACAGCTCATATTTGACTGGATTATTTTCTCAATTTTCCCAAAGTGCCTACGATGTTAAATTCATCTGTATCCTCAGCTGAGGCCAGTACAGCAAAGAGAAGAATTCAGCTGCATGTGTCCCTAATGTTTCATTCATTAATGTTTTTGAAAATACTCTTTGTTAAGACGTCTCTTAACCTATATACAAAATATTGTTATGTTTCTGTGGCTATTAGGTTTTATAAACAAACATCTTTCTACATTAATGTCAGCTTAATGGACACTTAATAAATGCAATATGATCTGCATTCATGTAACGCTCTTTTTGAGGGCCCGTTCTCTAGTCCTGTATAAGCTAATGCAAACTAATGTTTGTCTGTGATGTAACACAGAATAAGAATATTTTTCACATTTACAATTAAAGAAAAAGTCTGCATGTATACTGTGTAGCTTCATGCATTGCTGCATGCAGTGAGACTGATGTTAAAACACTGGGGGATAGCACAATTAAAAATTATTCTGAAATACAAACATTTCCCAATTGATTAAAGAGTTACCTTCGTAACATATTTCATTTTACAAAGCCAAATATTTTTAATTTTTAGAATAGCTTTTTATAAATGGTAATCACAAGTGCTCATGGAACGGGCAGGCAGAATGTGGCAATCTACAAACGTTTAAAAGAAACCATAAAAAAATCTAGAACGCCAATGAATGTTTCAGAACCAGGCAACACAGCTGAGAGTACATTCCAATTTAGTCTTCCACAAAAGAGAATGGAGTATTTTGCTAAATAACAGCCACAAACTATTTAAGCGTTACTGGGAGGGAAGAAGGAAGGAAGGAAGGAAGGGAAGAAGGAAGAAAAAGTTGTTTGGAATGGGTTTTTTTTGTGATTAATATCTATTTAACAATTGCTTACATTTTTCCTAGATGGGGCCAAACCCATCTCTCTGAATTTAGAAAGAAAAAAAAATCAAGTCTAGATATGAAGTTCAGTGATTTCCCATCTCTCTAAAACAATCCTGGAACACAAACCCTGAATCTTCAAAGCAAACCAAGAACCAGACTGTTCTTTTGAATGTAGCTAAAGTAATTGTTCCTGTAATACACTCCAATACCCTGTGAGAGAGAAATGTCAGCTGCTGCATTTACTGATATGAAAGTCAAAGGGAAGTAAAGTGTAGAGCAAATATTCCAGAGTAAAAACAGTCTCAGTCAGATGCTGTAAATGATTTACTGAATTAAAGAAAAGTCAAATTTTAATGAAAGCCCAAGTTCTGCACACATAGAGTCAGTATTTGATCAGTGGACTTTGGCAGCTTTTTCAAATTACTGCTATTGAGAGACAAGTATACGCTGCAAAGTAAAAACGACCTCTGGATGATAAACTGTATATTAGATGGAAAGTTTATATAAACACAATTAATGTAGGACTGCTTATTGAAACCATACACTGATGACAGATATTTTCATTGCGAGCTTTTCTGTGTCAGTGTTGTGAAAAAACATACCTCCTAACGCTACTAATTTGCTTTATTTACCTTTGCTAAAAATCTGAGATGCACTTAGCAAAAGCAGCGTGTACCTGTCTGTCAGCGGAGCAGCCTTTAACATTTATTCACCTACTATTGGGCAGAATACAGGGCTGCAGCAGCTGGCAGATACATTCAGGAAAACAACTGGACCCTGTCAACACCACCCAACCTTCTGAGGCCAAGCAGGCAGCTACAAAGTAACAAAAAAAGGCCAGTGTTTTGTTTTGCCAATAGCCTGGTGTATTTTCCCCCCTCTTTTGTTCAGAATGTGCAACACCATTAAAGGGACCTGCGTAGAACAAAGGAACAGGGATCACTGTAACAATTATGATAGAAATGAAAATGCATAGTAAAAAGCCCCCCAAAATGAGGAAAATAACGCCAGGTGAAGATGAATACACATCCACTGGGAACAATTATATAGCAGATGCATCCAAAAATTCATTATCAATGTATAATTTGACATGTTCCTAGTAATGTAATTCATTACATTTACAAATAATTCATCACAGGTGTTGTGAACTAAAATGGCATACAAGATCCTTATGTTCCCCAGGACAAGAGGAAATGTCCGATTTGTAAACACACATTGCATCCAGTTTTATAAAATGATTTTGTCTTTTGTTGTGTAAATCCTCCTGCCACGCCAGATAAATCAGATATAGGGAAACTGCTTTCATTGTAAAACATACTCATTTTTACTAAGCTTGCTGGGAATGGTAAATATTCTGTTAATTTGTTTTCCTTTTCTATTTTTCTTCTTTTTCTCAAAACAAAGCCTGATTTTTCAAAAGATTGGTCTTTGTAGTTAGTCTCACTGATTTCAGTTACTTCTGGTGTACTTCTAATGTTGCGAATCTTGCTCATTTGAGCTCATTTTTAATAATTAGATCCTCTGGCAGGGGCACATCCTGTTCATTCAAGTATAGCGCCATTATTTTAAATAGAAACATATATGCATGAGTGAAGGGAGCAGGGGTTGATGCAAGATGTTTTTTCCATAATTCAGCTCACGGCAAATCTCTTATTCAAACTTTTTGTTTATTGCCTAAGGCTTAATTCTTCTGTGAAGTTATGGGGAATTTTACTTGCATATGTAGCACAAAATCTGATCATCAGTAGAACCTGACAAAAGGCCACACTTTCTGATAAATTTCATAAATAATGACACAGCAAATACATCTGTATTGCTCTTTTAGTCTGAAATTCTTCAAACACATTCACTGTCTTTATTGTATGGATAAAGCTTCGTAAGAAAGCTTTATTATAATAGTATAGCAATAATTGACTAACCCCTGTTACTAGCAAGGGCTCCAGCAGCATTATATTTTTAATCCTAGTATGCTATGTCAAATAGAGCCTTCAAGCGCATATAAAGACGAACACACCTCTGAAAAAGAAGTAATTAATAATTTGTCCACAGTCTGGACAACATATGTAGCATTCCAGTCATTTTTGAGAGGAATTTCAGAGCACTGGTGTAAACACCATTGAGGTTGTTTAGGTAATTATTGAGTCAAGAGACTGGTTGCTTCTTATGGAGCCAATTATTGTTCCTTGTTATGACTTCTCCTCACTACATTTGACTATTTCATTAATTGGTAACTGTGACACCATAATATTATGGCATAAATGTTAGATTCATAAAAGGACCTGGAGGACTGAATTCCACCGGACCTCCCACATAAGTCATTTAACTTCAAAATTATGGTCCTCAACTCCTGCCTACTCACCTGCTACTTCATCCCAAGTATGAACTCTGTAAGGCACTTTTTTTTTTTTTAATTAGCATTAGAACTGTCTAATTGGGCATAAACATGACCCCATAACTCCTGGTGCTAACAGATGTGTAAAGGCTTATCAGGATCTCTGGACAAGGTATACCCCTTACCTGAAAACAATTTACAAACAGTTAGCCAACCACACTTCTAACAGAAAATATGGCAGCTATCAGTATTTCCTTTCAAATAAATGTCTATTTTCTTCCAACAGCAGTAACCCATGGTATAGAAAACCTTATTTCGCCCAAGGAATTCAAACTTGCCTTTCCTATATTTCTACTTGCCTAGTTGGTAACTGAAGGAGAACACTGCCAAGTACCATTTTGTATTGTGTATTCCAGTTGGTAAGAAATATTCTCTGGGCATAAAGAGAGACAGTGTGAAAGTGAACAAGACTATCTCACGTGTTGGAACTTTCAGCAAAGGAAAATAATGAAACTAACTGGCAGAAGGGCTGAATTCCAATCTCCCCATTGCCAGATGAGTGTTGTAATCACTAGGACAAAGAATCATATTCCATCTCTGGGTGAAAAGTTAAGGATTGTATGGAAAGTGGAAAAGCTTCTGCTGGACTGATTCCCCACCTCCTTTCAGAAGAGCATACAGTTTGAGGAATAAGGCACCTGTTTTAGTGATGGGGCATTGAAAACAACTGTCTGTCCTGGCTGTTTGTACAAACTATTAAACTATAGTTTTGGCAAAAATGAAATGATATCATTGACTTTTCTTCAGGTGTGTGTATTTTGATTGTGGGAAGGCCTTCTCCACCCACCCTTTCTCTTTCAGAGAAAGAGGTTACAAACCTATTCTGAAATACAGATTTCAAGCTAAAATTCCTTAGTGGAAGAAGATACTTCCTGGTAGTGCTGAGTAAGGCACCAAAATATTATAAAAGGACTGATTTCAGAAACCACTCTGCCCTTACCAGTAGCACAGGTAGTAGCAAGCATAAGTGCACTGCATGAGTGCTCCGTGCTCAGCTTGCTGACTTTTATGAACCCTACTCAAAGCCAGCTAGCTTTCCTCATGCAGCAGAACAGAAGCCAAAGTGCTACTTCAGGCTTCTGGACTCTGCTAATGAGTAGCTGATACAACGTTGTATCCTGGCAGTAGGTTCTCCAGATAAGAACTTGCAAAAATTCATACGAACTTGAAGAGAAGAGAAGAGAAGAGAAGAGAAGAGAAGAGAAGAGAAGAGAAGAGAAGAGAAGAGAAGAGAAGAGAAGAGAAGAGAAGAGAAGAGAAGAGAAGAGAAGAGAGCTGAAAATTATCTTGAAAATTCCTCTCCTGCTGCCCTAGGCTACTGGTCACTAATTAACGTTCCTTGACTAAATAACGGTCAACTGCCGAAGTGACCTCCTGTTATGAGTGGTCAGGGTATGACACATACTAGCCACCTGCTGCAGCTTCCTATTGCTGAGGGCGTGAAATGATGATTTTAAACCAGTTGTGCTGGCTTTACAGTAAGCCTGATGACTCCTGTCAGTCAAGAAGATGTTCAAAGCAGCTCTACAATTCTTCTACCTGCCTTATGGAACAGAGCAGTGCTAGGATTTGATCCTTGTTTTCTTCAAATTAGGAAATGGTTGCTCTCTTCAAACTTTTCGTATTCTTTAGATTCCTAGTTTTAAAACAAAACCATCAGACAGTAAGGACACATGTTAAAATAAGTGATTTTTATGGACAAAACACTAAAACCAAGTATATTGATGCTGCAAGAATGGCAATAAAAAGGATGCAGTGGTTAACTGAAAGCTTGTAAATAATGTAATACGATGAAGTGAGTGAATGCAGCTTTGGTCATGAAAGCTGTGAAAGATATTCCTCCCTAAAGTAGCAAGCTATTGTCCTGCAACTGGACTGCGTAAGTGGCCAGTATTTTTACCCAGAATACCACTGAAATCATCTGGCGTTCAGAAGCACGTTGTTCAACTGCAGGACCGAGGTCCTGCAATCCAGGTCTTAGAGTTTCAAGATTTTAAATCATGAAGGGTATTTATGTAAGTAAGTCTCCCTCTCTACTGAAGCCATCATAAAACTAAGGAGTGACCTACCTCTTCTAGGAACAGCACAGTATCATCCCTTCTTATCTATTTATAGGGGAAACAAATTACAGCCTGTGTTTGAATACAATGAAAAGTAACTACAACCTCATTTACCTTTATCATACCAAACAGGGAAAAAAAGGAAGGTGAGCCAGATTTTTCTTTGTGTACATATTGGCCTTTAGAGTTCCAATTTGCATTGCTTTTCTATCCTTCGCTCTTGAATATGTGTATGAAATGATTTTGTTCATGTGAAGATTTGCAGAATGGCTGTGCCTCAAAGTTTCACAAAAGCAAGGGTACTTGCCATTGAGTATTTAGCCTCCAATACAAGCAACTTTTCTTCCCAAATGTTTCAGTCAATCGATGAATAAAATAAATGCCAAATTTTTATTGTGGACTCTCTATGAACATCAGATTGTCCAAAAGACATTTCTGTAATTTGTTTATGAATACTGGCAAACAATATAGACATTTGTAGATATCAGATTTAGTTCAAGAAAGGTAAAAGCAGTGGGATATGCTGGATAATACATTTGTAAGGAGCAGTTTGGCCATTTCTAGTGGTTATGTCAAAGAACTCCATTAGATGTCACACAATAACTCTATTTTATTCAGTATATTGTGCTTTATCACAATGTAACTCTGCAAATTATTCACATGGGCATTCTGTATGCTTGTCTGGAAGAAGAAGAAAATATTCTTGAAAATTCTTATCTTGCTTTCCATATTTTCTGTGGCATTTTTCAAATAAATAAATTAGTGATATAGGGGGAGAAATGAGGGATGTATTAACATTATGGTTTCATTATAGGTATTCCAATTATTACAAAACTCTTTTCCTTCTAACTCATCATCTATAACAAAGCTTTTACTACATTTGCAAGTTTTATACTGGAACTACTTGAGGGCAATATGTCAGTAAGCATCAGTCTGTAAGTGACTAGAGTTAAAATCATGCTCAATAAATCTTCCACAGAATCTTTTAACAGCAGTGCTAATAATGCTATATAAAGTGCCACCTTTCACACTTTTTAAAAAACTAATCAACTTACTAGTAAAGATATGGTGAACTTATGCAACCATTCGGAATAAATAAATATAGCCAAAGCACAGTAGCAATTGTGCTTACCTTTTGCTAAATAATATAAATAAAGAATAAGATAAAAAAGTGAATGTTTATACAAATGGCTGAAGTTTTTGAAAGCAATTCATTTGTATTAAGCTTTTAACATTTTTGCATGGGTAAGAATCTATCCTTCAGGCATGAGAGAAGTTACAATAAAAAGAGAATGAAGGAGATTAAATAAAATTAAGGGACTTCCTATTTATAAACCCTCTTCCAGCCCCCATTTGCCCAAATTATATCTGACTTGCATCCCACATAAACATCCTGTCAGCACTTCCCCCATAGGTAGGGTGAACTCCTCATGGATGTGAAGAATGACATAATCTACATGTGCTGCAACATTTGGCCTAAGTCCTTTAATTCCGAAATAACATAATCTGTCAGTTCTTATGCCAGAAGACTCCTCAGTTTTTTTGTGCTTGTACAATAGTACAAAATGTGTCTGTAAACTCGATGTTTATAAATGCTTCCTCAAATCTATTCTCCATGCTTTTTGATAACCTTCTACTCTTATTTAAAACTGCAAACACAGGGTAGATAAATCTTTCCTGGCAATCATTTTTGAACTACAATGTAGTAAGCTACAATGCTACAATGCAGTAAGCATTTTTATTGGCTTGGGTATCTACAGCAAAACAAATATGGTGTGCTTATAAAAGGAAAAGATTTGACAGCACTCTATTTTATGCTTCATGGTACCAAATAACCACAGATATATTGAACTCTTAGTACCAGACTAATCTTCACAGATCTTTTTTGACTATGTATTGTACAGTTCTGCTAATAAGTCTCTTTTGGGGGTTTCTTATTGTTTTGACAGGGGACCCCTACAAACTTAACGATGTATTCCTTTTCCTGAGGTAGCTCATTTGAGTTTCGTGGGTTGAGTTTCTTCATTTTTATATCATGGTAATTGTGGTCACCAGAATTTTTGGTGCCAGTTCAACAACAGCAACATAGTCTAAGAATTCCCTCTTTTTCTGGAAAAGGACATATCTGGGCCTTATTAATTTCTTTTAAAATATTAGTGAAATTACTGTCGTGTGAAAAAAAAAACTGAGATGGCCTAAGCCAACAGATATTTGTGTATGCTAAGTGTCTGACTGAGTTAGGATATGAGAGGCCCTTCTTTAGGGGCTTCTTTTCATCCCTTTCTTCTTCCTCCAGCTAAACTCTTTCAAAAGCACGAAGAAGTCCAAATAATCACACTCAACATAAACAGAAGGTATAAAACTCAGACCTGAGATTTTCTGCTTCAGTCTCATCTTTGTCCATATGGTATCATCTCTAGTGCATCATCCTCTCCATTCATTGATTGTCTTCAGCCAGTAGCCTTGTTAATATCTAAAATTCAGCAATCTGACTGCCACAAATAGACTAAATCTCCGTTCAGGTGCCTTGCATATGAAGACATTTTATATTAAAGGCCTTGGGCCAAGAGAGCTGTAGAGGAATAAACTTGGTTTGGTATAAAATGACAAGATAACATAGAGGGATCTGTAAGAGGAAAATAGGACAGTATAGGGTGGTGGACATTATCGTTAGCTGGATAAAATAAGGCTGTAGTGGGAAATTCCTTGTAAGATCCAGTGAAGAAGCATAAGTTAGGGATGATGTATTCCACAGGTGTCGAGAAGGCAAATAAAATCCTAACTGCGCAGCCCTTACAGGCAAAATGTCTTTATCTGCACTAAGATTAAATTTTAAAAGCTGCTAACGATGATTTTTTGAATTTAACTCGTGACTGAAGGCATAACTAAAATAGTTATGAAATAATAGTCCATACAATGCCTCTTTTTATTTTGTCTTTTTCCCTCTCCCCCATCGCCATTACATCCTCAAGCAAGAAAGTATAGTCTTCTTGTCAATAAAAGGACAGGACATTGTCCCCAGCTAGCAGTTAACTAGCTTTACGGTCATTAATCTCTATTGGAGATATCCATAATATCTATTACCTGGAGAATTGTCCAGATGAAATTAACAAATTTCATCTGGAGCTCAGTGGAGTTTCTAACAAAGGCTGTAGAAGCTTTTATGTTGGCTGTACTCAAATACATCCCTATACTGAAAAATTAAAACACCATGAGGGTCTCAGGAAGAGGAATTCCTCCTTTTTGTCTGCTTAGAGGACTCTAGAGCTAATACACTGTCTATTATCACAATGATATTCAGAGCGTACAGCAGAGGGAAGAATCAGTTTCTAAATGTGGATGCTTTCTGTATCCATATCCTTAAGAAAGGAGCAGTTCTCATGACCTATGACACCTATAGAATGGTACTGAAGTAATAGGTATATCAAAGTTATACCAGCTAAACGCAGAATTCTGTGGGTGCAGTAAGCTGAGCAAAAAACTCAATTTGATAAGTCTATAAGCTCTTTTTTTACTTTTCATAAACATTCTGACAAGAGATTTTTTGTTTCTCAGAATGTTTAAGGGTGAAAAAGTGTGTATGGAAACCTGTGCAAATGTGTGTTTGTACCACATACAACTTTGGCAGTCCTTCTCTTCCTTATGAATATTGCAACTATCCAGGTAGAAGAAAAACTGTTATTCATGTAATTCAAGTAACTAGTAACATCAATTAATTAAAATGGCAGAAATAATCAAAGCTATAGTCATAGCAGTCAATTCATGACAGACCAACAGACTTAAAGTGTTTACGTAAATGAAAAATACCTTAGAATCAAAATCACTTCAAAAATGCAATATCCCTATTTGTATAAAATTTGTGAATTAGAAAAGGGCTAAATTTATGAAAAAAAAAGAGTTGCTGCAAATAGTTCACACAGCTGAAGTAGTTCACAGAGCTCTAATAACAATGCAAACAACTTTCAGCATCCAGAGCTATAAAAGTATTCAGAGAAGATCAGATACATCTTCCTTGTTGATAGTGCCCTAGTACAAAAGATGAGATATTCTTAAAATACATATAAAACTGGAATGAAATCACTTGTAAACAAAACAGCTCAGAAACCTGCAAATAATATCTCAATCTTCCTATATTCTTCTTTATTCACTGCATCATAGCATGAGTAATTTTGAAACTGCAGCATTCCATTTATTGTACAATTATGTTATATTATTTTCCTGTTGCCACAAAGCTTCCATGAAAACATGCTCCATATATGCCTAAGCAGTTTACCTTGTATGAAGATTTGCATTAAATAAATGAAAATTCACCTCTTTCTAAAGATATCATGCCGAGACACAAAAGCGTTCCCTGCTATTAGGAATGTGCTTGTACAGATCTAAAAATTGTAAATGAATTTGTAGATGGTTGCTTCCATTTAAGTAAAGTAGACTGAGCATGCATCTTTATGAAAATGTGTTTACCTAACCAGAAAACAAAAATATTTCTATTAAATATGCTTTCAAGTTTAACTCCAAATTCCTGATTTCTCATGGATGTATGATTTTATGGAGATGTACTTAAAAACAGTATTCCAATGACAGATTGTAGTCTCTTTCTCCAACAACATTTTAGGGTACAAGCTAAGCCTTAGAAGAGCAGTAGACAGTTTATATAAATCCAAGATACAGCATTTAGGGCAGAGATTCATCTATTTATTTTCCCCACACTGAACTATCCAAATGATTGATTTGCCTAAAATGGAGAGTTTAGAGCTTACATTGTAATTATGCCTACGACTGTGAATTAAAAAAGTCAAGCTGACTGTATATTACTTCTATTAAATGCAAAGTACATACTATTGCACTTTATTTTTATTTAAAATTGCACTACTTTTCTGAATGACTAATGAAGAAAACGCAAAAAAAGACTGACAGTGTGTGTGTGCATGTGTAATATATAATGCCTAGGGTTTTGAAAATGGAATTAAACACCAATAGGGAAAAAAAATCACATGAGGAGAAATGAAGCCTCAGAACAAATGTATTTTTGTGATACTGTCTGTAATTCATGCTAGATAATCATGAACCCAGCAGTTAATGACCTCTACTCTGATACATTAAGTCCAACCTAAGATAATGGTGTCCTGTGTAAATTAACAAACCCAGTGGTAAACTTGCTTCTAGTTCAGCAGGAGACAGTGTGCAAATTAGCATTGGTTCTTAATAAGATCAGTGTCCTGCAATCTACAGTTCTGTAGTGTTCATAATGCTGTTTCTTTTCAGGTGAAAATTTTTTCTCTAGAGGACACTTGCACAATACATTCTCCTGACAGAGAGCCATCCTCACCCTAATCAGTTCCCTACTTGAAAACTTTGCCTATTTCTTACACTTTCATGCTGTGAGTGCTGCTGTGAGTTGTTGGGAATGATTATTCATTTGTAAGCTTCTTTAATAACATTTCCTTTAGATGTTGAGGCACCCAACAGAGCAAACCAGGATTTGATTTTATAATTATAACTATTCAGCAAAAGTAATGGTCACTCTATTGGCAATCTTTGTCTAATTTGTTCAACATAGTTTATCATCTTTTCAAAATTTCAAATAAACAATTATGTGTTATGTAATTCAAAGGTAAACTGTCATCAAGGACCTAATTTTGTGAACTACACAACACAGTGCCCTTTAGTGAGTCAAACCCTATCCACACAATTCTGAAATCAGAGAACTCAGCAGCTGCCCAGAGGTGTCCTGCACAATTTGGGAACAGGTCTCAATATCTAGCTCTCTACAGCACAGATCCCAGTGCACACAAATACATTTGCACAAGGGATGTTCACGAGAAATATAACATTTTCTGCTTAAGTACAGTGATGTACTGGAGATTTAGCGATATCATGCACGTAGCTTAAAAGCATTTCTGGACTTCTCCTTTCTAGGCTACAAAGCCACAATTATCCAATTCATTTGAAGTCAGATACTTGACTTTTTTTAAAGTACCTTCTGAAACTGGGAAATAGGATTATAGCGAGAGGCTACGGAGTAATATTCACTAGTTTATTTGATTAATTTTTTCTATCACTTGTTGAATAAATTATTCACAGGCAATCTTTCCACTATTCAGTGAGCTCTGTAGATGATCAGACAATATGTGCCGAATAAATAAGTCATGTATATTGTCCATCAGTAGATGAATATACTTTTTTATGAACAAAATTTTTACACTATTAGATGAGGTCTAATTAGGACATTTCAACTATAATCTATGGGCTGCAAAAGGAGGACATTCTCTAATTTGTCTGTACATAGTGATGCACGATTATGATGTCTGGGGGAAGGGGGATGATCCAGCGCATACTAGATAGGGATGAGAATGTGGTACATTCTTCATACACTTCTAATGGGAGTTTTGTAAGAAAAAGTTTAATACACAGCTCTTGTCTGAACAAACCTCTCACTGTAAAATGTTTACCTTTAATGACATGTACTATTATTTCATGATTATTTTAAAATACACTTAAAGAGTTTTACATGTTAACCAGCTACTAAGAATGCCTTAATAGAGAACTAATTTTTGTTAGAGGTGTCTCGACAATTTGAATTTTATATGCATGCATTATGTTTTCTTAAAATGGGGAAATTATGCATCTGAAGGAATCTGTCTAGAATAATGGGGTTCTATAGAGGTTACTTTAATCACGTTCACCAGCAGTTATAGCTGTTTTACATCTTATTTGCAACAAAAGGGAACTCTAATTATCTTCAAAAAGAGCATAAAATGGTGTGCTTTGCTGCTGATGTAATGTTGATTCGTGAATGCTGCTGATAGGAACTGACAACTAAATACATGTCACACTTTTAAGAAATCAGTGGCGGTGACAGGATAACCCTCTTTTGTGACCTGGGGACCAGGAGATGGGGTATATATTTGCTTGTTAAGTAGAAACAATTTACAGTTTTCACTTTAAAATAAAAATAAAAATGCTATTATAGAAGGGTTATCGATTATTTTTAACAATGCACCACTTCCGCCATGACTTAGAAGCTGCCTTCTCTAAATTAGATTCAGTGCTTATAATCCCAGATAAAATAGTGAATAAGACTGTTTGGCATATTAGTGCCATTTTTTATAAATTACTTACTCTTTATTTCCTTTCTCTATGTATTTATATAAAATATCTATAACAGATATATATTCACTCTACATGTAATATGGGACAATAAAGAATATAGATGTCTTTGAGCAGTTTCAAATGCTTGCATTTCAAGTTCACATTTATAACCGCAAATGAAAAACATGAAGCTCACTACAAAGTGTAAAACTCATCAAATAAGATTCAGCTGTACATCAACACCCATGCCACCCATGCATAAAAAACAATCGGTTAATACTCCATTTCAAATATAAAATTAATCAATAGGTATATAAAAAATTAGGCACAGCCAATGTTTGCTATATGGCACAATTAAAGATTCACATTGGAAAGTTTTTAATTTACATCTCATATCTGAATGCTCTGTTTCTAACCTCAGTATTGAAGAACCTGCTCTGTATACAAGTTTAACTCGCTGCCTTTGTTTATTTAAACTAAGGACAATAATTAAAATGTTTATATACACTGAATTCAGCCATATTATATGACTGTGAATTTTCACAAGCATTAGTGGATTTCAACACCTTAGTGAGTGTAACTGTGACTGCAAAGGTTTAAAATAACTTTTTATTACTGTACATGTTTTGTATTACTAGCCTTCTGTGGCACTTACGCAGTAATGTTTATCATATTTGTACAATATTTCTTTTCATAAATTTGTTCGCTCTATGTGCCAGTAATATTTATATGTACGGCTGTGTATTAGTATGCAGTCAATCATTTGTGCATGGTTAAATACAACCAAAGGTTTCACCTTAATTAAAACAAAATAAAGAAGAAATTGCTCCACTTAGTTTTATTCTACGCAGACTGTATATGGTTTAGGAATGATTGAAATTGAAAGTGTGTTTTATTTGCTATCTTTCTGATAGTTGCCTCTCCAGTGTACTTTCTCTGATGCTTTGTTGTAATCATTTACTCACATAATAAATGCTAAATCAGCACATACATATTATTTTGCCAGTCCTGTCAGTTATAGGTGTTGTCTGACCATTCGTTTTACATAAATTCCACAGCAGTACCATGTAAAATACTAGATTTGATCCAAAATTTCCTGTAACTAGCTTCAGCAAACCACTGGCTTTAGAGCAAAAGTGGGCACATGTCTGACTACGGATTAGTTTGGAGAGAGGAAGGATGACCTGAAAAGCTTTTTTGTTTAGTTTCCAAAAGATTTTAAGTAACATTTTTATTAGATGCATTTTATCTTTTTTTTTTCGTATTTGCATTTGAGAAATTCACATATCATAACACTTAAGGAGCAATACTATTGTACATAGTCTTTACATGCCTGAGAACGGCTTTGTTCTACAAAATGTGCGTGGAATGCCCTTTCTATTAAATGGTCCATTTTTTTCTACTGACTACTCAGATATATTTTGTTTCAATTGTTAGTATTTTACTCAGATAAAAAGCAAATGCAGTTTTATGCGTGTTTCAGGTTATTGAATGCTACATTTCTAGGTAAAAAGAAATAGACCAGGTATAAAAAATGCAAAGTTGGTTGTTTTTTTATCCCTTAATTTCCGTGAAAAAAATTCCCGCTCTTTTCATCACTGCTAGGTAAAAACTCTGCTAATGTAGAATAGGAGCAGTTATATTTGAATATTTAAGAGGATGAAAAATCTTAGTTTGTTTTCTGTACCTAGTACAAATCTATATTTTTCAGTTCTATTTTTCCACTAGAAATACAAAAATTTTTCACTGCAACGTAATTGAGGCTACGTAGGATGGTTTCATGTACATTATCATTTGAAGCTGATATCTCTTCTTCCTGAAATTCAATATCCTAAATAAAATATTTCATATTGTTTTAATTTTTAATCTGGTGTGGTATTATTTGCAGGAGTATTACTTGCACAAAGAATGCTTGTCTTTATCAAAAAAGGAGCCTTAGGTCAGCTGTGAGATGACAGGGCAACCTGTACTGATGTCCTTTTGGATATTTTCAGGGAATGTTTAATGAACTTTGCTGACCATCCTGGTCCCTTGGGATGGATGACTTCAGGTGGAGGTTTCTCCTAATATCATTTCTTTCATGATCTAAATAGCACTTGCAGACTTATAGGAGGGTCAAGTCAGCTTTTTCTAGGATGTGCTATGCTTCTCCTTCTACTCACCTGGGAAGTTTTTTTCACACTAAGAAGTGTTCCTGGATTGCTAGTGGTTCAACCTATCATGCTTTTGAATCACAGTAATTTTTACATCAAAAAGAATGAACATAGAGAAGTTTAAATGTCTTTATATTTTTCTCAGAAACAAAAGGTTGCAGTGATTACAACTCCAATAGTTCCCCCGGTCTTGATATTCCTTTGCAGAAAACAGGAAAACAGCGTTTTGGTCTTATTATGCTTTGTTTAAAGTAGTGATAATAATAATATTGGGGATTTTGGCCTTGGTTTCTTTCTCCAAATTCCCTTTATTTCGAGAGTGTCCTTGTAAGGTAAAGAGAGGAAAAATGAGCAGTGTGATTTTAGGCATTTGGCACTGCATAATCTCTTGTTTCCTCTTCTCTTCCGATGTCCTTAGCAAATAATTCCATTTTCTCAGCTCCCTCAGCCCTGCACCAGCTTCTATTCCCCTCCTCCATCAGACTGGCTCTCTGGCACCCTTCTGCACCCTGTGCTCAGCCAGGCATGCTACGAGATTTCTTCTGGAGCTCTGCCCTCTGTTCACATTTCTCTCAAACTTTCACTCAATCTCATGTTCCCAGTCTTTTGTCAATTCTTCCCAGTGCTCCAGCCCTACTTCTGCTTCTTGTAGAGTCCTTTTTTCCCTTTTCTTTTACCAGCATGGGCTAATCATGAACCCTGCAGGATGTTCCCTTTTTTCTTTTTCCAGCAAGCAGACGCAGCAAGAAGCGGAGGACCTCTCCCACTGCTTGTGGAAGGTGAGGAAAGAAGCAAACAGATTTTTATCCTAATATACTTTTTTCAGCTCTCTCTTCTCTTCTTCCTTCTTCTGAGAAGCGTCAGGCTAAGAAGAAGAGAAAGCCCTCCGCACAGCAGGCTTCACTGGCTCCTTTCCTCAGGAAGCAGGCAAGCACAAGAAGAAGGCAATATGAAAGGTTTTCCCTGTGACAGAGCCAGAATTCTTCAGAGGCCTGGAGGTTCCCATGTCATCGTGCAATCCCAGCCAAAATCCCATTACTCATCACTAATTCATGGGAGTTGGCATTCCTACATGTTACTCATTAGCTTTGTTACAACTGCGAGTGGGAGCTCAAAGCAGACATTTTGCTTTCCAGGCCCGGTGTACACAAGCTGGCCCCTTTTGCGAGAAGTATTATTTTTAAATGTCAAATATGTATTAAGTGATGACTCAAGGGACTAACAAATCAAAGCTCAAAACAGAGGTACTCTTCTGTCTAATGAACATCGAGTTAAAGATAATATATTTCATTAAACTCTCAGGAATCCTCTGAATTTAACAATGAGTTTGACATTAGATACTCCGTTACCCTATCTGGAGTTTAAATAATGGTATTTAAACACAATACCCTTAAACACATATCTTCCACAGGTAACAAGGCCAAGTGTGGGAAGCAGCAACAAAGAAGTCAAACTTCAAGTGCCAAGAGAGCTCTTAGCACCTGAGGAGCCACACAAAGGAAAAGAATAGTGTTCATTTACAAGTTGTTTTCTTTTTTATTACTTAAGAACCTGCGGCCCAAAATTTGTGACTGTAGGTCCTGATCAAAGCCCATTAATTTCCACAGGAGTCTTGGCACTGACTTTGACAGGCTGTGAATCAGGCCCATCCCAAAGTAGAACATATGGGTCTCCTCCACAGCCTACTTCTATTCATATTTTGCATCTTTTTTTTTATTTATTTCATACATTATTCACAGTTTATGATGGCAGAAAGACAGTTTATATCCTTGACACAAAGAAAACAAAGAAAGAAATACAGCATATGTGTTGTCATTATTATGAAAACTAAGGCATATTGGGCACAATGCATTTCATTTTCGTTATATTACAGGATTCTAATAAGCCTCAGTGATAGCTAAGTCACTTCTCCTTAGCACAAGTAAAGAAGAAAGAAATGATAACTTTTCAGGTTGTTTTTGAAAATCTTGTATACTGTCTAGGCATTTTAGGCACAAATTTAATTTCACTTCAACATCACAGGTTCCTTTGATGACAAAGTCACGTACCTTTAGTCCCAAACACAAAGGTAAATAAGACATTTAGATAGTTTTCCTTTACTTTGAAGCCAGTTTTATATTGGAAAATGTGAGTGCATAAATCAGGCACATTGAATTTTCTGGTTCAGTCCAGCTCTGGGTTAGCAAGGGCAATTATCTAACACCTGCTAAAACACAATCCTGTCTACCTAAGGTTTGCAGAAACGTAAGAAATCTTTAAGTCAATATAGTTTAGGATAGAAAGGCACAGCTGGACGGCCTCTTTTGAGCTGGAGCCTGGACCCAGCCCCCATGCAACAATGTGTAGAGTGGTAGCCAAGCTGCTATATTAGTGTGATCTAAGTTGTAACTTGGGGTCTCAGAAAACTTGGGAATGTCAAGGTTTCACTAATTTTTTTTAATCCAAATTTTTATTTGATGCATTTGTTATGTAACATCTATCAAGGCTTGCATTATTCACATACCCAAACATTTCCCTTACATACTGCCTGCATTTGCTCTCCAGTTAGATCCATTTTCTGTACAGATTATAAATTAATGTCTGATTGCCAGGAGGAAAGAGTGATTGTGAAATCTTAACCCACAGTAGCAACATTTTAAAGAATAAATAAAAACAGCTGGGAAAAGTCAATAACATCCCTAAGCCAACACTATAACGTCTCTTGAAAACTATGGTCAGCATGTTTTCCTGTTGAGGTGTGTCAATGGAATTTCTAACAGCACTCAGCAACTAGGAAAGAGAATACTAAATGAGAATGGTCCTTTGTGGTGATTTTTCCTTTTTTGGCTGGAAGAAAATGAATGAGTTTGATTTTTCATGTGAGTCAGTAGTGAACGTTTTCCGCGTATGCCACTGCTGAGCTTCCTGTAGGTCGTAACAGACACAAGTGGGAGGAGAAGATGGTTCTCTGGGAGAAGATCACAGCATTAAAAAAAAAAAAATCCTCAATCCTATTTCATGGTTTCAGTGAACCAAGAGAATTCTATTTAAAACTTCAAGATATATTCTCAGATTTTCACACTGAACTGCAATTCACCCCCTGCCAGTGCAATAAGGTCACATTTGTACGCATTTTATTTTGCAAAAAAGTGTTCATTCATCAGCTTTGGCCTTGTGTCATATTAATCTGCATGCATGTGCTGTTTAATAGATTAAAAAAATAATTCTTATGAAAATGATTAGATAGAGTGCTCCTCTATACATAGTTCTCCGTTAAGTAATACATTTGTAGAAATTTCTTACAGCTGTAACCATCCGAATAATTTTGATCATTGGTTATATGGACATGTTATTTAGAGGCTATATTTATTTAAAAGCATAGGATTTGCTGAGCTGTCACACCATAGCATAAAAGAGCCAATCAAGAAACCCTCTTCTCAACATGTGAAAACTTCTTTGATTTTTTTTCCCTTTTCTGCTCTAGGGTTGTAGTCATATGCAAAATAAGCAATTTGCTTGGTCAGCAGGATTGTGACCAATTCTACCAAAGGAGGCTCTTGGGATAGCAAACCAGTTCTGCTAAAGGAGGCCCGTGGCCCTGCTGACTGCTTTGCCACTGCTGGAAAGGATTGAAATGGACTGCTCAAGTAGTATTTCATTGAAACAGTTCATATCCACTTTATTTCTTAACCTCACAAGGGAACCATTGGGGTGAATAAGGTGGTGGCTCTTA
Organism: Struthio camelus; assembly: GCF_040807025.1. Lineage (NCBI taxonomy): Eukaryota > Metazoa > Chordata > Aves > Struthioniformes > Struthionidae > Struthio > Struthio camelus. The sequence continues at coordinate 49,247,212 of NC_090946.1, forward strand.
CTAAGGGAATTGGTGGTGGTGGTAGCACCTTGTACCATTGCTGGAGCCGAGCCTGCTTCTGGACCTCAAGGGCAACAAGGAGCAGCCGTGTCTGCACCAGGGTCTGCGGGATCTTCCCATGCCCAGGTTTTCTTCCTCCCTGCTTCCTTCTCTGCCATTATCTTGCCTCACATTTGTGCACACAGGAGTTTGTACAAGGAAGGACTATTGGGAATTGAAGGAAGGTGGGCACAGACTGATGCATGAGGCACGTGATCTTTCCAACTGTCCCTTATCTCCTCTAAAATCCTACTGACCTTTTAAGGCCATTATCCATTCTCTCCTCTCCTTACGTTTTCCCAAAATGTCTTTACTGATTCTCAGTCCTCACTCCTAAGCACCCTGGGAATGCCTCTTTTGCTGCTGCAGTTTTGAATTTCCCATTCAAAGTATGAGAATGAAATAAATTATTTTGTCCTTTTCCTCAGAGAAAGCAAATTTCCATATGTCTATTCTGCTGAGGAGCTCTGAGCCTGCTCTGATCGTGGTGAAGGTGAAGTTTTCAAAGTTTTTCTAAAAGACAAAAAAGAGAAGCAAAGAATGTGACAAAAAGAGAAAACATAATAGCTCAGAAGAATTTGGGAAAGGAATGCACAAGTTTCTAGAGTCAATGTCTGTCTAGTAGTGACTAAAAAGTTCATCTAAGGTTTCAGCACTCTTATTTGGAAGTTTTGTCCGAACAATATCACTCAGAAAAAGGTTTTGTTTCCAATAAACCTGGAAGAAAATATCAATATACTCCAAGTAGAGGCCAACTGTAGAGATTCTCCCTGGCTTTTTTTTTTAGAGTAACAAGTCTGTGCTGTATACTCCTTCAGCTATATTTCGGATATGATTTTTATCAATATTATTGTGATCACTTTCTTTCCTGACTCCATGTAAGGAATAGGATTTGTTTAATCTCCTTTCTGCCCAAGCCTATTTGTCATCCTGAGTTCTAACGCAAAAAAAAATCCAAAAAACAAATAAAACCTTAATCTAGCTAGTTGTCTGATAGTATTTAGCTGCTTCTAGATTAGGACATTCTTAATGTCTTTTATAAAAGCAAGATATTTTAAGAGTAACTCAGCTCAGTAGTGACTTTACAGATAAGATATATTTTGATCTACTGAGCAAGGAGAAAATATATTTGCATCAAAAAATTATTTAACCAGACCAAAACCAAAAAGAGAACAAAATTCAAGAACTCAACATTTAAAGAATGTAGGCATTTCTCTTATATCTTGAACTCTACTTCCAATCAGAAATTTTCACTTTGAAAATGTGTACAGATATAATTACAGTAGAGACTAATTTTTTGTTTGACCGCTTTCATTAGGTAATGGTTCTGAGTTTTGTTTTCTTTTAATGCCGCTTCACATGACTGTAATTCCTGAAACTCATAACTCTGGTTTACACGTTCTGAAGTCTTTGCAAGTCTTCAGCTGTATCCTGCATGCAGGTGAGGCTTGCTGGTTCATTTGCTTCAGTGTCTTGGCATCAGCAGGATACTAATTTAAACGGCAGTGTATTCAAGCTTAAATCAGTTTGTCTGATGAAAGTAGAAGGTTCTAGTTAAATTCCTCTTTAAAAGCTTCAGAAGACAGTTAATTAACTAAAATATCAGGCAAGAAATCAGCTTATTTACATACATATATAACAATAGTCTTTTAAAAAAAGTCTTGACAAGCATAAAATCTAGACCATTGTTTTAACCAGAACCTATTCCAGATGCCCAGCAAAAGCAAATGGCTCTCAAAAGGTTTAACAGGTTAAAGGAATACCCAGATATTCTAGGTATCTCTTACAATTTCAGTGAGGTATCCTCAAGGTCTCTTTCACTGCAAAAGGGAAATATTACATAATGTAATATTATTCTATGATTCCTAAATTGAGATCTCCAACTCTTGCCATTAATTCACTTTGTGGGCTGAACATCAGAAGCACTTATCCGCTTCAGGGTTTCTCGATACACAGTATTGCCAATTCGAGAGGTGAATAAATCAATGATTGTGGTTTTATAAGGTTACAAACAGTGGCTCTAAGTCAATCAAGCTCGAATTCTTATTCAAAGGAGTAACCAACTGTTTATGCCATTAGGCATGAATTGCTGCCTCATTAATTATTAGCTAGGCGTTGTGTCCAGGGGTGGTGACAGAAGACTGTAGCGTGCACATATCTTCATGCAAGTTCCACCAGAGCGTTTTCACCAGAGTACTATCACTAAAATAACGCTTGCTGTCAGTCATTAGGGCTTTTTTCCAAGTTCCGTTCATGGCTGTATACTCATCATGCCTCTTCTTGTTTTTGTAACTCAGTGTTACACAGTAAGTTCTAAATCTTGATTGCTTGTTCGAGGCCTGGATTGTTGGCTCCTTCCCTTACAGTGCTCTGAGCAAAATCAACATTTCTCTCATTCATTCTACTCCCTTGCTTTTCAAAGGAAGAGCTATTGCTGAGCATGATTTGCAATCTTGGTAGCACATCAAAACACAGGATAGATGAACATGGCTCTGCAAGTAAAAGCTGTCTTGCATGAATTTTCAGCACACAGCTTCAGGAAAGAGTGCTTCCTCTACATATGTAAGGTTTACAGGTAATTGTCTGCACTCTATTGGGTATAATATAATGTATTGCCTTAGAAGCTGAGTAATATTTTGTGCCAAAGGGACGACTACGCATTTGCTAAATAAACGTTTGTTGCATTTTGTAGAAGGTGTGCATTTTTCAGTGCCAAAAAAGGCATATAAAGAAAGATCTAGGTGTGGTTGTTCAAGTTGCATTTAAATCTCCTGGCATTTTAAGATACAAAATTGTAAATCTTGTAACAGAAAACACCTGCGTGCTTTGCATAATTGTTCTCTACCATCATAAACAGAATCTTCATTTGGAGCTATATTGCATAATTTCTCTAAGCATAATGATTTTTTTTGTGTGCAAATTTTCTGAAGTTGTCTGGTAACAACTAGCAGACTTTCTGCAAGAAAAACATGTCTTTTTCTCCTTCTTTTAACCACTCTACCATTGCAACAGAAGCAATGAAGTTGTGAATTCATTTAGGAACTGTTAATATATCTTCAGGGGCTCATCGGTTATACTGATGTTCTATTTATTCTTTTTATTGGCCCTTACAAACACTCTCTCTCCCACAACACTGACAACTTTCTTATTTTTCAATCAGGCATACAATGCTTACATGCCCTTACCTTGAGGCTTGCTTACCCTCATGCCCTCACCACTAAGCAACTCAATTTCTGCGCAATGGTCTCTTCAGCTCTCTGTGCTAGGATATGAGTTCATAAACTCCTCATGATCAGCCTGAATTACCAAATTAATAATAGTAGCTTCCAACCTGAATCAATTAGGGACACAAGTTACCACAACATTTTGAGACCCTAAAAGCTAAATCTAGATAACTAACCAATTACTATCACAGATTTTCTAGAAATTTCAAAAATGAGAGAGATTAACAAGTGGTGATGAGGAAGAACAACAACTGATGAATGTGTGTATTAAAGTGTCACTCTGGCAGAAGTTAGGAACGATAACTTTCCTCAGGTTCTCAGTGATCTGTTCTTTACAATTTCCACAGCAAGAACCTGTAAAGTCTGGCTTTCATTTTTATGGCAATGGAAGTGTGACAAGACCTGAAGCAATAAACAAGCCTTAACAAAAGTTAATAATGGAATAACAGCAAACCCTTTGCCTGAAGTCAGAAGTACCTGCTGAATGAGTCAGTGACAAGACATTAGTGAATACTTTTCATTCCTATTCTAAATGTGAAAGGCCTCATCACTATTGTCCCTTAGCTGCCTGTAGCTTCTTAGTACAAGGGATTTTTTTCTTGTCTGTGACAGTAGCAGTGGAAAAGTGAAACTAATGGGAAACGATAAGGCTATGAATTCATATTTGTTGCTGCTTGTGCTAGTAGTGGTTGCTGCAGAAGTTGTCCCTGATTCCTTTTGTCGAGGCAATCTTTTGTGTACCCACTCATGGAAATCTTTTCCTATATTTACTCAACACATAATAATTTTTCATTCCTATAGAAATGCTCAGTTTGGCTTTCCAGTACAGGTAGAGGAAAGGTATACAAGCAAACAGAAATTCTTGTCACCTAGGTAAAGCTTTCTTGTCTAAATTTTCCTGCTGGTTCTTTGGTATTCCTGAGAAATGGCTAAAGGGACCAGTGGCTCCAGCAGCAGCAATAATCAGCCTTTTTGTGAGTTCAGTTTTGTCTTGCTTCCCGTCTGAGTCAACAATTACTACTGCTCATACCAAAAAAGGACAGCAGACCAAACTGACTTTTACCTTTGGCCTCTTATTGTTCACTGTGATTGGCAGCTTAATTTGCCCTGGCCATAAGAAGGGCAAACTCCCGGTAAGTGTCCTGAGGCAACTCCACCACTTTTGCTTGGTAAATTTGCCAGCTGGGTTTCAGGTTTTTTTATTTGTTTGTGGAGCTCCACTGAAGATCAACAGCAGAATGTGCATGTCAGCTTTTTCAGGTGTGGAGGTGTCCTCTCAGGGTAAGTAGCTTTTTAGGTTAATACATTTGGGGTAATAATATCATTACTATGGTAATGATATAATATGTGTCACATTTGGGAAAGAGAAATTACACATAATTTCTGTTTGCTTCTTGCCTGTTTCTATAGTAACAAGTCTAGTAATTCTCATTAATGACTAGGTTGTTAGCATTGTTATTTTTGGTAATTCCAGGTTATTAATGTCCTTAGTTCTTCTGCATATTATTGATGACATAATCTGAATGGCTGTTAAATAAAAAAATAGGTCCACTTTACTAAAACCATCTTTCACAAAAATCAGAGGGTATTCTTTGAAGCTAGTTTTAAAATTAGTGCAGAATTAAGTTGAGAGAATGAAATCATTAAATTGTTTGGACTAGAGGCAAAATTCAGACTGGCTGGTAAACACGATTATTAACACAAACCACATAACTCTGATGAAAGTGCTGACATTATCATTTAACATTTCAGTTTGCCAAGTTCATCTTTCCACTAGAAAAGACATTTCCCCCCACTGAATAAAAGCAGTAAAGCAATTTCAGGCAGAGCAGTTATCATTAGCTCATTTACCATTGGGATTAGAGGTTAAAGGTTGTACCTAGGTGCCGCAAGGTCATTATTATCTCGTGATGGTAACTATACATTCTGTTACGTTTTATTATCCATAAGAGCACACAGCACATTAAATGTCTATGTGCTAAAGAATTTATAATATATTCTTCTAATCGTACTTCACATTAAGAATGCATTTATAATATTTCCCTTCTAAAAAGTCATACAGATGCAACAAAGTAATTCCCAAACAATTTAACCTATATTATTTTCTTAAAGGAATTTTATATTATGCTTGTAGCAATGTGCTCCTTGGCACTTTTTCTCTATAAACATTTACTCTTGTGCATACTTTTACCTATTGACTGGTCACTTGAATAAAGTCACATGCTGCAGTGTCTGCAGAAACAGGCTTAGTTTAACTTACTTGTTTTAACTCATTTTCTTAAAAAGGCCTTTTTAATGGCATTTCTTGAAAATGCTTTGATAGTACAGTTTATAATACCTTTTATAAAGTGTTATTAGAGTACATAGTGACATCTTGCAACCATTTAGCAAACATTAATAGAGCATTTATAACCTCTCTCAATTTAAAAAGTTAACATTATCTTTCTAGGCAATACCGATCAGTAGAAGTTAATGATTTATGCCTGCAGTTGGGGACTTCTTTATTATGGGTTTTGGATTAAAAATCCGGGTTAAAGCTGAACTTCAAGAGAAAAACAGAAGACTTGGAAGAAAATGAAAGAAAAAATGAAAGTAAAACATCCTTATCCCTTATTATTCCCAATATTAAAAAGTTTACCTTGAACAAATCTATGCGTAGATGCATAACACTTTAGACTGTACTTTACAGTAGTGATGACAAAAACTGGTTAACTCTCTGCTTGAATAAGCATCTCGATCCTGTAAGCAGGAGAGCAAAAACCACTGTGAGGACAGGGAGAATTTTCTTCCAGCAGGCCTCTGGAACTGGACTATACAGCATATCCTGCTTCTATTCATACTCTGTTAGCACAGCTGTAACTTACAATATCGTCAAACATCGATAGCATCTGCCTAATCTGATACACATATTTACACACACAAAGAAAAAAAATCTTATCTCAATACCTGCTATATGAAGAAATCCACTTAATTGCTTCCATATATTACAAATCAACTTAGAGCTTACTTTCACTGCAGGCTACTGTACTGAATTTATGGAGCTGAGAAGGATAATTTATTTTAATTAATCATTTCCTATCCTAAATATTATTCACGTTAAACATCTTTTCTCCTTATATTAAAATATGTATTTTAATATTTAAAATTATTATGTAAAATAATGCTTTAAACTTCTGAGAATGGATGCTTAGACCTTCTGTCCTTCCTTTGGACAAAGGAGATGAACTAGTCAACTCTCTCTAGAAAGAAGAGCTGTTGGAGGCAGAAAAGATTGTGGCAGAATGCACAATGCTATAACTGTAACTAGTTGCCAAATGACGCTGCGGGTCAACAGCCATTTAGCATATATTAAAGCGATGCGTAGGCTGCTGCAGTTCATGCCAAGACCAATGAATAACCCTTGCTTGGAAAAAGGAGCTTGGCTCATTTGCAGCTCATTTCAACCTACTGTGCTTATGGATTCCTATCATATCCTAGGAATGTACTATGTGTTTTCAGATTCTTTACTGTAAAAAGAGAATCAACAGTAAAGAATCATTTAAGAGATGGATCTGTGAAAACTGCAATTAAATCAAACATACATCATTAGTTTTTCAGCTATAAATTTTTACACACAAAATCAGATAAAGAAAAATTAATGAAATTTATTTGAAAATATCTAATGTTTTTGCTGAAAATTCCTTCAGATACCTTTGTCTGTAGAAGATAAGAATTTTCAACCACTTTTTGGCAAATTTTAAGCATCTGAAACAGAGGAATTTAATGGGAATGTTCAGCACAAACAGTTTAAATACAAGCTAACAAATGAACATTAGTGCTAGTCAGACATTTTCTGACAAAACAGATTGTAACTAGGTTTTGTCAAAACTGAGACACTTGGCAGGAGGGTTTCGAGCAAGATGAAATTTCTCATCAAAACTACAGTCAGCCTGATCTCAAAGGAGGCCACTGCTTACAGGATGTTAAGGAAACTTCAGGCTCATTATTAACCGCACCACCTCCTGCGTACTTATTTGAAATTTGCTAGAGACAAACAGCTTGGCATCTCTCACACACCTTTTGATGACCAGCAACTCTAAACAAATGGTAAGTGCAAATTTAACAGTTTATCAGTACCTTTCATGAACAGGGTTGGAATTGGCCCTGATGTTTTGGACTCTGGACATGTTCTGCATGATACATACAACCTCATTTATCAAGAATTTATCATAGAATGAAGGTAAAGAAACAGAGATTCAAGTTCTTGTTCTGCCACATTTAGGAACTGAAACCTTTTCTGGTGGGGAAGGTATAACCAAAAGGCTGACTGCTATTCTATGCTCTCGGCCCCTCCTGCCAGAGCTGATTAATCCTAGCTCCTCTGCAGTGGAAAAATCTCTTCCCCCAAAAGTAATAATTTGCCCCAAGATGAGGCCAATGTAGAAGTTCTTATAAGATTTTGTGTAACTGGAAGATGATTTCTTCACCACCTCCATCTCTGCTTTTTTATTTCATCTGTACCAGTAAATGAACTTGTAAATCTTCTGAATTCATGACAGCAACTCAAATAGTAGGAAGAACAAATTTATTATCTTTCTATAGTCTTCTCTGGCCCAGTTCCTACTTGGGAGAATAAACTGGGGAGCAGGGAAAAGGGAAAAAGAGTGACTTCATTGTATAGAGCAAATACACTTCAAAATCACTTTCCTTTCTACAGGTTTTACTTTAAAAACACCATTACATTCAGTGGTAAAACCCCACAAACTTCAGTAGCTTCCCTAACAGCAAAATAACATTGTATTAGTCTAATAAATAATGTATATCCTGCATAATTTTCTGGAGTTTTCTGTTTTGTCTTTTGGGATTTTTTGAGCTTCTAATTAATTTTTTGTTTTAAAACAAAAGGTAGAAAGCTTTTGTATCAAAATATTTTTCATAGTAATCTGCTTCTCCTTACTTTACCAAGCACTGTCCTAACACTGAAAGTCTTTCCAGTTTCAGTTCAGATATCTTAACCTCAGTCCATTTGCTATTTTTGATATAACCTTCTATACTGCTTAGGCAATTTAGCTGATAGGAATAGATACACAAGCTATTTTTTGCCCTTCCAATAAATTTAGTGGGTTTTGGATTATGCCCTGTTCAGATAATTTAAGCAGCAATATTATAGTTTAGCAGTGGCTGCTAACTTTAACCTTCGTCCTACAAATGTTAAACCATGCTTCATTTTAAGTCTAGCCTTTTGTGCTGATATTTAAATATTTTCATAGGAACACAGTTTTAAGAGTACTTGCCAGTGGTGTTAGTTTGGTTGCTAAGCTTGCTTTCCTTTTACTCATGTGGGCAAAAAGATATATTTAGGGCTCTTTTTTTGGTTAAAAAAGTGCTAATGGGGGAGGTATTACATTCCTTCAAGATGAATACAGTACTTCTAATTTTTGGCACAAAACGTTCATCTCCTAGCGTTATGACACTTATCAGGCCTTGAGATCTTCCATGGCCAGGACTGACATAATATGTCAAACATTTACAAAACTGCATTTTCCGAGTGCTTTTAGAATGAATGATGTAGCACCATTCATGCAGTAACAGCAGATACCATGAAGTATCCTACACAGACAGATTCTCCAAAATGTGGCAGCTATTGGAAAATTCTTATTATACTTAAATTCTTTAAATGAGCTTTCAGTAAAGTTTCATCTTACTTTTGAAAGTTTCTACTGATTTTAGACTCATAAAGGAATAGCCCTAGTATCGCTGAAAAGTTCCTCTGTTCTTAGTCCGTCTTTTCTCAGTGAACTATTGTTCACTGAGAAAGAATATCTCTAATCTATTATATTTCCAATAGTTTGAGAAACAAAATACTGACCACTGGTTGTTTTCACGCATATTCACATTATATTAGCTACTGACCATCGTGCTGATATTGTCTCCTAATGCTCTCCTACGTGTATTCATCTGTATTTTTTTATCTTATACTGTCCTATGCCTGACATGCTTACCATTTGTCTTGCAGTTCTATTTCCAAAGCACACAACACAATAAGGTCCTGTCAGTGCTTGGAGATAAGTGCTATAGTAAGAGAAAGCAAGGATGAACTACAAAATGCTATTTCAGATGTTGTGATCTCCTCCTGTACAAGTGTTTTTTGTCAGTGAAATGATTTTATTGCATTTCTCCATATTTTAAAGAACCATTAGCTATTTTTAGAAAAAGTAAACTGCACAGTGCAAGATTATATACTTATTCACATTACACACATTAATTCTACTGCTAGTAACTGATTAGTGTTGTAGTAGCTTTATAACAGAGAATTGAATTCAAAGCTGGAACCATAAGCTATGCAATTTCATAGCAAAAGCTGTTCTCAGAAAACAGAGTCTGAGCATGTTTTGTAGAAGCTCTGAATTCATAGGCATTTTTATGAAATAAAACGTCAGTTCCACACTTTTAAAGGTTCCTCTGCTCTACAGTATAATATGTAGCAGTGCTTTTTGTGCATTAACAATAATAATGCTATGAAAATCTAGCTCAAAATGCTGACATGATGTAAATTAGCATACCTTTATTAAAGTTAATAAAGCCCCAAAGGCAACCTGGAGTCACTGAGCATCAAATCCTCTGTTTCTTTTTTTATAAAGTTTTCTTTGAAAGATATCAGGCATTTCAAACTATGAATGCCCTAAACATTTTGTTTCTTTTCCAAGTGTCTTGTCATAAACTGTACTTCATCACCAGCTGATCATCACCAAATGCACAACAAGCTGGTTGGCTTTCCAGACTCTGAAATCTCACATTGCATTGCCTTCAGTAAATAAATTCTATTTCTGTGTTAAGTGATATTTCTTTCTTTTTGTCTACTGACCGTCTTTTAAAATCACAGAACCATAGAAAAATAGGACTGGAAGGGACCTCAGGAGGTCACCTAGTCCATCCCCTGCCTAAGGCAAGATCAACTGTACCTATATTACTCCTGACAGATGTTTGTCTAACCTGTTCTTAAAAACATGATAAAATGATGGAGTCCCAAAGTCTCCTCAGACACGCTATTCCAGAGCTTCTCTGTCTTTACTATTAGAAAGTTTTCCACAGAGTCTAACCTGATTTTTTTTTCCTGAATTTAAGCCCATTACCTCTTATCCTATCCACAATGGACATTGAGAATAGGTTCTTCTTTTACCCTGTGGCAACCTCTTAGATGAAGACTGTTTTCTTTGTGGGTGAAGCAAGCCCATTCTTTCATGTTTCCATAGGTCATGTTTCCATAGGTCATATTTCCATAGGTCATGTTTCCAAGACTTATGATTACTACTGTTGTTGTTTTCTAGCTTCTCTCTGGTCAGTGTGAATCTTGCGCTGCAGTCTTCAGTTTTCTGAGACCACAGTGAGGCTGATTAGAGCAGAAAGATTAAGTTGCACAATGATGTTATTAAACTATATAAAAGATGCTGGAGCTCCTTGCGCTGCCACTGAGATGAGGTTAAAGGCAATCTGCACGTGCAAGAATAAATCCAGTAGCTGATATTGCTAATATAGTGTGATGGTGCTCTGCAGGCTGAAACTGGCAGCAAAATCTTCCAAGGAATTAGTGGTGAAAAAAATCATGTCCTCTGACAGGAAATAGATAACCCAGATAGATGTTTTGGAAAACCAAGGGGCTCTCCTTAGGACCTAATTGATTTCACACTTACTCAGAAGAATATTTCTGTATTTATGCTGGACCTAATGGAGAGTAAGAGCAAGCACTCTTTGCTATCCATGAGCAAATAAGCCATGTTTACTATGCAGTTCTAAGTTTTCTTGCTCGCTTAATTTTTTTAGCCTTAAACATACAAGATTTCTATATCTTATTCTTTCAGCTGAAATCTGTTGATCTTCAATACCTTTTTTTAGCAAATTCAAGTGAAAATATAAAGTGTTTTCAGTATGAACACATTTTTTGCATTGTCCATGAAAGACAGTTCTACACAGAACACAAAAGTTATTTTAAATGATTAACTTAAAAATGACAACAAAAGTAAAACAAAATCCAAAGCATGTTACTGCCTTTGGAAGCAGAAATTCCTGCAGAAAAACAGCTAATAACTTTATATAACTTTTTTGCTGTGCTGAAGCTCAAGATGGCCAGCTCTGTGGCTTCATATGACTTCCAGTGCACTTGGGCCTGAAATGTAAGTGAAGACCAGGCATTGCAGACAACAGCGCTAGAGGATGGCAATTGAAAGTTCAGAGCATGTGAACTCTGCTGAAAGGTAAATTGGTTTTCAGACTCTTTATATACATCTGAATTCTGCTAATTATTATTGATAATTATGTATTTTCTGATCCAAAGCATGGAAATAGTTTAGCTCTAAATAAATTGCTAGGAGTTATTTAGATTTTATCCACCTATACAGATGTTTTTAAGCAATACCAGGCACTGCTGCTTAATGTGTAATAACTGCTCAGTAATATCATCAGAACGCTAAACCTCTTTTATACTCAATAAACCTGAATGGAGGAATATGAATCCTTCCATTACATATGGCTGCAGCAGCGGCTGCTGGTGATGCAGGGCCAGGTCTTGCTGCCAGGGCCTGTCCTACCGCCCATGGTGAGCAGGGGGCACCCAGGGTAACCCCAGCCCTGGGCATCGGGTGCCTCTACAGGGCTGGGGCCGGGCTGGGCTCTGCTGGGTGGTAGGTAGCTCACGGGTTGAGTCAGGGCTCTGGGTACAGGCACAGGCATGGATAAGATGCAACTGCAGAGTAGGTGAGGCAGAGGTGAGAGCCTCAACTTTTTAAGTTCCCAAAGGGCAGAAGAGCAGACCCTCACCAAGGATTTTTCCAGCTCTTTTCTTCACAAGAACTCTTATCCGTTGGCGTTGAATGCTGTCAGCTAAATGCTTTGGAGGGAATTTGACAATGTAAAAGGAAAGTCCAAAATGTGGAGACTGAAGCAGGAACTCTGAGATCTCAATTCTGCACCTCGGAATATAGGGTCTGGAAGCAAGACTGGTATGTCCAGCTGATCTGTGACTAAACCAGTTCATCAGCCATTTCCCCACACAAGCATGCAGTGCACAAATTTGAACAAGTGGCAGGAGCTTCGTCGCAAGGGACCTTCCTCAGTGCTACACTGCACAGAGGGGAGAATTCCTCCCTGACTACTTCACGTATATGGATCTCATGTATAACCTGGCTGGTCTGGTTGTGGGTCCTAGGATTTGGCCGTCAAAGGGTGCAAGAAAGCATGAATGCCAAACTGACTTTTTCAGAAACTAGCTCTTCAGAATTATGCAAAAAGGGTGCATAGTTTGTGGGAGTGCTTGCTTGAAAAATATCAACATACTGTACTCCACACTTTTCAACCTGTTCAGGTGAAAATGCAGACCTAGTGCCATTTGCAAGTAGGTCAAACAGCTGTAAAAAATCCCAGAGTTTAATACTATACAAGTGAAAGGATAGTTTATGTTAAGCCTTCATACAAATGGAAGACATACGAGGCAAATTCCTGACCCTGTTGAGGTCTACAGCAAATCTTCCAAGGTGCCAGAATTACTCGCTGATTTTTTTTATCTATTAGGAGCTTGAACTGCCAGACCAGTCATCTTGGAACATAAAGGTGAAACCACAGTCAAGATCACATGGATAAGTAATATGTCCCTTTCATATAAAGAATTCAGAGAACATCTGACTGAATGACAAGCCATTTTTCAGAAAACTGTATTCTGCCCTTTTAAGTACATCTATTTATCATATTTTTCTTAGTATACATTTCTTACTAGTAGAACATGCTATTCTTAAGTTACATTACCACTGTTTATCTATCCCTGGTCCCTCCTCTCCTAAAATCTTCTAGTGCTGAAGAGACAGCAAGTGTTTGGTGTTTGCATAACAGAAGCTGAGGCATTCATTGAGATGTACTCTGCATGTACATTCTTTTTGTTACTGAATGTGATAATAGAAGTAGAGTGTGTTAAGGAGCCAATTCTTTCATACAAGACAGCCTGTCATACAGACTGTCCCTCTTCAGTGGATTACATTACAACTAATCAAGTGTTTAAGCTCCTTTTAATGCTTTGCTTTCTGCCCACAGGTAATCTTGTGCAAGTAGCAATGAGACTGCATTGCATGATATGAAAGCATTCTTACAAATACTTCTCAGGGACAGAGTTCATTACACATCACTGTGACTCTCAGAACAAATTATACATGTTTTATGTAGTCCAAGTTGCTATGGTAAATATTTTCTTCTTTAATAGTTAATAAAATGACATAGACAGAAGAACATATGTAAAACTTGTTTTGAAGGAAAACAACACTATCTTAAGCATAATGAACTGCGGCATCATTTCAAAGTTTTTTAGTAAATAAACCACAATAATTCCTTCCATTAAACCAAAACAAAAACAAAACAAAAAACAAAAGATTTGAGAGAATTTCTCAAATATGAAAATTCTTCAAGTGCAATACAATTGAAATGGCCAAAAGGTGTTATGTTAGGAGCACAGAAGAAATGTATCATATATCATACAAGCGCTAGCTTGACTCAGCTGACACAGAGGCCAGAAGTTCACTGTTCACCCTTTGAAATGAAAAATTACAAATAGGATCATGGGATTCCATACTTTTCCTTCCAATATTCACACTTACCATTCTTACAGAAGACATTCACAGTCAGGCTAGGGACTCAGCTTAGAATCTTAAAGTCCACTTGTTTTATTCCTTGTACATGTATTGCTACTGGCAGTAATGATTCTGTTTCTGCCTCTGCGTTGCTACAGCTCCTGAAAGTAGTGTTTGCAACTTAACACAAGTACAATCTCAGAGAATTGGTTATTAATCTTACAGTTCAGCCTGAACAAGCAGCAGCTCTTGAAGAAACAACACTAATGCTTTGCTTCAGAGAAGAATTACTCTGTTTCAGCCCACTCTGATGTTGGCTCTTTCTCAGCCCAAAGTTTTAAAGGATTGACTGACACACCGGGAGGTAGAACCTTTTTTCGCTGTCTGTTCCATGAAGGCTAAAAGATAAATGCTGCCTACCTGATTCACTTCCAGCAAAGCAAGCAGCCTAGGTAGGCGTAAAAAAAAACTGTTCTATGCCCACCCTTCCTCCTGCTTAGCTGTAGAACGGGGATGCACCTCTACAATTTCAGTGAAGGCAATGGCTTTGGAGATGTGACTCAGGTGGAGGGAAACCTTGCTATCTGAGTATACTAATTACAGTAGAAGATTCTTGCCAGCACAATAACCCTTGCTCAGGGATGCAACAGGAGGCATCTTTCGAATAAAAGTATGTTTTCAGAGCATTGCATCTAAGTGTTTCAGGAAAGAGCATAAGCTATTTAGCGTTTCATACTAATATTAGCCAATATTTCCAGCTTCTGGTACAGGCAAGTACAGTACACTTCAGGGGTAGTTCAAATCACTTGCTTTACATCTATTGGTTCTTCTGGCTTTGAATAAAATGTAGAACAAAGGTCCTGACTGTGAGTGGTTTCTAACAGTCTGTAACTTATATATTTCTGGATATTTTTCAAGTATTTATTATGTTACCTACATGAGATTCTAATTTGTATATTTTTATTGTGAATCCACTTAAAGCTTCTTCGGTAATTTTGTATGACTAATACTCCTTATTTCCTGTTGTAAACTGTTGTGGAGTGATCTTTTATACTGCTGGTAGTCACAGGTTTTCACCCATGAAAGTAGCTGGACTTCAACAAAGCATATCGCTATACCTATAGAGCTTGCAAAAACGGTGCCTTGTTTTGTATTTATGTCCTTTTGGCTGGAAAATGTAAATTCACTATCCTCATTACCATTGTATTCAAGTTTATGTTAATGAGGTGTTAATGTCTCTAGTTGGTAAGAATGATCCAGAGAGTGAATTTTCATGTATACGTTGGAAACAAGGGAAAGCTTTTGCGCTAATTATTATTACATTGTAAGATCTGAAAACATTCTTTAGTTCATCATCCCCAAATAAGACATTTTTCAGCTTAACCGGTTTATTTTCACTGCATTCCTTAAATTTGAAAAAGGAGGGGCTATCAACCAATCTAGAGAATATCACAAATTGTTGCAGTCACTTAAGTCTTTCACAGTAAACTGAAAGTCTAAACAATAAAAACAGATAAATAGAGGAAATGTCAAACTGAATTCTGGGTAATGATCAGATCAGCATGCTTTTATACAATTTCCATCACTTTGAATTTTAAATCACCTTTTAAAGGGCACTAAAGCATTCTTGCAAATTAGTCTGCACTCCAATTAATGCACCCAACATGACAATACGACCAGTTTCAGCTTGGCTAAGCAGACCAGTCAACCAGGAGGATGTGACTTGAGGACTTGGAGAGCCTGTGCCTCCACCTTTTTTTCTTCTCTCTTCACAGCAGCTTACATCCAATTAGGCCAGTTAATCTGCCTAAAACCAGTGGAAAAGAAGGATTTCTCTAATAACGATGAAGCGTAGTTTGGAAGAACATGCAGAATAAGGCTACTCTTTACAAAAGACAAAAAGTTCCAAGATTTCCCTCAGTCATGTATCTTAAAGAGGTATTTCTCTTGGTCAAGACCAACCTATTTTTCTCCCCAGGGATTTTAACTTTAACAGACCTTTTTGTGACATTTGTTAGCATGTAAAGGATTTCTCTTTTGTCTATTTATTTTTCATACTGTGCTCATTTCTGACATCCATTAAATTTTATAAGAGTAGACTGCAAGCAGTAGTGATGAGAAGTGCCAGGTCCCATTACAAGAAAACGTTCATAAATAGAAATGACTTTGTGTTTTTCAATCAAGAAGTAAATAATACTCACATGAATATATAGGTGTTTGAGCAGCCTAATCTGCAGTTTTGGAAAGGAAAATTGAAGGGGGCTGAAAAATAAATTACAAATATATGCTCATATGTGAAACACATTTTAACAGCTTAATACCGAAAATTCTTGCAGAATGGATAAACCATTTTACAGAGTATTTAGTTCACTCACTTCAGAAAAAAGAAACACTAAACCATCTCTGTTCTCTTTATCATTATCACTGGTGCAGGGGAACTACATGGTATACTTATACCCACAGCACAATATTAAGACTTTCTCATTTCTACTGTGGTTCACCTACGGTATTTGATTCAGTTTTCTATGTAAGCTTCTAAGATGTTGTATTTCAACAAAGTCAAATGAGAAGCATTCAATCAGATGCAAAAAAAAAAGTATATGATATGTTTTGGAGTTGCTTCTATTTATCCTCACAGAACTCACAATGTTCCTTGACTGCTGCTTTTTTTTTTTTTTTCATCTTGAACTAAGATTTTGGGGAGGGCTTCAGTGCCTGTTGCTCATCAAGGGCACCTAATGCAGTGGCAGCCCAAGATATTAGTTTGTGTTCCTGTGGCAAAATGTTGGACTGTTCAGAACTGATTGGCATACCTAGGTAGCAGTACTACAAAATAAAAATAATACAACAGGCCTGAAATGTTTTTTTAGAATAAAAAAAAAATGTGTTATAAAAGTTTAATGATGCTGAACAGAACTCAATGTAAACACATAGAATTTTATAAGTCAGAATTAATACCCCCTTATTCTTACATAGCAATTCTTATTCAACTTTTCTCAATACGGGTGAAAGTCTTTTAGAAAGGTCTGTCTCTCTATAGCCGTTCGTTAGGCAATTTCCCCCCCTTCTTTTTTCATCAAATCAATTATTTAAAAAGTCAGAATGATTCACCTAAACCTTACAATTTTGACCTTGTTCTATTAAACTATCATATTCTTCAAAATACTATCTTTTGGAGCAAGTAAGATAATATAGTAAAAGCATAATGTTTCAACTTCACAGAAATGAAATGTTTCAACAATTTCCCACCGAAAAGTTTAAAAGAATCTAAAGGATTCTGCAAAACATTGTCATTTTGTACAAAACTCTTCCACTGGAAATTATTCACACAGCTCTAGCAAAGCCTTGATTTGTGCACGTAGTTCAAATGCATAGAGCTGGAAGTTTATAACAGTTTGAGCACCAACAAGTCAGTAGCAATGCTTACTCAACGGTACTATTCTTCTTGACAAGCCTAGCTAAGCTGAGTTCCGGGAAACCTATATTTAACCAGTAGTAAAAGAAAGAAGAAATTGTCAGCGCTTAATTTTTTGCAGTGCTGTCAAATTAAAATATTTTCAAGAAAAAAGTAAGTACTAATTCTCTCTGTTCTCTAAGAGAAAAAGTTAGATATTTCCCCCTTCCACAGGTGGACAAGCTACAGTATGGAGAGTTAAGTGCCTTGTATAGGGCTATATAACTTGGCATGAACCAGCTAGAATCAGATTTTTCCTACCTTAGGAACAAAACCTTGTGTTGCTTCTTTCACAAGCCATTGCTGTTAAGAAATTTCAAATAATTTTTTCTTGGAGTCTTTGGCTTTGACTTAATTTGTTGAGAAACCTGCAAAGATTTATTCTTTTTCGGCCTCAATGTTCTAAGAAAAACACTGTGTTCATAATGAAACTGAAGATTTTACTGCTCTTTTGTCCAAGTGAGAACCCATCAAAGGAATGAGATTTGTAATGGGCTATTTATTTAGACATCATATATAGCATGTGTTCTGTTGATATTCCACCCCACCTCTCTGAAGAAGCAGACAGCTATAAGGCTACAAGTTGGGCACCACTTGATTTTGCCTTTCCAGTAGATATCTAAGAGGCAAACCTTCTCCATCTCTTCAAATAAAGTATCTTCCTCAACAAAAATGGAATTATCAAGGATTTCCAGTTCCAGACTCTGCCATGCTTTCTAGACATGAGACAATTCTGAGCGCTTTAACAGATAAACCACTTGGTGGATCAGCTAGACAACTACCAATTTCACCACAGTTCAGCTTGATCTGCCCCCCAGCTCCCTGCCTAAGCTTTCTACTTCTTTGAGTCATGTTGAAAAGCCAGTTTCTCTAGCTATTGTTTGGAACTAGTTGTCTACTCAGCTGCCCCAAAATAGTGTTTTCGCATATTGATCTAAGTTTAATCTAAATACTTTAACTGAAGGAAGAGACCAATAGCATTGCTGAGCTATTTTTCATCAGCCCAGCTGCACCTTGGCAACAAGTTTCTTACGTCATTTGACTTAGCTGATAAGAGAAGTTAGCGAAGTGTTGCCGATTTATATAACGCTTTACAGCTGCAGAGCCTATATTCTAAAAAAAATTAAGACAATCCAGACCCTATAAAAATCCACATACCTCCAGTTACCAAGGGACATTAATTACTAAGCACTGGCCCTCCATTCTACTGTGCCAGCTACACCAGTTTTGCTTCTTCATTCATGGATTCAGTTGAGTATGCTCCGATTTTTTTCATGCCAATTTTTTTCACACCTTATTCAACTAAGCTTTTATTTCAAGCTTTGTTTGAAAAGATGGTAAGTATGAAGCGCAAAAGTGAGCTTTAATTCTTTGCAGAAAGTATTTCTATATTATTAGTAGTATTACTGGTAATACTGGCAATTATACTGGTAATATTACCAGTAATACCCTATATCTCATTAACCCCTAGACTACCAAAACTTTACTTCTCAAATTTTTTATTTCCTTCCTTCTCAATTAGTTCCACTTCTGTAGGGCCACGTGTGAAATGGCATGCTACTCAGTATAGTACGAATATTATAATGTCAACCTAAGGGTTAATCTCCAAATTGTCTTATTTCGGTGGTTTTCATTCTCTAATAAATTTTCTTTACTGACAGATCTTCCCTCGGCAGGTTTTATTTAAAACACCAAAAAAGAAGTGAAAGGAATAGTACAGCCTACAATGTATTATTGCAATCAGTGACACTGGTCTTTGTTTCCCTATTCAGAGGCAGAGATATAACAATGTTAAATCAAACCACGCATTAATCTATCACAAACAGGAAGGGAATAATTAAAATAATCAGAGGCCAAGTTGCCAAAACACTTCATGGATGACTGGGGAAATCAGATATATGTGTGCAGTTCCCTGAGGTTATTGTTACCAGAATGTGAGCAAAGCACCTACTGCACAATATATGATATTATAGCAGAAAATTTGCTTTAAAAATGAATGGAAGCACATGAAAGAAAAACTTAGCAACTGCCATACACATACCTAATTGCAAATAGGAACCATTGCATGAAATGCAATTAAACTTCTTGATAGATCAAAGCATTCTTCTGCAATAAAAAAGGAAATATTCTACTATGTATTTAAATAGCATAACCAAAATGTACTAGAGGAGAGCAAGATTACTATAAAACAAAATGAAAATAATACAAGACATGTTATAGGGTTTGCTTTGTGCATCAGCTAGCAGAAGCATGATGCACAGACGCAATTATCCAGATTGACTAATAAAGAAAACTAACTGCATGGCAAGGAAGGTAAACACAATCTAAAAACTTCAAGTGGTAACTGACATCTAATATTTTGCATATGTGTTCACTGAGTTCTAGAGAGAGTGTACACTTATGAATAAAATGACTGTCATCAAGTACCCACTCAGAGAGATTCCTATATTTCTCTTTTATGAGAATTTCTTCTGCAGTGCTTCATGCCAGGAAGCTAGGTGGTCTGGGCAAAGCCCTCTGAGCCAGGAGAGCTCTACTTCTAGTTCAGACTGAGCTACTGGTTTGCTAGGCACCACAGGCAAATCATCTGGCCTCTCTTTGCCTCAGTTGATCTAGATGGAAAATCATGACAAGCAAGAAAACAAATCACCTCAGAGCTTCAGCTAAAAGTCAAAAGTAACATTTGAACTAAGCATTGCTGAAGAGGTCTATTTTATATTTATTTAAAAGAACATAAAAATGCAATTAAAGACTACTTTTTCAGAAACAGCTAGAAGATTTCGATAAAATAGCATTTAGTACATACGTTTACAAAGTGCAGGAATGCTTAATGCAAAAAAGGCAGATTGACACCAATTATATGCTTGCAGAATTAAAATCGTGCTGCTGAAGAAAACTGATAAGAGGAACAATACTAACTCGCTTACATCCAAGAAACCCACCCCAGAAATTCAGCCGGATTACAGCCTATGGAGAGGTTTAAAAGAATTTGTGCAAAAATCAAATCTGTAAACAAAAGGTTGATATTATTTGATATGTTTGCATATAGTTAAAAGTTTTATATTGTTGACATTCTCCCTATATCATACGTAAAGTTTAATATTTACTAAATTACATGCTGTTGTAGATTTATAAAGTGAAAAAATTCTGAATAACTTATCACAAAAAGATTAGTAACATTTGAGAAAAAGTCCTACTCTAAACAACATTTTTCATTTTTGACCCAAACAAACTTACATTTAGGGTAGGCCACATCAGACTATTTGGGTTATGAGATTAGGAAATTACAGTAACTGCTACATCATAATGGAATGAGATAAAATAATAAATAATTTGGGTTTAAAGTGAAAAATACTTTGCAAGTAATTATTCTCAGCTTGTAGATGGTGTCTTTCTATAACCAACCAAGCATATAACAAGAAGATGAAGATGAGGCTTATTTTCACTTCATTTCACTTCTTTGTAATTGACAAGCTCTCACTGGGTGTCAACTTTAAAAGATGACAAATCCTAAATCTTATAGGACTCAATTCAATAGTTCACATCTCTAAACTGTTTGCAAATTAATCTACATTTTCAAATGAATCAGGCATGAAATATAAGATGACATCTATATTACAAAAATATTAATTTCCTTGTCTTTTGCCAGCATTCAAAGATAAAGTTAGCTTTAAAATATTCAATTTGTTAAAAGAATGCATAGAAACGTATAAATTCACAACATACCCTATTTCAGAAGTTTACCTTTGTGTTTTCCTATTTTGTTCCAGTATGCATTAGCTTCCTTTCTCAAAAATGTACCTATTTTGTATTTGATACAGCATGGTAATTATGTTTGAACTACTTTAAATGACATGCTCCAAAACACAAAAAAGATAGGCCAAACCAGAAAAAAAAAGAAATTTGGACTTACATTTTGCTGTTTCCCCAAAACGTATTGGAACTATTCCAAATATGAACAGATTTTGAGAATATTTAGAGCATTAGGAAAGTAGGAAAAAGAACCACCCTTTATTTTCTGGCTCTATTCTTCCTTTTCTAGTAAATTTGGCCACTTAAGCCATCATCAGGGCATAACTTTCTCTCTTTACTAACTGAAAACTCACAAAAGCAAATTTCTTTGTGTATTTAGACTTGTTTTTTTCTTCATCTTGTCAACACACAAAAGTATATTAAGTAAATGCAAGTAAGTCCTTTCAGTCAAGACGTGGAGCAGTTGGAGAGCTGCTTAGAACTAGATGTCCGGATTAGGCACCTCAGTAAAGTAGATCAAAAATTAGCTCAGCACTGTCTTGGAAAATCACTACGCTGTCATTGTGCAACTCAGCTTCACAATATATATGGAGTTTTCACATTTTCAATCCACTGCATCTCTTTTCTGTATCGGTTTTGCTGTTTCTTCAACTGCAAGGAGTACTGCAGTTTCTTACTTATGGACCAGCCTGCTGAGCAGTATCCTCTGCCTCTGTTTACTGAATTAAATGTTAACAATCAGACCATCATTTTAAGCTAAAATGTTTTCATCAATTCATCTTAAAGAAAATTTCGCAAAGCTTTGTCTTTATATTTTTAAATTTTAAAGAGAGGATTTTTGCGACACATTTTGGAAAATAGTCTAAAATCCCTAGCAAAAAACAAAAATAGCTTACCAATTTACATTTAAGTCTTCTCATTGGAGGCTTTTTTTTTTTTTTTAACCTATGGATATTCCACACCAGTAAACTATGCTTCCATTCTTTACAATAGAATATTTTTGTCTATGCCCACAATGCACAGGTTATGTGAAAGTTTATTAGAACTTCATGCAGCATTCTGGAAATAAGGAATGCATGATGACATGGAAAGATATAATGTATGCTATTTGATTATTACTTCAAGTTTTCCATGTAGTGATCCACTCCATCCACAAATTCTATCTCAAAAATTGCTTCAGTAACTTTTATTGCAGTTGAGACCTATTATAGCTGGTATCTATTTATTAAATATTGTAGCTCCTTCCCTTAGCAAATAGAAGTTAATGAAAGGCAAATATATTCATGCGAAATAGAATGTAAACAAATACAGAGAAATAACAGTACAGAAAGTGGAAGTCAAGAATCCTTTACACTTTGACCTCTCTCCTCCATTAAAAATAACAAGAAGGTACTGTGCGCAGGACTGCTTAGTATTTAACAATTAAATCTGATTTAGGTAGGTATATGCCCTCAATTTTCTCTTTTCAACAAGAGAAAGTCTTATGAGCCCTGTTCCCTACAGACATCTTTCCTCCAGCAGGTGCTTAAAATCCTCTATTCCCTCTAGCAACCACTTCTTGTGCATCACAGGACTCTTAATAAGGTTAAGCACAGTTATAGACAAATACAGAGAGATATGTCATCAAGTGTCTCTGAATTCTGAATGCTCATCTTGTCTACAGTGATCTTCAATGAAGTAGTCTTCATTACCTTCTCTTTGTGAAAATATATGAAGAGGTCAGCCTTTTCCTCTCCCATCCCTCTGCTTTCCCTGTCCTCTGCTTTCTCAGGCTGATTCGTTCCTCCTCCTTTTAGTGCTAAAGATCTCTTTGAAATTCATTTATACCTATTGCTTTTGTACATCTTCTTGCATGTTTTGCTGTGATATGTCAACAAGATTCAGTCTAAGGGATTTTAGAGACATTCTATCAGTCACTTCATCATCAGATGCTTGCAAACTCTGTATCTGGTCTTCAGTGTACCAGTATCAAAAGCCATCTTGATGTCCAAGCAGATTATGTTTGTTGCTTCACCCCTGTCAGCTCCCATTGTCACCTCCTCAAACAAGTTAATAACATTTGACAAGCACGGCTTCCCTTTTATAAATGTTCTGGTTCTCTTTGACCAGTCTGCACCTGTGCAAGTATTCTCCCATTTAGTCCCTAATCAATGACCCAAGAATTTCTCCTAGTTGTATATAGTGTTTATGTACTGCAATTTTTAGTTCAAGTCTCTGGCTTGATAATCCTACGCTAAAATATCAGGACACGTTACTTTGAGTGAAACACCTCTAATGTGTATGTGCATATGTATTTATAGCAACCATTGCCAATAACACTTCACGATACGAAGAGAGCTTATTTCATGTGAAAGGGAGAAATATTACATACCAATTTTCCAGAGAAGAAGCAGAGCTTCTCCATAAAGGAGACAGCAAATCACATCTTTTATGCCCAAACCACTGAACTGTCCTGTCACTGGAAATTCTTGTCTTTTGGACAGGGGGAAAGGGATAACTTTGAAGATGTTCTCTAGTTGCTGGTGCAAAAAGTGGTGGGCGACTGCTAGTCGAACAAGCTATCCCCTGCCCAAAATACATCTGTCTAGACTAGTAATGAATAATGCCAAGTTTGCTCCTATTTGCTAGTTTCTCAGGCTTTGGTAGCTCTTGTAGAAATGTATTTTATTGTATGTTAACAAGGCCGAGGTTCCCTATCTTTCCTGAGGATTTCATTAGCAGTGTATGAAATTAATCTTTCAGGTAGAACAATTAACTTAATAGCAAGTTTCTAAATTTCAGCATGTAGGATGATCCATAACAAAGAAATTCTCCAAGCTGAAATTTCAGCACTAGCTGCGCCAGTGTCATTCTTATACCATTACAACTCAAGATGAACAAAACGACCCTGATAAAGATTTAAATGTTCACCTCATTTCACTGATGACAAGCAGCTGCTTTCCCTTTTTAAGTTGTACTGCATTTATGGTTACATAATTAAACTTTCTGCAGAAATGGCACCTGAAGGCCATTTGTGCTGATTTTAAATTATCAAATAACTTCTTCATTTTTACTCCTTTCAAGCTTAGCCAAAATTTCTTGCTAGTAACTCTAGAAAAAAGAAACTGGAGATGATCAGATATTTCTTTTATGGAACATGCAAAGAATACAACAAGGTATATTTCCCTTCCTTGCTTCTTTCAGGCAGCACTGAGCCCTAAAAGATTTCTCCCTACTATCATGTGTCTTAATTAAAAGGTTGCATCCATTAATAATATTTTTGAACAACCCTTTAGCTCTATAGTTCCTCTATCCCTCTGTCTTCTCTTCCGTGATCCATTAAGTGGTCACGTTCCTCTAATCCATTTTATACAATAAAAATGCACAAATAGACAATGATTTGATGTATAAGATGAACTGCAGCCATCTTTTTCTCTTCTCCTCCTTGTACTTCACCCCCTGCCTTCAGTTAGATATAGCCTGTTATGTGCTGGCCAGTTAGTAGACTGAAACATCAAGTCTGTATGAACCGCATATCAAGAACAGAAATATTTTTGAAACAGTTAATGTGAAATGTTTCAAATGATGCATTTTTTATTCATTTGGAAAGTAGAAGGCTCTTCTGTTTTCAGAGGAGGAAAGGCTACAGGAATGTCAGTTGAGTTTAGGGAAGTTTGGAGGAAAAGGTCCCAAGTGGGATTTTAGGATGCAAGCACTACCATCTTCTCAGCTCATGGTTCTATGGTAACTTTTATCAGTCTTCTGAACTGCAACTATTTCTCCAATATATAAATACTTTGAAAGAAAATCTCAAGAGACATATACTATATATCCGTTGAGCTGCAAAATGTGAAGATTTATTCAACACCATTACCTCCAAACATATGTGTCATTCCAAAGAACACTGGACAATGAATGTTCCTATATGTAACAGCTGGATTAACTGGCTAAAAGATATCCTTGAAAATTTGTTCACCAATATATTTTCTGCAATTTCACATTTTAGATTCTCCAAAATTAAAAAAACAATCATGAAGTGGCTTGTACTCCTTTGATGTAAGAGTCTGTACCTACTACATTTAAAGAAGAAAGTGAAGTTTGTGCCATGCTAATGTCTCTGGTGCCTCTGAATACAAAGAGAAACGGAACTGAAAGTTGAGGAGCTCTTGTGGATGATGAATCTGGAACTGGATTTCACCTTTGCCCACCAAAGTGCAGAAAGGCTAGGAGGTAGGCTCTTACACCTACAAGGCCTTCTTAATAATATGTTATTCTTACAAAATACCCTCTAAATTTTTATTCAAAAGACCTATTAGCACCTGTCACAATTATTATTGAACTTTCTAAAAGAATTTAAATGACACCCTAAAGGATGCAGTAAACCACATATATGATTAGAAGGTAGCTTACCTGATTCACAGCATAACAGCTCACTTCCTGTATGTAAAATGGTAAGCACAATGTGGCATAGTTTGTGAAGCAAAAGGATACTCATGTTCAAAAATTGCAGACAGGGCAGTGAAGGATATCTTACTCCCTAGCAACGCAGTCATTCTTCCAGACATTTTGATTGTTTTTCTATTTCTGTCAAAAATCTTTTATTTCTAACAAGAAAAAATATCCAACATTTCAGCTGCATTTCAAAGATTCAAAATTAACTTTCAGGGCTCAAAGTCACCCAAAACTCTACACAGACAGACTAGTGTCCCTAAAGGTAAACTAATTCAGGTCTTCAAAAAACAAGTTAGGCAGTAAAAACTATATATACATATTTTGACCAAGCTTATTGCTAACATCAGAGGCCACAAATCTTGCAGAAGAAGCAGCTGCAGTTCCTCATAGTTGCTCTGCTATGTCTAGATACCAACTTAATTGCAAAACTCTGTCTCAGGCAGTGACTAGCTGAAAAGGCTTGCACAAAGTGAAGTTACAAAAATACTGGGACAAGTACTTTGTGTATAATAAGGTATTCTGGTGACCTATCACTCCTCTACAGAAACAGAGGTTATCTTCTCTGTAGCAAGAGCCATTCATTACATAAATTAATAAACAGGCTGATATGCTTTTTAATTTTGGCAAAAACCCAGCAAATATTTAATCCAGTACTACCTGTGAAGCATTTTTCAGAAAATATTTAACTGAATTACGCAAGGAAAAAAATCTAAATATTCTAGCTTCTAATGACAATTAGAAGCAATCTGCAAAAATGTATTTTTCTTTAAAGGTTAGCTTGACTATAGGTAATAAGGTTCAACAAACCCACCCATCATATTGTCAAAGATTCAGCCCTGGTCATCTGAACAACTTTGAAAAATGTTAAACTGATTCTGACCATTGGTGAAAACCAGAAGTGATTATTAAAAATGACTGAAAAGATAATAAATATTACTATTAATAAAGTATACAAATTTTATGTGATCTTAACAATTATAGGTAAAGCATCAAGAACTGTGTAAAATGAATAACTTTGCAGGTCCAAGTTTTATCTCAGCTGAATATGCCAATGGAATTTAGTAGGGTTTAAATACTTATAGACATGTTCAAAACACCATTACGTAAAAAACTTACCATAGTTGTAGTGGTGAAAACACAGAGAAAGCAATGAATATTGCCTAATGGCTTAGATTTGAAAGTTTGAATTTGAGAATTTAAATTTAGGAAGTTAATATTTTTAAATGTAGAAAAAGAAATTTAAGTAAGAACAAAAAACACAAAAACATGAGCTATTGTAACTTTTTTATACTATTTTGTCACAAAATGTAGAAGACACAGCATATGCCCCCCAAGGAAAAGAAAAATATTTTGTAATATTTTGTGTCAGTCTGAGTACTTAAAACATGACACTAATATTCATTGTAGTATATGAAACACTTCTTTGTTGTCCTTTGAGGAATACGGTTGGTAAATAAACCTGTACCATTTTTATTGTTAATAATTTGAATCTTAATTTTGTTAATTCTCAGGTTAGGAATTAACAGGGACGTATTATGCATGATACAATTAATGAGGCAGCGTTGAAATGTAGTGTATCCAAGGCTTACATAAATTAAAAGCCCCAGTTCTATAAATTCAGTTCATAAGAAGAGCTCCCTGACACTGTGCAACGCCAATTAAAATCACTTACGTTTCCCCTGGGATTAAGGACCTGATTAACTTTTTGCAGGTTCAGAACCTAAGTACTCCTGGATTTCCGGTAAATTTGATGCATTTTACATTTGGCTTTTACGTGGAGGGGAGTAAATGAGTTGGGGTGGGAGGCCTAGAGGCATGCAACGTTTTTGTTTCAACATAGGTTATAAGTCCTTTCCCCTGATATTTGATTGCACTTCACAAACAGGCATCATTTAATACTACAGAAGACAAACAAAACAGTTTTACTGGATGAGCAACATTAAGTTTTTGCAATAGTCAATTTTTAGCAGGTTTTTACAAAAGCTGATTTAAAATATGGGCTTTTCTTTCTGCTGTTCCTGTAGGTGATTTCTGCAGCACATCTACTGATTTTCTTTCAAAATGTTATTGAACCACCAGGGTTATTTGTTATGTTTTCATTTACTATAGTGTCATTTTATTTCAGTGTTGTCATGTGAATAATAGGCAATCAGGGCTGAAACTTTTCAAAATTGCAGCCCTCTAGATGTTACAATTAAATCAATTACAAGCCCAGAATAAACAGTTTTTAATCACATTTCTACTGCATTATACTATTCAATTCTGTTATGATGGAAATCTGAAGTCCATAGAGTACTTCAAGAAAAAATACTACCATTTGTACAAAACTCCCGCTTAGCCTGATTAATAAACTGAAGCTCAGAAAATGATGTGCATGAAAACAGCTGTGCTTACCAATAATGACATTTTATTTTCAATTTTAGTGCTAACACTGTGTCAATCTAAACAATACTTAAGTACATTATGTAAGTATAACAACGGTGACACAACATAAAACAAAATGTAGCACTTTCAGGAAGAATCAAAAGTAAACAGTGCTGAGAGGAAGGCAATTGTAGCTGTGCAGCAGCTGGTGACAAACCATTGCCATCATGAAGAGGAATGTGAGACACAGAAAAACTGTGCTGTCCAATTATGCCATGCAGATGCACTGAAAAGTAAAGCAGAAATTGAATGTAATCCAGTGACATGGTTTTGACGGTAGCAGTATTTTGTGTATGGGCAGACACAGCCAGCAGAAGAGCTTTGTTTGAAATAATAAATTTGAAAAAGCACCATTCACTGTCTACAACATGGCATTCTAACAATTTCACCTTATCGATAATGGTAACTGTGTCTGCATACTACTGAATTACACTGGTCTTTCTAAAAAACATAGCTCCAGAGATGTAATGCTTAAGATTGCACCTTATTATTTTTTTAATTATCTGCCTAAGTTAGATTAAGTTTAAAATATGTGGGTCCAGTGCTTTGGTTTCCTTCCTAAGGATCATGTATGTTTATAAAGGGAAATTACAAGTCTCACAACCTTTCTTTTTGTTCTTATTTAGGCACGTTCAGAGAACAGCTTAACATATTCTATATAAGAGTAACACCAATGACAAGCACTTGTACTAGGCAGCAGCGAAATTATCAAAATAATTCCTTACTTTATTTAAGGATCATGGTGAACACTGATTTCCCGATTTGGGAAACGTTCCAAAACACATTAGCAAATTGAAGCCCTTCATGTACATACAATGCGCATAGTCCTTCCTGTATAAATGCGTGTGCGTGAACAGAAGTCAGGCAAACTGAGCAGGATATTTTTGTGTAGCATTTGGGTCCAAAACCTCATTCAAGAGTCACTGGTAGCTGTTAGAGACAAAGAGGAATTCATGTCAGCAGGAAATGTGTAACAGGTGACCAAAGAAAGCAGCTAAATCTTGTAATACTTGTGAGAGGCAACCTTAGCTGTATACTGTCAAAACTAAGAAGAATCTACATAGCACAGTTGTCTACTCATGAGTACCCCAAAGAGTGACCATAGAGTAGAGTCAAAGACAGAAGAATTAACTGTAGTTGTACATTCAGATAATTTGTTCAGATCGTGCTAATCTAAAACTGAAGACTGCAGAGACAAACAAAATGTAAAAGACTGGCATACTTCACTTTCTTACTCGCTACATTATAACTCAAGTTATAGTTGCAATGTACCTAAACCATGACAAATAAGAACAAATGAATACTACTATCATGTGCCTCTTCACATCTTCAGAAATTTAAAAGACCATGCATTTTGCTCACAAACTTGGAAAAATAATGCCAATGATGTATACAAGACTGCTTATGTGTTCTAGGATTCTAGATATTATTAACACACACAAAAAACAGTTAAAAACAAGGAAATGAAGAGCAATTCAAAGTCTTTTTAAACTACTTTTTTTTTTCTTTGTCATTAACCTGTGTGAAAA
The DNA here is from genome assembly GCF_040807025.1 of Struthio camelus. NCBI lineage: Eukaryota > Metazoa > Chordata > Aves > Struthioniformes > Struthionidae > Struthio > Struthio camelus. Next base: position 49,276,652 of record NC_090946.1, read on the forward strand.
GCCTGATACAGTTTACCAAAAGTGTATTGCATTGTTACACCATCATGGCAGGAATCCTAAAATTTGCATAGCACTAAAACATTTTACTGGGAACAAATCTGCCTCTGTATATCTAATTCTTCAGCTCAAGTTCATGACCATATTCTCATATATAAATGACATGGGGTCTATCAATGACTGATCCCATGGTTTGTCTCCACCAGCCATAGCAATTCTCAGGGCTGTCGTAATCAGTACGTACTCCAGACTGAATACCAGAGTCTACATGTTAACTATTGCAGCTGGCATATATTACTCGTTGACTTCAGCTACTAATCCTTCGGATAGAAATCCAATACTAACATTTCCTGAACAAAGTCACCATCCTCTCTGATGGACTTTATGTGAATCAATGTTTTGGGCTGCAAAATATTTCATGTCTGAGATTAAATAAATTATTTGGGATTCACCAATGGACTGGTGAATTAGTGCCTACATAACCTTGTTCTCCCAGGTATCTCACACTTTGTTACTTCTTTTCACATATATTTTGGATTTCCATTTTCATACTTTGTGTAATTGTTTCCTACTTGAATTCTGAACAAACAATATTTCCTACCAGATTTTTCATGCTTGTTTTATTCCTTTAGCCCATGTACTCTTCTGAAATCCTGATTAATGAATTATTTTTCAAGACCTTCTTGGCATTTTTCTCTATCTAGGAGTTTTGAGAGGGATACAAAAGAGTATTCTTCAGTATCCAAGGTTTTGGTTTCCTTACACCTTAGCATAAAAAAGCTCTTTGATTATTTCATTGATTTTTTAATTATTTAAATCCACTTTATTACGATTTCTAGAGGTAATCATGACGTGTCTGAGATGGACTTTGGTACACTATATTCATGGGTAGGGCTAGAATATTAGAGAACAGAACATGGAGCATAAAACTGTGGATCTAAATTACAGAAGCTATTTCATAGACCAAGGGAAGGTGACTGCTCCGTAACTGCAAAACCGTAAAGACATAGTTAACCCATACTTTCTTAATAAGCAGGAGGGCTGACACTGAAATATTGCCATGTTGTTTCCAGAACAAATGGGTAAACTGATCATGCAGTATGCAAGATGTATTTAATCTTGCCAATTACTTTGCTCTCTGAAAAAAGCCTCCTCCAAGGGAAAAAAGGAATTTTCAGCACTGTCATTTTCTACATTGCCCTAGGCCAAAAATTTTGTTATATTTAACAATGCCCTACAGCTTAATATATTTATCCTTGCCAGGATGCCACTCTTCCAAATGAAATATACCTTTTAAAAGCTCTTTTGGCTACCTGAATCCCCTGTTCTCTTATTCTTCCTATTAAAAGCAAAAGCATAAGAACAATCGTGCCCCATGGCTTCTGGAGCTCTCCAGAATTCCCAGAGAAATCTGGCACGCTCCTTCTTCCTCACTTTCTACACCCTCATCCACCAACAGCCGTTAAAGTAAAAAAAAAAGAAAAATGCAAGAACTATTTTCAGTGACACACTTACAATCAATGTTAAAACTTCCAATGGCTTGTGCATATATTTTGAAAGACGTGAAATCAACTTTGGCATTTAGAGAGGTATATTATCTGGAAAAAATGATAGCTGTAAAAGCCCTTCTGGTTACAGCAGCAAGACCAAAATGAAACACAACTGCCAAAGAACTACCAGATTTTGAACAGAAAAAGGACTTGTAATATAGTGATAAAATACACATAGTCCTAAACTAAATTTTCCCCTTAGATACTGTAAATCCTGTACAAAATTCAGTGGGAGTGGGATATGTGATGTGAGCAAAGAATTTAGCCCCTATGCTTGTACAATAGAAAATCAAAATGGTTAAAAATGGCACTCAAAAGATGAATGAATTTCTAAGGAAATATATTAGATTTGAAATTACTATTGGATCATATGCATTATACAAAAGATCATGAAATCTATTTCATCTGACATATTGTACAGTGAGCTACAAGAACATTTGCAGCTGATAGAAGCGTATAAGATCTCATGTATTATTCTTACAGTAAAGGTTATACCATGGAAGCCAGCTATTACACTTCCTATTGTGTTCTACCAACCTGAAGGTCATGAACCAATGATATGACTTGAGCACCTTGGTCAAGGTTTTGGGTTGTGGAACACATCATAGCACTTAAGAGGCTGTTTCATATCCTGTGCATGTTTCCTTACCTGCAACGACTTTATCATATAAAGTATAATGAAGAAGAGCACACATTTGCAATGACTGAGGGAGAAAAATATATCCTATAAGGCAGAAGTCATCTTCTACAGTGATTTTATGACTGCAGGGATAAAATAGCCCGGATTTAAATGACTGTATGTTTTCTCTAAGATTCCAAAGGAAAGCAACATATGGATGCTCTATGTTTAACATAATGAAAAACAAACTCTCAAACCCCACAAAATTCCATTTAAAAAATCTGAAAACTGCACTCAGAATCGAATGCAATATGGCCAAGAAAATACAGACCTGTCACATGCATGCTTTTCTATCCAGAATTATTAAACCTACATGATAAATTCAACCTTTAGAACACAATTTTTCAAATGAGAGGAAAAATATTATTGATACATTTTCACATTTTTTGCAGGAAGCATGAGCATGAAAAGGCTAATGTGTACTTCACAAAAAGAAAGAGAAAATACAGATGAAAACAAGATAAAGGTGGCATAGGGTATAACCTCACTGAATATCTGCAAACTCTTTGCACAATACATATTATTAATTCAAATTTAGGATTGAGTCACAGCTGCCCAGTTTGCTTCTCTTCAATTGCAGTCAATCAAAATCCTATAGCATTAGAAACAGAGAGTTTCTTCAAACATGGTGAAGACTGGTAAAACAACTAAACCTAAGCTGGCTCAAAAAGCACTTGGAAACATCTACCTACCATCTCAGGAAAGCATCAAACTTAGGCTTAAATCTATTCCTATTCAAAAGAAAATTCATTCAGTGGGATTTATGCACATATCTAAAGTTAAATATGAAATGAAGTACTTTGTAAAATGAGTATTGTCGCTTTGGGACCCTGGATCCTAACGAGCTTTTATCTAGCTTAAAGTAGGCAGGAACACAGACACTCTAAGAGTAGCATTGTATGCTCTTTTAAGCAGAGAGGCTCCATAGTGTATTTTGGCATCTGTACTTGAAAGCTGCCTTCAGGGTCAGGTCCTGCATCAGAAGCTATATTGATCCCTTGCTAAGTTGCAGTGCTCTACACATATCTGCAATTTCTTCATGTTCATAAAGGGAAAGATTAGAAAACATTTTTACAAGTAGGCATCTCATTCACTCTAATGAAGCAGAAGATGCATTGAAAATATCTTTGCGGTCTCCTCTGAACCAGGAATATTCAGTGGGGAGAACAGTGTTTTCTCATTACTGAATGACTATGTAGGGTAAAAACAGATGGAATTCACAGTTTAAAAAAAATCTCTCAATCCTCTAGTATCAGACTATTGCTCTGGTAAAATCATAAGAAGCATGGATGTCAGACTGCCTAATTTTGTAATATTTTAATGAAAGATAATTTTTTGAATTGTAAAATAAAATTATAATTACAGTGATATTAGTGTAATACCAGCTCCTCAGACACCATGACAGTGAGGATTTTATAAATACTATCAGAAGAAATTAAATATAATGTAAAAAAAGCAAATAGAGTACTAAAATATAATTTTTGTACATTATGACTATGATAAAGAATTGATAATATTTTGTCAAAATTCATATTATAGATAGAAATTTCACATAGTTCTGTTCAATACAGTCGAATAGGACAAAGTGTAAAACTGCTATGCTCTGTATAAATATGGAGCTGATGGCGTGAGAGAGAAAATTGGGAGGTATTGGGAGAGAAGAGGTACATTTCAGTGGCTAATTTTCACAGAAGTTTCTAGTGTAAATCTATAGGTAAAAGACCAAGTCAGTTTATGTAAATATGAAAACATTTTGGCAGTCTCAGTGAAGTGTCTGATGGACACTTCAATAAAAACACCAGCGCTTCCATTGTCCAGGTTAGAGAACAGGCAATAATAGTGGCTTCCCATACTGCCCAGCCTTTTATTACAAACTTTAAGTGGTCCATCCTAGCAATGAGAAATCAGTTATCATTGTGGGCTTCACAAACATGCAAGTAATGTGTATAAGTTACCTCTCCACTAAGAAATAGACTAGCATATACATTTCATATAGATTGATTACTAACAGTCATCAGATGGTAATGACTTTCAGATAGTACCAGCTCCAGTCAGATTTGAGTAAGTGAGCTGAAGGTAAAATGTTGCATATCAACTCCACCAATCCTGGGTTAGTCAACCACTCTTACGTAAGAAATCTTATATCGGTAACATGCACAATTTATGGCAAACAAATGAGGGATTTCACATGCTGCTCAGATCTGTATATACACCAAGAAAGAACATGGCCCATAAATAAGACTGTTTGGAAAACATTTACTGCCGTTGTACTGATAATGCATTTTAAATCCTGGGGTTATCAAAAAAGTGGATTTTTTTTTCTCCTTATTGTTTGACAGCTGAAATTAAACAAATCCTATTGAAGTACAAAGCTAATAGAAGGTTTACTACGTGTGTCATTAGCACCATCCATATAAGGAAACAGAAAATATGAGGTGTGGATTCTTAAAATATGATAAAATGAGAGCACTGTTAGATGCATATGAAGGTGTGACTTCAGGCCAGACATTTTCCTGTTAGAATCAAAGTGTCTCTGTCTTACATTAGTAAATAATCACTGTTGTGTGATTCAAGTTGACATCTTTCAAATTATTTTATCATATCAAAAATATATATTGCATTTGAAATATATTTTAACAGTATACCATCTCAATAAAATATATGGCATAAAATGATTTCCTAACAATTTGCTACTAAACTTCTTTATGCCCAAGTACAATGAACCTTAAAGGATTAAATTGTATGTTATGATATTTTTACCCCAAGCTTTAATTTTGCATTCCATTATTTATATAGACAATCTCAAAGTTCATGTACTAGAATGTTTAAGTCTTGTATCAGTGGCTGAGTTCAACACTGACATTCCACTGTATTTCATTTTACTTTCCTTTTAAAAGAAAGAAGTGAAATCGAGTCAAATCAAAGAGATTACCTGTTTCTGCTCCAAAAATGCAAGAAACTATTAGCACCACATGATTTGTAAATAAAGCTTGGATGACTGTGTTTTGAAAACTGGATACAGCATAATTACCTAAGCTTGTTGTTGTCTAAGGAAGGGAAGGAACGTACTATAATTTTAATCAGAAATCCGAAACTTTGAAAGTAACAAAAGATTTTGATTTGTTCATTTATATACGCAATATTTACTTGCCTTTAAGATTGTCATTTATGAAAGGAAAGTATATCTAGCGTACTTGACTTGGAATATTAATTTAATGTTAGCTTCAAATTAAGGTTTAGATGTGATAAATTGCTAAGACAATTATGCGAGCAAAGTTATGGACAAGTTCATGGACAAAATCATATACAAATTCACAAAATTTGACATAAAAGTAATACTGTTTTTTTTTGTAAACTTTGAAGTATAAAGGCCAATATGGGGCATGGACAAATTCAGTCCATATTTTGAGATGACTTGTTTTTAATAATCTCCCACGATATAGATATTATTTCAAGGTTTTCGGGTGTTTATTATATGTGCTTTAATGTATGCCTTTCTCAAATGCACATTACTATTCCCTTGCATTTCTTGTCAGTTTATATCATTTTATCTTAGGTTGATTTTTTTTGTGCGTGCTTCGCCCATGATATCTTCCATTTGTTAGTTTTTGTGAGAGAGCTGCCAGGCCAGAAATACTTCTCATCTACATAAAGGGAATGGAAAAATGCTTATGGCTTATGGCTAAACTCCCTCACATCTCCAGCTACTTTTTCTACATTTCTGAGAAGCAAATGCTCAAGGCAGAATATGTATACTGCTTGTGCTGATGCAACCCTTATGAAAAAGGTGCAAATATTTTATAGCTAGCTACCTTGACAGATGTATTCACACGTTTCACTCTCCAACCTAGTCTTGAACGCACTTACTTCAATGGCCTGGAATTAGGAACATTAGAGGGTTAAAGTTTGCTTTTCACTTTTTTTCTTAAAGTAGTACAACTCTGTAGTGTATTAACAGACACCAAAAACAGGTACTTGCGATATATGAATGCATTACATACATGTTTTCAAGAGAATAAATCTTTTTTTTCAATTGGATTTTCCATGTGGAAAACAACTAACTTCCCTCATAGAAAATATTCAAAATTGTCCAAATTTCGGAAAGCTAAACAAGAAAGAAACTCTTTGCAAAGTAAAACTATCTCAAAGCTTTGGGGAAAACTGGATGATGTGATTGGCAACCTGCATTCTGTTACTTTTCTTTTATGTTTATGTACACTTGTAAGCCTGAAGCACATAAATACTGTTTGTTAAACTTCTGTTGTTATGGCAAGTGGAAGTCACTGTAAAAAAATGCAGGCATGACAGGCAGTAACTGAATAAAAGTAGCCACACGTCCTTTTCAAAATAAGTCTTTAGAAAATAGCTGCTCTACATCGCTACTAATCAATGTCATCATGTTTTTCATATTATTCAAAGAAGCTTTATCTTTCTCCTTGAACTACATTATTTCTAAAGTAAAATAGGCTTAGTGTAAATTTCTGCTGATACTATTGATAAGAAAATGAAATAAAAAGCAATCACTTTTGTTGTTTTCACTTTAGATGCAAAGAAAAATGTAAAACAAATATAGAGGAAAATGTTCATCTCATATATATCAAAAAGAAGCCCTTCACAAACTGTAAAAGCCATCAGCAGTATCATTTCAAAGTATTTCTAATAGTGTTTGTAAATGATCGTTGGTAACTAAGACCTTAAGAACAGACACACTGGGTCAAACTAAAGGTCTATCTATCCAGTCAGTATCCTGTTTCTGACAGTAGCCTAAAGCAGATGTCAGAGAAAGAGTACAAGAAGACACATAACAAACTGATATTGCAGCATTTCCCTAGAAAGCTATGCCAGCTATCAACTCTTTATGACTTGGAGACTCCCTAAGCAAGAATTACTTGTCCAGGACAAATCCTGACCCCATATGCAGTTGTAGCATCTACAAGGTCTTGTATTATGGGCTTCCACAGCTGCAATATATACTGGGCAATATTTCTCTTGTCCTTATTCTGAATCTGACACCTGTTAGGTTCATTTGATGCCCCTATTTTGTATACTGGAAGAGAGAGAGAACAATCACTCCTTTTCTTCTCCTGCATGCTACTCTGTATCATACTTTCATTCAGTCTATATTATTTATTCTTTCATTCAATCTTCCACACTGAAGAGTGTGAGACTACCAAGACATTTTTCACAGGGAAGCTGTTCCACATCTTTGATCACCTGCCCAACTCTTCCTTAACTCTTTTTCAGTTCTACCCTCTAAACCATTACGAGGTAGAAGGAATGGGAGCTACCTGTCAGGAGCACAGGTGCACAATGGATTTACACAGTTTTGTTCTCTATTTTCCTCCTAATAATTCCTAATATTAAATTTCAGTTCTGAGCACAGAGAAGACTGCAGTCTTGGGGTTATATCTACCTATTAAACCTTGAGATCATGTTCTTGAGTGGCAATGGCCAGATAGGGTCCATCAACTCTATTTGTTAAGTTAGGATTTTTTTTTCCCGTGTACATCACTTTATGTTTACTGACACTGAATTTAATTTGCCCTTTTATTAGCCAGTCACTGAGGAATTTCTTCACAATTCTTCAGTCAGTCCTAGTATTTACTGCTAATGACTTACTATCATCAGCAAAAATCCTATCACATTATTCCTCCCGTTTCCCAGATCATCTATGATTATCCTGCTCAGAGCCGATCTCAGTGCAGATCCCAATGGAACTCCATGGTAACGTCCCATTTGCTCACTTTCTGCCACTGACATCACAAAGCTAACTGACCACCTCTATCAATAGGTAAGTAATTTTGCAATATTTTTGTCACTGAAGTATTCTTGTGTGTGCCTAAGTTTAAATAGGTGAGTAACTGTTGGGACTACTGCTCTAGTAAAGTACCTACCAAATGTCACCATTTATTATTTAACATCCTAAACGTACTGCATGAATTCAGCTCACAGACTTCCAGCAGCTGTGAAGCAGCTATGACTGCTATAATGTAACTGTGGGGCTGACTGTAACTGGGACTGTTGTGGTCAGCAAACAGCAACCATGTCAGATGCATCAAAAGACAGTAAGCTGCCTCCTGGCCATGCCTGTAGGATCTTGCCTTGGATAAAGTTACCCTTTGGATCTCATATGAAGGGAATTTACAGTACAGAACAAAAAGAGATTTTTTTTTAAACTTCTGCCCACAAAAGTTTGTAATTCAACATATTTTAGAAGCTTCACAGTTTTCTGCTGTTGAGGTTTTTATGTTTTTCTTTTGCAGTGGAATACGTAGTATAGCTTGCATATAACTTCAAAACAGGAAGATAATACTGGCATTATATATATAATACTAGCCCATATATAACACTGCATCTAATCTCTTAACTACTGCAATACTGAAAATCTCAATAAGCATTTCTGATATGTCAGAAGAAAACTCTGTTTTCTACAATTCAAATTGTTGAAGATCCTCAAAAAATAAAAAAGAGGAAAGGAAATAATTTATTATGAAGCAACTAGATATGGGTAAGGAAAAAGGTTTAATTACATCTAAGTATATTTGCAGTGATTCATGATGGCTATTTACATCAAATGATTTCTTAAATATTAAATATTAAGTCCATTTAAATGTAATAACTTGTATGGCAAATTTTCATCTTTATTTCAGAGCCCTGCTATTTTAAAATTTGTCATTAGAGCTAATAAGAAATGATATTGAAACTACTCTGTACATTTAAATGAAGCATAAATCAATTATTGAAGCAAGGAATTTTTTCATCATTGTAATGATTATTGGAATAAATTTAGTCTTGAGATGTTTCATAATGATATCTGCAATAGTAAAAAAATTACGTAGATTTAATTTTTACTATGTGCTATTTAAATGTGTTTCTCATTGGTAAAACATTTAAGGAAATACACACAAAACCACAGGCTTTCCTGGATATCGAAATATAAAACCTAGGTTAAGTTGCTCTAGCATGCTGGAACTCTATATCTCATTTTTAATCAAAAGGCCGTATTGATTACTTCATTCTCTGTCCTGCAGCCTTCAGAAAGAAGTTCAGGGAACCAGAGTGGCTATAATCAGGTTTCTGATTTGAACAGATAAAAGCGTGTGAAGCTTGGAAAATAATGAAAAATAAAATGTAAAACACAACAATCTGCAACTTTTTTAGCAGAAAATGAGAATAGCTGTGCTATGACAGCAACAGTGTCTGACCAGTGTATTGGTGTGGAAATCACAGTCTACTGGGTGCAGAAAAGGTGCCCAGTGATTATTCATCATTTTCCGCTGTTTATAACCACCCAGAAGAAGCTATTGGGTCAGAAGAGTTAAGAGATGTATTTTGAGAAACACTGAGAACAGGGTCAATCACTGACATAAATGTCCCCAGGTGTGCTAACAAGGTTATGGTTGCACCATCCCTCACCTGCTCTGCCCCCTAACCTGTGATACTTATAACCTGCTGAAATGTCTCTCCACCTTCTTCCCTGTGGGCAGAGAATACTCTCCTTGAACTGGGTAAGTCCACTACCTTCTTGCCCTTTAGAGCTCTTCTCACACACAGTATTTCTGTGGAATCTGCCAACTGTTAACAGAGTTGGTTCAGAAGAAGATGAGAGTAGCTGGCAGATACTCTGTCCATCTATAACACAAATGCCTGCATGTGTTTCTGCACCAGCTTATAGAAGCTCAAGCACTTCAGATTTTTACTTGCCTTGAAATCATTCAGATACACTCTGTGCCATTTCTACTGCATATGTCCTCTGTTCAAAGTCTGTTGCCATCTTCCAGAAACCAGTTATCGCTATTAGCCTATGAACTTTCAAACTGGAGTATCCAGGGCATTAAAAATAACAGTGACTGCAAATGACACTGCAAGGCTTGCCCCTGTTCTTTGTCCTGCAGAGGTGACATCATGCCATGTCATCATTCTACCCTGCAAGGACTTTTCCGCTACGCAGACTTCCTTTGCAGGGGTGAGATTGGATTCATTTTCTGCATATTCACAGCACAATGAGCATTTAGCATCCACATATGTTATTCACAAGGTGAAAGGCAGTTCAGAACCAGTTTTAAAAACAGAGATTCTTTGTTTTGTTGTTTTGTTAGGAAGAAAACTCTCCTGGTATAGATCTCCTGCCCTTATATAGACCACCTGACTTCTTCCAGTCTGTTTTTTTTCTTGGTAAAACAAAGTATTGATTATTCAGTATAACCATATATGCATATAAGAACATGAAGACAAGTATGTTCAGAAAACTATATTTATTTAATGATACATGCTAAAAGGCAGTCATTCATTCTCTATAAATAGAATTCTGTAGAAGAGAATTTTTATTTCTTTAAAAGCAGTACTTAGTGATTTCTTTTGTGAATACATCATTCTTCACTGCATTGTCAATAGGTTTGTAAATAAGCATATAAAACTACAATAGGAAGGCACAAACAAACTGCAAATGCATATTCATAGCCAGCTTAGCTCTACTTTTCAGAAAAAGTCCACAAAAGCATAATTATGGAATGAGGAAACTGAATGAACTCTGTCATCTTGACAGAGGGAAAAACCCCTGTTTTTATTAGGGGATGATTTACTTGAAGACAGTTTTGAGGAATGAGACTTAGGCTACAGCAATACTAAAAATGTAAAACAAAATTCCCCTCAGCTTCTGCGGAACCATCATCTGTCTGCTACTACCTCACACTTCTTAATTTCTTCTGTCTCACAAAGAAAGTACCTTATAATTTTACAGTTTTAATCTGATTTCCTTAAGAAGTAAGGGTTATGCGATCATCCTCCATATCAATGTCTGCTTTTCCTAATCTCGTATGATTTTTAACTTAGTTTCATCAAGTTTTAAATGAACTTGACAAATGTTGTGTAAATAGTTAGCCAGGTAAAGTGCCTTGCCTGAGGGAAACTCTTGACAGATGAAAGAAACAGAAAATGAAGCCACTGCAAACCAGCTTCATCATTTCTCTGCCATCAGAATCATATAATTTTTTGAGAGGTGTAAATCTATTAGACTTAGCAGTGCTAGAGAATCATTAAGACGTGGTTTCTAAACAGGACTATAATCATTTGATCTACGATGCAAGAAACTTCTCTACTTTACATCTGTTTTCATCCATTTGAATTAAAAAAGAAGATGACAGCTGTAGCGAGAGGATTGGTCACTTCCTTGCCCAGGCATATGTGCTGATATCCAATTTCATTAAAGGAAAGGCGGGGGGAGTGGATTATCTGCCCCACTTCTCTACTTTTTGGGTAGTGAAAGAATTAAGACCCTTTTAGCTTATCCACTGCACTCCCAGTTTATCCAGTGCATTAACGCTGGATCCTTTCAGACAACGTCATCCCAAAGACCGTGACTTATATTCTATCATTGCCCACAGCATTTGATATTTCCATTTACAGCACTATCAGAAAACCTTGTTTTCATCTTACTAGCACTATGCTGAAGGAAGTAAAAGTAAGGCTAAGTATAGATAACCCACTTAGTCTTGTAAGCGCTGGTAAAATAAGGGGTGCACTGAATTCCAACAAGTATCTTTTAGCTTTACTTTTTTAATTCCTTTTTTTAAAGACAGAATGCTTTTTTAATCCCCCATGGGGCAAATGTGTTCTCGAAGAAAACAGAAAGAACCTGAAGGATAATGTTGCCAACAGCATGTCAGAGATGATTATTGCAAAATAAGAGACCCTCCTGTTGTGACATTGGGCATCCAGTAAAGGAGAATGACAAGAAGCTACTAAAAAATACCTACATATATGACTCAAATCCAGACTATATAATTGTTAGCCAGTAATCTTCTCTTCTTTTAAAGCACACTCAAAAAAAACCCTCTTCTTTTGACTAAATCTCGTCCAATGCAAGACAGAGTGGCACACGAACATGGCAGATTGAAAGATGACTACAAATGGTTACACCAAATAAGTCTGTAGTGTGCATCAGTTACCCACTCAAGAGTTGCTGTTGCATTTCTGATGGTTCTGGGGCACTGTCACTGACCCAAGCCTTTGTCCATTTACAGTTAAAATTTAATATGAATAGGAATATGTATTAATAAAAACTCATCTGCATAACATGCCTGAAAAGACGTCCTTGGGCCAAAAGAGGAAAAAAACAACAACAGTGAAGAGGAGGATGGGGAGTACATCATTTAATAATTAAAATCCAAAAGAGAAATAAAGATAAGTCTTTTTACTCTACATAAGTATTTTCATTTTCATCTTACAGAACTGTCTCACATGTGTTTGTGACAAGTTCAGGCAAAAATGTGAAGCCTGTCCAATGTTTACCAAGGAGCTTATCAAACCTATGAGTTTCCTCTCCAATTTGCCATGCAGTTACCATGAAATTCCTTTAAAAAGATTAAAGAAGTAATACTTCTCTGCTTCACAGTAATACTTCTCTACATAACAAGGATGTTGTTCTTTTATTCAAAGGTATTGTTTCTAACATATACCTAACGAATTCTAAAACCAATTTTGATCACAGTGTTACAGAAGCTGGGAGTAATTAGCCAACATAAAAACAAATGGACGGTTGTGGTACAGCAGGGTTAAATTCCATATTTTCATAACTGATACCTAACTTCTGGCTACATTTACATTATAATCAAATGTATGGCAGCAGAATGCTCCAGAAAGTTCTAACCACTATTAATTTATTTAGATAAAAATAGACAAATTATTCTTTCTTAATGTGAGCTGTTTGCACCTTGTTTACATGCACTGAAGCCCGTGTTTTCACATCTCTGCTACTTTATTACCAGCACAGGTCAACTGTTCCTTCTGCTTCTTCCACTGTGGTTACAGCACAGAGCAGCCTGTGAGGGCATCATGGGCTCCACTTGAGTCAACACAAGCCTGACCTTCAGAGGTGCCAATTACTTTTAGCAAGTAAATGTGGATCTTTGGCTGTGGGCGCTTCCTTGGCAGCAGGCGTTGAGCGGCAGCCTCACAAAACCCAGGGGGAGATCCTTTCTGCTCTGTTAGATTTCAGTTGCCTGCAAAATCAGCAGAGGTGAGATCCTCCATCTACAATGTTATCTGACTTTGGGGAACTTTATGCAAAGCCTTTTCCCTACTCCCTCACTTCCCTACAACCACCTAGTCTATACACTTCAGGGAGCCAAATATTCATACCATTAAATTGTTAACAAGTAGCTTGCCAAATCTTTGCCACTAGGTGTTGTAACCTTTCCTTTGCTATTCCATGGAAGATATGTTTAGGATCTGCCACTGTCCCCTGTAAAGACGAAGCATTTCTGTGTGACTTTTCAGGAAACAAAGCAATTAACATGACTATCTTACAATTGTGCCATCTTTTATGAAGTTTATGGCCACATAATAGTTCATAATTAAAAGAAAAATAAAAACTGATGGAAAACTTATGAATATAAGAGGTAAAAAGGGAAAATGTAGAAGTAATGATCTGATTTGCAGTCCTTATTCAAACAGAACAGTCAGTGAAGTAAACAGGAGCTTTATCTCATTAAGAAAAGCAGGCCTCCAAACTGAACGTACTCATGGCTGCAGCATATCAACCAGTTATGTGAACCAACTATCTCATTACTGTAAGTTGCAAAACACTTAATTTATTCATATAAAATTGAATGTTCTATTTTACAATGCGTTAATCCAGAGGGATCAGAAAATGATTCTAACAGTGAAACATTTAAGGATTAAGTACTGTATATTTTATTGATTTACATGACAGGTGAAAATATATCTCAGTTATAAGGCTGTCAGAATAAAAGAACCTCCCACAATTTCAACCTAATATACATTTGGGGGTGGAGAGGTTGATATTCAGGCAAAGATGAACATTTTAACCTTTGAACATTACATCTTTTCCTAACTTTCAGAAACGGGTTCACTGACATCTCTTTATTTCTATAAAAACTAGAAAAGGACCAAGTAAAAAGGACATATAGAACCTACAGTGAAGTCAAACCTGGACCCAATTTATATTTTTTTTTAAGAGTTAGAGCACATAGCTAGAACCACAGTTAACCTCATGTTTTCTGCTCCAGGAAAAAAATCAGTGCAATAGGTAATAAAATTGCTTCTCCATCTATTCTAGTCATTAGTACTAAACCAGGGTTCTAACTAGTTCTCTTTCCACGAAAGCTGAATCTCAATTTTGCAACTAAATGTTTCATTGTAAGATCCTTTGAAGGGATTTATATACTTTTATGAATATAAATATTTATACAAATATAAAGTATATGTAATGTACATTATGTACATTATTATGTACGTATAATACATAATATACATAATGTATTGTATGTATTATTATGTTAAATAAGTAATGTGTGTATGCAAATATACATTATTTGTCACATATTGGTAACTACAAAAATAAAATACATTATTGTACATTTACTGGAATGTACCAATTTTGTTTAATTTTTCCAATTTGAAAGGATTCTAAAATCCTGGATGTCATCTCTTGCCAAAAGGAGGCTCATCTCAGAACCACCAAACATCGTGATAATCAGGGCATTCCCTTGGGTTGTAGAAGATCAATTGCAAATCTACTGTCTGAATCCTTAGCTATTTCCATTACTTCTCCCCAAAATACTTCAAAAGGACTTGGTTTCATTTAGAACAGGACAACTTTTGAAATCTTTTAGCCATCTAGCTCTGCTACTTGTGTGAATGGGAAGGGTGGCTTAATTGAATGAAATCCTCCCTCTCCTTTTTGCTTCCTGCAGTCAGTCCTTATCATTTATCTATGCATGAAACCCAGAACAGTTAAATAAGAGAGAATAAGACTGTGTAAGAGGTCACTAGAAGAAAAAAAAGGTATAGATATGTACAAATTCACAAAAAATTTCCAGTTGAATTTCCTATTTTCATCTGAAGTTTTCCACTATGTTTTTCTGACAAATCTGGTAAGAAAAATTTCCATTCTCTCATATATTTCATCACTAATAAAAAGAAAAGATAAAAATAACAATGGAAAAGATAAAGGAGAAAAATGTTCTTTATTTTTTTTTTTTTGCCCATTTTACCCATGTAATCATTAAAACTTGGCTGAGGGATTCAGTTTGCTTATTTCTTGGGGAGGGAAGTTGCACACACTTATGCCATCTAACCCACGTTATTTTCTGGGTAATAGCACTCACACATCATCTTCAGACTAGAGGATTTTATGTTAAAGTCTCACAACCTCATGTTACAAGACGGTTGAAAACTTCTTCCTGAAATGAAAGCCACAACTTTTTAGAGTCAAATTTCATATCAGAGTCAGATACCTATAACCACGTTTCTTTACCACAGACGTCTTTTTATGTTGCAGTCATATGTGAGATGATATTTAAGGAAGGTTACAGCCCCCTCACTTTGGTAAATTCATCTCTAGTATAAGTGAAATAAACCTTCTGGGTAGACTAGATGAAAAGCTTCAAACATGCCTGATCTATACCCCAACATGGACCTTATTACCAAATCCACCTTCTTCCAGCCAGTACTGTAAAACCAAACATTTGTCTTTTTCCTGTACGATGTCCTAGTGACCCTAGCAAATGGGAAACTGTCAGATGAAACCATGCATCATCACATTAAACAGTTTTTATCACAGGACATCTGGATCTATTCAACAGAATTTTATTAAGTTCCAGAAATAGGTATATTAACTATCTGTGACAAAGAGGAACATGAAATGGAACTGAAAGCTTAACAAAGAATGACAGGAAGAGCTGCTTCACCTGAACGTTCCCCAAATCTGTGGCCAAAATCCTAACACTAAGGACCTGATCCCAAATGATCAGGCAGATTTTATTACTTTTACTAGGGTCTGGATGGCAGTGAGATATGCTTTAACTAGAGTATTAAATATTTGCAAATGCATATATATATGTATATGTACTTGTTATTATAATATATATTTGTTATTGTATTATCTATTTTAATATATTTTAACTGTAGTAATATTTATTTATAAATATATATAAGGTAATGTAACTACACTCTTTGTTACTGGGGTCGTGTGAATAATTTTCCCATAGTCTTTGCACAAAGGCAAAATAAATTAGGCAAAGACCTGACATTAGGTCATTTGTGTGTATAATTTTGCATTGATTATAAAGGAGCATTCATTTAAAATGTGATGCTTTACTAAAATGTTACAATCCTTTTTAAGATTTTATTGAAGTATTCTGAAATGTGTAAAGTTTAAAATACTTCACATGCTGTTGACCCAGCTCCAAACAGGACAAAGTGCCCCATGTCTTCCAAGCTGTCTCTTACAACATAGTCCTGTGTTCCCCTTCCCCCTAGTTCTGGCAAGTGCATCCGTTCACTTTACACAGACACTATAATGCAGTAAAGTGGTCTTGTACTGCATGTAATGAATCAGAAATATACATAGCATGCACTGCTCATGCTCTGGTTTGTGAATAATTAAAAATTAGAAACAAAATCAAATCCCTTAGTGAACAATCCAGACACTGACAAAAATACTGAATTTCATCAGCTGAAGTTTTTTCATTCAAGTAGTTCACCCAGCTCTATTAAAGCTGCTGAAGAAATCTCTTAGAAGAAACCCATTAAGCACTTCAAGTGTGTTATTTTCGCTCTGGGCTTAAAGAGTCTTTTTCTGTGTCATTGCACTGGTCCCACTCAGATGAAACAAGCAAATATAGAAATATTGGCAGCTTTCATATTTGCTTTTTGTCCCAAGCCCAGCGGGTGAACAGCACTGAATTTCCTTGTTTGTAAGCTTTCCCAAGTGAGCCTAAAGGGGCTTGCTCATCAAGGTTGAAATATCTGGCAAATTATAACAGCTCTAGATAGTAGCTTATAATTAGAATCAGTTAAACCAGTCTGAAAGTAGTGAATCAAGCCAGAACCTACTCCACTGATGAATTTGCCCATTTCAAATAAGATCCCTTTACATTACAGAGGTGTCTCTTTTAACTCCAACCAAATATTACTCAAAACAGCAATCTTTGCTCGGTGGAATTTTCTTTCTAAATCATAAACCCTGGATCTTCCCCACTACTGTCACAAACTGCGTTCATTTTGGGTCATTTGTGAAAGCGACAGCTTTTCTGGAGAAGCAAGCTGAGAATATTACCTAAGCTCCACAGACCTCAGCCCTGTGCATCTCGTATGCCAGATAGGAAAATTGGGCTAGGTAGAATGGAAACAGTATTAATGGAAAAAGAGGAATAAGACTATAAAGCTGGATCCACAGAGTATGAGCTGAGGAAATAAGAGAGGATTGATTGCATTTAGAAATAAAAAATCAGATTTGGGAATATTAATTAAGGTGAAGGATGGTGACAAAAATGATGGAGGAGCTGCAGAGTTTTGGGAATGGAAGCAGGAATTTAGGAAGAAAGCCACCGAAAAAGATTTGATTTAGTTTGTCTAGCAACACTATTTTTAACTACAAAGTTCTGGGAAGTAAAACTTCCATAGAACTGTAAGGATTAGAATCTTCTCCCATCACGTCATCCAGGTTCAGTTAAATGCAAATGATTTAAAATGTTTAAACTAATGTATTCTAGCCTTAAATTTTGCTTCCTGAGATTGTTCCACCAAAAGTAAAAACATAAGCATAGACATTACCCTCCACTTTTGCTGTTACATCCAGACAGATATTACTAACTCCAAGGGTAAAAACATCTCTCTACCCAAACAGAGCTAAACAGTCAAATTGGGCAGCTCAGCAGTAACAATATCCTTATATAGGTTATGAGGATCAAACACTGAAGAGAAGTATGAAAGCCACAGATACAGAGGTAACCAAAACCTCCTAATGCTTGAAAGATTTCTAATTTGTGTCTGGTACCTTTAGAGCTGCAAATTCAGAATTTTTTGTAAGATGTCTTGTATTATACTGCTTTCACCTGAACTGGAAATGCCATTTTTGCTACATTTTGTTTCATTTGCTTACAGCATGATCTAGGAGGCAGAAATACATGAAAATAGACAGATAACAGATAATAGACAGAATGAAATTAGCATTTCATGCTTCAAAAATAAGATCTCTCCCTGTCACTTTTTGTTTTACTGAAACCCACTCATTCATTGCTATGGAATTTGAGGTTTGATTCTGGAATAAATGAATATAAGGATGCGCTCAAGGTAGACTGCTTAATCATATTATCATGGTCAATAGTGAAAGATCTCAATGCATATTAATTCCTTGTTTGCCTTTTTGCTACATAGTCTTCATAAAATTTCTGTTTCAGCCCTAAATACTTTCCCGTGTGCGTGAGAGACTGGGAGAGAAGAAAGATTGATTTGCCTTCATTTATATTTTTTAAGCTAACTCATAACATAACTGTAATACTTGGCATACTTTGCTAACAGTGAGCTCATGTGGACATTTACAGTGATATCCAGCAAAGGCAAAAAATGTGTTATGGACTGTTTTCAAATCAGGAGAAAAAAAATAAGCTCCAAAAAGCAGTGCTGCCACCACAAGCAATGGGGTCCATGTTATCTAGAGTGAAATTCATTAACAGTGAATATCTGAAGTTATAAGAGCTCACAAAGACCTTGGTAGCGTTTGTTTAGTATTGATGCTATACTTTCTATTTATATTCTAGTGCCTCATTCACTCCTCCGAGACACTGTGAATTCATTCAGCTTTAGGGTGTCCTAGGCTTTTTTTCCAGAGACGTACTTGTAATCATCTCTAGCTAGTTCAGGAAAGAAGACAGAGAATATTGTGATAAAGAATTATATCCAATTTGAATGGCATGCCTGTTGCTTTATTTGCAGGAATACTTATTAGCAAACTGCAATGCATGCATTTAGGGACTGGATGGCTCAGCGTACTTTTAATATAGGGGAAAAATGGAGAGAAAGAGAGATATTTCCACTTCTAGGCTACAAAAATGGTACAAATAAGTAACACTAAAAGTTAAAAACATCACAGATGTTCAGTAGCACACAGAATTGGTCTGGCATTCTCATTTCCTGCAAAACATTTCTCCAAAATACCTAGTGCCTCATGCATTTAAAAAAATTCAGCACAAAAGATCCTAAATCCCTTACTGAAATCTAAGCTACTGAGGCTTTAAAACTCTTATAGCACCTCTGAAAATGTAGCTGATGCCTAAAAGTCTGCAGAATTAAGAAAAAGTTTATTGTCAAGTACCACCATGACAGGTGCCTTTCAAACAGGCACCTTAGCAGAGGTACAAAAATCAAGCCATGAATGTATGGGAAGAAATGGAAAGCTTTCCAATTCCCAAAGATTAATTTTTATTTTAGTGATAGTAGCTTTGTAGGGGAACAATTAAGGGAAATTTCATGCTATTTCTGTGTCAGATACTTCTCTTTTTAGGTCAGCAGTTTTCTGGACAGTTTACACTCTTGGACAAAAAATAAACAGAACAATTCCCAGTCCCCTGCATTGCAACCTCATATTTCTGCATGCTGTCTTTCCTAATTCATTCTGAGGTGTGTGGCAAATAAATACTCAGTTCCTCTTCCTGGACTGAAAGTTGCATTTCTTGGTAGCTGTATAGTATATGAAATCTCTAATTTTCATTTGTCTGCAAATTCATGCACATCTTTCTGCCCTTGCAGATGATATTTAAACATAGTAAGACTTTCACTGAGTTGAAACCTTTTATTTCAGTTGAGCTGTAAAATGAGCTTCTAACTCACTTATTTTTCACTTGTTCTATTGGAAAATGTCTGCCCATAACAATGTCTCAATGGCAACAATTTATATGTCCCACTCAAAGAAGTCCAGCAGTGAGTATAGTTAGAATGGAATTAATAAATACAATCAAAGTTTGGCAGTTATCCAAGTATAGCATATTATACTTGCTACTGTTGGTGGCACACACTATAAAATGTTGGAAACAAAGTTTAATATGTATAAAATAGAGATGGAAGCTACTTGCTATTATACATCTCCTACAATACATTAGGTAACATGAGCTCTTTAAAACCTCTAAATGAATTCTTTAAAAGACTGCTTTGGTTTTTGATAATATGTAAAAGTAATAGTAATACTTATCACATCATGCAAGGATCTCAAAGTGCTTTACAAAGGAAAATAAGTATCATTATCCCCATGCTGCATGGAGAAACTGAGGTACAAACAGGATGTGTTAATAGCCCACGGTGACAAACAAGTCAGTAGTACAGGAATATAAGCTGTGCCTCCTAAGCTTTATCCCCATCTTCTTGTCACTGACTAATACTGCCTCTAAAGATTTTTCTAAGAAATTCACAATTTCCTAACATATTATTTAGCCACAATAAATGTTTGCAAAATACTATTTGACCACTGGCCAGTCACTAGCTATTTGTAGCCTCTGTCCTAATCCCCATGTAATCCCTTCAACCATGACTTCCTCTTCCAAAGTATCACATTCATAAGCTACTGAAAATAATATTATAGCAGCATAGACCTGTAAAAGACACCATACTGTGAAATCACAGAACTTTTCACATGAAACAAAAGCTGGTGATGATTAGTTAGTGAGTAGAGTGCTTTCTCATTGACGATGTTGAATGGGAAGGACGTCTGAGGTGGCACAAAGCATAGAGAGACAATTTATACAGGAGCAATGCAGAAACTCTCAAAACACAATCACAGTGATTAGCTTTTTAAAAAATAATACTAATCACCAAATTATACAGAAAAATGCTTTGTTAATATCTCCACAGAAGAGGAAACATTTAAATTTTCATCTGAAAAAGATTTTTGTCCTCTTAAAAAACCTCAACCTATCTTTCCTGGAAAACTCAGGTAAATAGTAACACTCCTGTCACTGACAATACCATAAACAGAGACATGAGAAGGAATCATTTGACTTTTTGATAACTAATTCACAAACCTTTTGGTTTGTGGTCTTGTGAATTTTAAATTCTACAGAGAAATAATAACCACACATTAGCTTCTAATTGTGGTAGAAAAATTCCCCTCTAATTCAGATAGGAAATGTCTCTGCACAATTACACAGAGCTTTAACACTGCTTAGAACATTACTTCTTACTAGGAAAGTAAGTATAGCACCATTTACTCACTTTTCAATAAGATTCATGGCCAAAGAAGTTACTAGAGCTGCCATTTCAAAACTTAGAAAAAGTCAGGGTAGTTGTTAGAGTTGTAGATCTTGAAAGGTCTGCTTTTTTTCTTTCTTAAAAGCCATCCCCTTGTAGTTTTTTAAACATTCTAATTAGAATTGGAACATGCCAGATTTCAAGATACGAGCACCATTTCATGCTTCATTTTTTTAAAAAGTTCCCATTTAAATGTTTTAATCAGTAATTATACACTTTGTAGGTATAATAACTTAAAGCAGAACTTGTTTATCTGATACTTTGACAACATTAGCGACTGTGCAAAAAAAAGATCTTAGATAATTTATAGCTAATTTAATAGTCTCTTTCCTTTTTTCAAATTTAGGTCATTACAGCCACCTGACAGTCATACCACCGTGCAAAGTATTTCATGATCTCAGATGGAATAAGCTTTTCCAGAATTTTCAAATGAAGTGCCTAAGCAGCAAACTCTTGGAGTCTCAAAGAGGAGTGTTTTAGGCGTGTGTCACTAAATGCTGGTCCTGCTCTTTACTACTCATCTACCCTTGGTTGCTGCCTTAGA
The DNA here is from genome assembly GCF_040807025.1 of Struthio camelus. Lineage (NCBI taxonomy): Eukaryota > Metazoa > Chordata > Aves > Struthioniformes > Struthionidae > Struthio > Struthio camelus. The sequence continues at coordinate 49,298,466 of NC_090946.1, forward strand.
AGGATACTAGGATAAACAGTCTTTGGTCTCATCTAATGCAGCTGCACTTATTAGAGCCCATTATATGGGAGTGAGCAAATTTTTAAGCAGTATCAACAGTGGTCTCTTTGTTGATGGTACCAAGAACTGAATAGACGAGAAATGAGCTGCAGGAAGTTTGTTCTCTCTATATATGTCTTGAAACATACTTGTAGGAGAGGTAGCTAACATATGCTCTACCATTATCAGCACTTTTCTCATCCTGTGAAGAAAAGCAAGCTTTCAAACTGTCATTCTGCAAGAACATCAAACACATGCACTTTCGCACTGGAGAGGAAAATTTCAGCAGAAGTACTTGGGATTAGTTCTTTTTTTTTTGTACGATTGTTTGTGTATATGAACAGTAACTAGTAACTTTATAACATTGTAAGCAACTGGCTCAATGTAAAATAATAAACATTCCTAAAACAGAAGCATCAATCTACTTTCAGAACAACGTCACAGAGAATAAGTAAGTAGCCAGGCCAGCAATGCACCTCAAAAGTCAATGAAATCTGGCTGTGCCCTACTATTAAAAATTAAAAAAAAAAAAAAAAAATCATAGCTAGCGGTAGAATCTTCTTCATCAGCCCTGCTGATGAAGAAGGGCTGACAAATACAAAGATAGCTCTAGCAACTCAAACACCCTCAGCTTTTGCCCTGAAGTCTGAGAAAAGTTGGTTACTACTCAAGAAAGACCCAGGACCTGAACTACAATAGTGTCCTGAGCTGGAGTACAGGTCCAGTGGCAACGCTGTGAGGAGCATATGCAGAATCTTCTGTCATTGCTCCACAGAATGACAAGGTTTTGGCATCATAATTTAACATTGCAATGTGGTCTCAATCATTTCGTATAACATTGTTTTACCATTGTCTTGACATAGTAAAGTGGTCTCCATAGACTCGCATTGGCATAATTTTGCCATCGTCTTGACACTGTAATATGGTCTCTATAGACTTGAATTGAAATTTTGTCATTGCCTTGAAATTGTAATGTCCTCTTCCCAGGCTTGCCTTCATATGCACATCCTCACCATGTACTTGCATTATCATCATCATTCTGAAACCGCTGGGCACTTTTATTTCCTGTTCAACATTGAAAAAGATCCTGTTTGAAAGCTAAACCATGCGTGTAATCACTGACTATTTTAAAACTCTGCATCTCATTGCTTTACAGGAGTTAAAAGAATTCCTCAAATCAAAATTATTCCAAGAAATTCCAAACACAGGTAAAATGCTTAAAGTACATGCAGATACACTAGGAATGTATATCTTCTTTGTTTAATATTACTTGGCTTTTAAGAGCATCTTAGGTTAGGTGAGATCATAACGGTTTTTATTCTGTATTCTCTATGATATAGGACTGCTTAGAAGACTGGATATATTGGCATAAAGTAGTTAATGTAAGTGCACTTAAGGAAAACACAGTGAAACAGAATCTTTGCAGCTCAAAATCACTTCAAGCCTATGTTTGGTACAAATGAGTCACCAAGCACGTTGCATCTAATGTTGGATAAACCTCTTCAGGACACTTTCTATTTGGGAACTGTTACTACTTGCCCTTCTTCCTGACTGAAAAAAAAATATATATAGCCAACAGAGATAGCCATTCAACTTCATTTCTTCAATAAAAAAGCCTAAATAGAGAGTATTTTCCTTCCTTCACGAAGATAAGAGCAACATTTCACATGTAAATTTGCTGATTTTTTCCCCCTCATTTTAACCAATGCCATTACAGTGTTATTTCTTAAGGTATCAAACATACAGTAAAAAAATACCTTAAAGAATAATCAGAACTCAACATCTGCAGAATATATACAGGTAAGTGATGCTGACTAGTACATTTGGAAACTCTTGGTTTATTTGAGTGACAAATGCACTCAAATAAACCAAGGGGGATGATTCCTAAAGGAACTGAGTGTTGTCCTTGCACTACTTATGGGAACATAAACCAAACTGTTTATACATTGGACCATTTAGAGAAACTCATTTGTAATCAGTTAGTTGCCTCTTAGTCAACATATTTTTAAGTACATCTTCCTCATTGTGCCCTAAAAACCGTCCTTAGAGAAATGTAAGGTGTCTGTTACAAGACTCCAGCTGAAATAAGAATCTTTAACATTATGAAGCATAACATTTTTGGGAGCATTAAGTTCAACATAATACTTACATGTTTTCCTTTGATATGCTTCACAAACACAGATGAAATTGCTCTTGGATGCATAGAAGAGTGAAGTTAATTTTAGTAACGTACAAAATGATTAACATCATTAGAAATAAAGAGACTATGACTTAAAATTTGGAATACAGAAATAACAGAATACAACTTCACAGGCTGATAAGGTATCTTAATTAGAATTAAAAAAAAATGGTAAGGTGACACTTCTGTGATGCAGAGGTTTAGGTTCAGGATCCTAAACATAGTGACTTACTGTCACTTAGACACACTCGAGTGCCCTGCCTGTTCTACACACTCCAGAAGGGTGTAAACTTCCTTTAGGTCCTACGTTACATCTGTCAGCTCTTGCAGATGCTGTGTTTATCCCAGCGCATTTTATACGACCCTAGGTACCTGTTTTTCTGCATCTGACTCATGTCCTGAAGTCTAAATTAAATATAGAACTTATTTGAGCTTTCACTGCCTCATGTCAGTGGAGTGAAAGCAGCAGGAGTAATGCTAATAGGCTTCTGGTAACACGTAAATGCTGCTTATGGCAAGCATAGTTTATGCAATTTGCCTACTAAAGGTGGTGCAGATTTTTTTTAAAAATAACTTAAGAATAAAGGTCAATAAAAGGAAATAGTTGGAAATGATAAAAGAGAATGCGTGGCAGAACTTACAGAAAAAGCATTGAGGACAACTTTAATAATAGTTTTCATGTTCTTTTAAAAACCTCAATAGTATAGCAACAATCTGACCTAAAAACTGCTCTTTCTCTAAGAATTAAATATTTGCATTGTATCGTATCAAAATAATATTTGTCTTAACGAGATGCAAAGTGACTGAATGCTATGTAACACAACATGACACAGTACAGTTAACAGAATACATTTAAAGAGTAACACTCTCATTCTCAAGTCAGATAGCCACAATCACTGCAGAAAATAGGTATCTAATTATAACTATGTGTACGAACTCACACAGAGCAGACAATGAGATGTCTTAGCTACTTACAAACCAGCAGATACTGTGATTCACTGACTATCTGGATTATCTGAGGACAGTTTGTCGCATCTCTAGATGTTTCCTTAATGAATTCTTTTTGTATTAACCAAGTTCTATGTCCATTGTTTGGTAAAAATTCTATTTGTTCAATTCTAGTCTAATGTTGTTGAAATTTTCTGGGCAAAAGCTAACCAGCTTTTTGGGGAAAAAAGATATATGTATGTATAAATACAGAATTTAGCTTTGCAAAGATTTTCTATGGACAAATTAGGCCAATAGCAGTAAACTTATGGGGTTGAATTGACACATCATAACAAGAAAGATGACCGGAATTATCCACTTAGTTCAAGTAGTGGCAAAATAGGACACCAGAGAGAAATTTATGGTAGTTTCTGCAGTACCTATTATCCTATTTAGGTCCTGATCCTATAATTGGGTTTGCCCAAGTGGATCTGATTGCAGGATGAGGGCCATATATTGTAGGCTCTTCAGGGTACAAGCAATTTTTTTTTGTAGTTGCTGTTGTTTTGGGGGAGAAGGGAACTGAATTGTAAATGAGGACTAGTAAAGTGAATGCTACTGCAATAAAAGGTAACATATTGAAATAAGCCAAAAAAGATTTTCTGCCTTTCACTGCATGTGAAAGGTGGGGAAAGATGGTCTGCAGATATTGCATCAGCATGGACTATGCAAATAAGTCATTGGAAGATCTACAGTGTAATGCACTGTATTTCATCCTGTATCTGAATTTTGAGCTCCAAAGGGTTTGGGACTTTATTTCTGTCCATGATAGAAATAGAGAGTAATTCTTGTCTTCTTAGTAATAAGCACATTTTAATACTGACTTTCCAAAGCATCTCTGAAATTTCAACAGGGGCAGGCCGGAACCTCTGACTGTAAATAGTATTTAATATCTCACAATTCTATAAGAATTTTTGACTAAGAATGTTAAACTGCTTTACAAATATCAATTAAGGCTTAATTAAGTGATTAATCAACTGTATCATCTTACTTTATAATTATGATTTATATTACTCTCAGTGTATGGTGGACAATTCACAGACATACGAATTAATTTTGTCCTGAAATGCAGAAATTTAGATAATGTGGTCTTTCCTTGTTAATCATAACCTGCAGATATCAAATATTTTTCTCCCCTCTTCATCTTCTACCTCTACACTCTCATCATCATAAATCCATAGTAGACATCTAGCTACTTCTGTGTGGGGCAAGATCCTCTCCCTGAAGATCTTTGTGGTGAGGTCTCTTTCAACTAGGAGAAAGGCATAAATGCTTCCAATATTTTATCTTTCTCCCTCTCCAAGTTGAAATCTTATCCTAAGGTCTGAAGCTAGAGTGAGTAATATGCAGACTACCTGAGACTATGCAATCAAGCCTTTTACGACTTTTCTGGGACCTCTTTGTTCCTTGAAACCTTGGGAAATATGTTCTAGGGGATGTTCTGCACCATAGATTAAAAATTGTTCCAAGATAAATGGGTTAACTACCCTGCAGTGTGACTGGCTCTGCCTAATAATATATCTACCATACATGAGTGCAAACTCGCTATCTCTCCAAAAGGGTAATCGAAGGATAACCGAGTCCAGCAGCATTCTGTTAACACTTGCGTATTTGTAGAAGGAATTTCCAAGGAATTCTTCATAAGAAATGCCCGCCCATGGCTTCCCTCTTTAGCAACCACTGAGAAATACAGCTGGCTTCTTTTTTTTAAATTGGTAAGTCAATTGCACAAAAGTTAGCACAAAACAGTGCTACACAAAAAAATAAATACAAATTGATTCATTCTACAGTTGATTAAATAAATCAAAATACTCTCATGAACACGCTGCTTGGAAATTAATCTTATACAAAATTCACAACGAATAATTTGGTCAGTTCTAGTCACAAGTGGTATTTTTTGAGAGGATAAAGGGCACAGCCCTTTCTTCCCTCTAATCTGCATAAGCACAAAATGACTCAGACTGACTGCTCAGAGGTCTAGAAATGGATAGTTCCTAGTGCGCACGTCCACAGGTTTAACTCAGGTCACTGCCATGCTACATACAGCACTGCCACTTCTGTAAGTGCTTCTCACTATTGAAGGCTGATATTGTTCTTACATAATACTACTTAATATTTGTTTGCAAGGGATCACAAGTGTTCTTCAGATACTACAGATCTAATTAAGGAGGTCTTCACAGAGCTGAGAAGACTGATCTAATGAAGGAGTTATTTAACTGGGACCAGAAAGAAGGGTTCACTTCTTTAGTTGGCTTGACTTCTTGTGATCATTAACTTACCTTTTGTCTTAGCTTAGTATTTATCAAAACGCAGTCCTACATACCTACCTGTCAGGATGTTGTGAAAACAGAAGCCAGTTATGATTTTGAAGCCTTTCCTTCTTAACATAGGGCTACAAGAGTGAAATAAATGAAAAGGCTATTTCTTCTGATTAGCATGTATCTTTACTATTTACCATTAACAGTTTTTCTTATAAAATAAATTAGTACGTTTAACATTTGACTTAAACCTCATGCAGAAAAAGAATTATGTTTTAGGAGAAGTTAATTTTATTATGTGGATCAGATTTGGATGTGGTCAGCTCAGTCTAGTAAAGCTTTTTTCTATTTTAAAGATATCTGCAAGCACTTGAATAAAAAACATCCTAGATATTATGCACTAGAACTTGTAATGATATCAGTTTCCTAATAAAGGGCATATGCATTGATGCCTTGATTATATTTTGGACCTTTAGGCACTAAGCTATTATAAAAACAATAAATAGAATGTAAAGCTTTTCAATAAAGTTCTTAGAACTGAATCCCCTGAATATGTACAGTCCTTAGTGATTGCACTGGGAAATTTGTATGCAAGAAGTAAATAGGCTCATTGATATTAATACATTTGAATACAGACCTGAGGAAGACATTTTGAGGCACACGTCAGTGGTGCTCTAGAGAGGAAAAAGAATAAATACAGCAAAACCTGTTACAAAATTCAGCCTACATTCTATTTTACACCTAAATTTTTTTTTCAAATATGGGATTGCACCTGATGAATGAGATGCATGAACGAGGTCATTTGTTTCTACTTATAATATTTAGAAGGCACTCTTCTTCCTCCTCTTTTATAATCAGCAAAACAGTATGTATTTTAAATTCCAATTTTATTTTTAAAATTCAAGTTTTAAATTCAAATTTTAATTTTAAATTAACTGAATTAGTGGAGAATTAATATGTCCAAAATTTCTAGGAAAATTCATACATATATAATTTTACATGTGATATAATATTTTTATTTTTACTCCAAAGAGAAAATAATTACTTCTAGAATATTCCTGCACAGTTACCAGGATATCATGACGGGCTTGGAAAAATTAAAGGTAAAAGTCCCAAAATGCATCATGAATGTAAGGGCATAGAGAAGCTGCCTAACAGGTTAACATAGCTGCCTTGATAAAACGGGGTTATATTTCTCCATGTCTGTATACAGGCTATCAGTGTTCTTGAGTACATAATTTGGCAAACTAGCACACAGAAAATGGAAGAAAAATGCATTTAAACTGTAAAATAAGGTTTTACTAATTTTCTCAGATATATCTGTGAAGCATTCCTCCATGTCAGTTTCAGCTGCAGATAAACAAGTCAGAAATAGGCCTTTTATTTTGTTTTTCTTCAACGATCTCAAAAGCTCTAAATTATGACAAAATAAACAGGACATATATTTGTACAAAAACTAGTCTAATAGAAACACTCAAATATGAAGCAGTAGTTCCAAAATATTTTTTGCTTATTTCCAAAAGAAATAAGCAATTGTCACCATTATAAGACTTATCAGTCATAGATATACAAAAGCAAAAACATTTTAAATATTCAAAGTTCATGCCAAATATATGCTTCAAGACACAACTCATTTTAAATTTTCGTTTCATTCTAATCTTTAGAGGTTTTAGCAAAGTTGTAGCACAAAATATTGTTTCTCCTAGAAGATGCCTATTTATTACTGTAGCTGCTCTTTATCTTTTTACACTGTAGTAGCCACTGTACGTCAGCAGCTTTTCTGGCACTGCATTGTCTAGAACTGCTAAGGAAGATGTCTGTTCACTAAGAAACTGTCTAGCACATTATTTTGATATGCTCCATAAGTTAGTAGATCAATAGTTAAAAAAAAATCTTTGCTTTCTGATATTGTATGTCCTTTGTTGCTTCAACCATTAACATTTGTGAGCTGCCGTCAGTAATTTCTTTAATGAGATTGTTGTGGTTTTCTTTTGGAAACGTAACTGTCAGGCATTTTACATTTGTCCCTAATAATAATTCCCCAGGCCTTTATTAAAGAGATTTACAGATTTCTTAAATCCACAGTCCTGCTTCACTCAGATACCCAGTTCTAATAAAATGATAAATTAGATTTTATTCTTTGCCTTATCCTTACGAATGAACAAATTAAGAAAATGTTTACTGAGCAATCCAGCAGAAGGTAACAAATTAAACATTACTCTTCTCCAGTCCTTTTGGTAGAAGCAATATACATATGCACGAAGCAATGTGCGATCTTACTTTTTTAAACACATTTTAAAAATCAAATTGAAAATTGAAGGCATATGAAGATGTAAGGCTAATACATAATTTTCTTGCAGCTATGTTTTTTAGAGCATTAATTTTTCTTAAGAAAATGTGCTAAATTGTTCATGCTTATTTTGCGCAGCACTTGCTTTCAGTTCATTTCAACAGATTCATTCAAGATAAGGAACTGAAGATCAATAACGCTAAAATATTGTCATAAATCTAAAACTCCAACCACAAAATAATAAAGTGAAATATTAAGCTGCTTTGGAGTATTCTGGGGAACAGCAAATATGGAGACCTGGATTATTTTAACTGTGCCTTCCTTTCTACCTGAGTCCTTTCCACTTCTCTCCATAATGCCATGTTGGAGTACATCCTGCTTAGCCTCCAATCAACATTTCAAGCACTGGGATCATGTTTGATATTGTCAGATGGCCTGGAAAATTAAAAACCCAATTAAAGGCTCAGCACGCGGGTCAGCTCTTCTGCATATCAAAAGGCCTCCTCTGGCTATTCTGCTCAAATTGTATCTGTTAACAGCTCACTTTGCAGAGAGTGAAATAGCGCAGCGTTTATGAGTAATAAGTACCTTCCAGCTGATACATTTCAAACACAAACCACTTTCATGGCCCCGGCAAAAAGTACAAGTCATAATCAAATTGTCAATTTTTTCCTGCGAGATGCATAGATCCATTGTAACTGTGATTGTTAAAGAAGGAAATGCATTTTATTCACACGTTGGAAAAAAAGATGCACATTTTCCCTACAATTAAAGATTTTTTGTCACTTTTTTACATTGCCTTTCCTTTACATTTCTAAATAGTTACTATAATTGATTTTCGGGTTGCATTCAATTTTTTTTTTTTTGTAGGAGAATCATTTATAGTTTTTATGTAGTGGAAGAAATGGTTGAAGTGAATAGCATTTTTGTTTAGCTGGGGTATTAATGTTCACCCAAATGTTTATAATGTGAATGTGCAAAGCACTAAAAGCTTTCGAGCTAAATGCAAATTAGTAGAGCACTCAAATGACATTTTTAGAAGGAGTTTTCATCTGTCAATGTGGCATAATATTAAGTCAAACTAAAGTCACTACTTCAGCTACTGGCCATTTGAAAAAATTTCATAAGATACTAGGGTTGACAGAAAAGAAAACAAACTACATAAATATTTTTCAACATATTATATTAACCAAGCAGCTGCTACAGGATTTCACAAGAAGTTAGCATATAATGTCTCCCTTTAGAATATATTTTGAGTGTATGCAATGTCAAAAATCTAAATCCCTGGGTTTTGCATAATGCATTAAGGTCCACATCTGAGACTAGAAAGATTTTTCAAAGCAATGTCATGTGATGAAATAACACATGCTTCACTCTGGAAAAAAAAATCAAGGAATGTTATAAGTGAGGAAGAAATGCAAACAGATTAATATGTTAAAGTATTAGTCTATGTAATATAAATACATTAATCACCACTGCTCCAACCGAATGTAAAAAAAATCATTTTCTTACAGCAAACACTTAGATTTTTCGGTGTTTTTCAGACAAAAGGCCAACTGTTAATCGTAAGAAACTGTCAAGTAACATTAAAGATTAGAAACTCACAAAAGCAAAAAATCTGACACTTACGGCTGAAAGTCCATCTTTTACCCACCCCCACAGAGTGTGGGTATTGCACCAAAGATGATATGTAGGCTCACCCAGCGTTTCAGGTCCTTCCAATACCTCAGCAGCATGGAAGGTGATATTAATGGAGTTTTCACTTCTGTCCCCAGTTTCTATACTGGTATAGGCTTAATTTACTCTTCTAAAAGCAACTAGGTATAACTTGTGTTTATGAGTCAAACACCCCTGCTTGTGGAAGCATTAAAAAATTGGAAGAAAAAAAAGAAGTGGGAATAAAAGATTCAGTAGTTGATCCTATGGGATTTTACCAGCTCTTCAATTAACACATTTATCATCACAATATATTTTTTGATTTAACTAAATAGCATGTATTTCTGGTAATGTGTCCTTAGCAAATCCCAACATGGCTGCTTTGGGTTGTGATAGCAATACCGAGCCCTCAACTGCAGAGACACTAGTGGGCGCCATCATAATGACTTTAGATCTGTAACAACTTATTCATATTAAAGAAAAACATATTGCATATTAATAGACAATTTAAAATAATTACACGCTTTAATATTTTCAAAAGAACAGTTACTTGTCTCTTGAAAGTTTCATACTTCTTATAGAAAAGAAAGCAAGTGCTTTTTCAGAGAAACAATGTATAATAATATGTCAGTAAAGATTGAGCAATTTTGAGTAGTGATGGGTGAAAAGGACATTATGTTCTTTTTTCTTGTCATGGTCGGTATTTTTCTGTCAGTTGGCAAAGGCTGCACTCAGCAAGAAGAAGCTAAAGACCTGCATTGAGAGACGTGAGGGTGACAGCTAACCTGACAGGTCAGAAGATGACTGCAGAATTAGCCTTACTTTAATTCTCACTAAAATTCACAGCTCCTGACGAGGAAATGGGAAAAAGAAATTTCCTTACACATTTTCTTTTCATTTCATGTGCAGATTATACATATTCTGCTTCCATTAACAAGAAGGAGATTGTGCTTTATGCAGCTCTATATTTAAGGGCAAAAGACCAAGCAGATGACAAGAGTGACCCTTCTCTTGTCTTATGATCACTGCCAGTTTGACATGACACTAATTAGACTGCCTTAATCTAAACCCAGTTAGTTCTGCATGCTTGCAGCAAAACCATTGTAAATCCGAACACAAATTGCCTTGGGCCTTTGTCTTCCTAAGATACGTACATACACACATACACATGCTCTCTTTCATAATCCAGTCCTAATAGTCTTAATATATGAGACTACTGCATGCTATTCTTAATTTTCACTTTCTTCATTAGGAATTACCTTCCAGTCCTATCATATTATATCATACATTATATGTGCCAGAAGAGTCAGACAAGCTGTAAGCAGATTCTTTCATAGTTCATAAAAAGATACAGGCTGCATGCAGTCTGAAACTGCCTGTGGTTGAACCCATACGCAGCTCACATTTTCCTATAATGATGAAATATGATTTCAAAACGGTGATGTGAAATCTACACAAACTAATCTCATTTAAAAGAAAATCTTCAGAAAAAAAGTATATAAAAATTAATTTAAAAATTCCGCATTTAGTTGACCAAAAAATAAGCTAACAATGGTCTGCTTAGAAAATTCAAGTGATTAAAATGTTATAAAAAATATAGATATCAGTACTGAGTAAAAACAAACTGATTTGGACTACAAAACAGTGTTAAAAATGACAGTTAAAAATCCACAAGTAATTTCTGAATGTTTCTCATTCAATTTTTTCTGTTAAAATACAGCTAGCGTGAGAGTCACAGAAATAAACTTGTTTATAGTCAAGTAAACTGCAAATAAAACACTTGAAAGAACACCTTTAAAAATGAAAGCATATTTGGTTTATGTTGTGCTATTCTTCTCATTTTGTACTGATTCTCCTTAATGTTCAGTTCTCTGGTATTATTTGTTTGATTTTGCTGGGGGTTTTTTAATAATTCAATATAAAGTCTAATGAATAAAGGCTATCAAATTGAGATCTTTACACTTAAGCACAAATGAACACTATGGCATAAAACTAACTGTCCATACAGCTGAAGAGTTGATTTCAACCATCATCATCCATTTTCTGTCTATTCCAGAAGATGATTATTTTTCTTAACCTCTAAGCTTTCAGTTGCGGATTGCTGCCTCCCACTGTTTTTTTTTCCCCTCTCTTTTCCAGGTTTGCACAGAACCTCAGCTGAACAGTGGAAAGATTTCCACTAAGGAGAGTAAAGAAGTTGGATCAATGAATATTAGAATACTCTAATTTGTGCTGAAACAATATTATACCAACCTTTTCTGTGTAATTTAACTAAAAAAACAAGCATAAATGGTATACAACATTTCCATGAATGGGACCCTTAGGCCTATTCAGCTGAGCCTGCTTAGCTTGCCAAGTTTAAATATTTTCAGAACTGATCCCAGAACTGAGAAGTCTTCATCATAGCACAGCATTTAAAATGATGGATGTAATACATATTTAATACAATAAAACGGCCATTTATATGCTCATACTTGACACAAGGGAAATCCTCATAGGAAAGACTTCTAAAATCAAAAGAGGCCTATTTTCTCATTGCAAGGGATTTAGGTGGCGAGCTCACATTACTGCTGATGAGTGCCTTCCATGGCCTTCCATGCATCAGTGGGACAATGCATTTTTAAGGTTTAAGAGAACGGCGGCTCTGCTGGTGTAGAGCTAGAAATTCCACAGGTTTCCCCTGTGCAAACGAATGACGGGAGAGAACTGCAGTCCAGCACTATCGCATCACGGCCTCAGTCAAGCAAGCTTTTGCAGAGTGCATCCATACTGTCCATTCCCCAGCTATACAGAAAATATGGACATAGTAACGATCCCATGGAGCGCCAAAGAACGCTGACTGAATTTCCTGACTTATGTTATACTCAGCTGTCCGTCAAGATTTCCAGGCAGCTAGGAACTATGTTGTGTGACTATGCTGTCTTTCATGACCTCAGTGGTATTTAAAGAAAGTGAGGGAGAAAAAGGGTGGTAAAAAGTGAGCCTAAGTAAACTAACTGTTTTCCATGAAAAAGTATGCAGCAAAAATAAGAAAACTAAAGCAAGCTAAAGGCAGCTCTGTAACAAAACAAGGTGGGGGTAGACAAAAGCAAGGAAAGAGCAATATGAACAAATTGCATGCCATCTGAATACATATACAGTATTACCAAGCACAGCTGGTTTGATCCACCAAGGAGGTGGCCAAGTACATCTTCACAGGAGTTGTTATTCAGTCCTTTAAGTTTACAGTTAAACATGCCAATCTGAGCTACAAACAACCCTCCTGCATGTGGACCACAGTACCTCTGGGAAGAAGTGTGTAGTATGCTGTTATGTTGCCCACCCCCCTCTTTTTTTTTCGGGGACTCATTGAAAGCCTATTGACACAAACAGGAGTCTCTGCTGAGTTTTGATGGCTTTTGATCACGCACTAGCCCTTCAGCACTGCCGACCGCCATGGCAAAATTGACCACAACAGCTCTAAATTATTCTGACTCATTTTGCTTGCTGTGAAACTATGATCCATAACATCTGAAGACATTTCTAAGATGATTTCATAGCACAGTAGAGAAGGACACTTGAGCCCAACTCTGTCTAGCTATTCATGATATATGAAAATCCATTAAAATCTGACCAATCTGCTAGGCTGGTATTTGCATATCTGATCAGAAGACTGTGGTCTATTTTAATTGTTAATCTTACATGTCCTTACTTAATAGCTGAACTGCTACACAGGATATTGTAACTTTCAGCCTTTGTTCAACTGCTGCTAATAGCATTCATCAGGTATGAAAGATTAAAATTAGAACTAAAACCCTTTGTTGACAGGAAGAGTAAAACTCATAAATCCTTTAATCTATATGCACTATGTTAAGTCAAAAATGATTCACAGACAAAAAGTGGCTATTAATTTTAACAAATTACAAGAAGTCAGAATATGCATTGGAACTTATTTAAATATCCTAAATTCCACATAATAGCTGGAGCTGCTGGCTCTGCAAAATTCTGGAAATGCACCCTGCCGCTCGTACTAATTGGTGGGAAATGCAAGCCTATGTCAAAGACAACTAATTGTCTGATGAAAATAGCTTGTTTCTGACATCAGTATGTACCACACCCCTATATCACACGAGGAGGGTTTCAAAAAGGTGTTACATATTGTCATGGTAATTATAATTAGGTTATATGTATCCAAGGTACAGAACCTGAAGAAGGTGATGACATAAGAGAGGGTCTTATAAGTGAGACTGTAGGGCATTTAACTAAACAATTGCATGCAGAATAAAAAGCTTACATAAAAGTGTGTATTATGCAGATGTTAGAAACCTGTGTTTCAGAGAAGACACTATTTTGACCATAATGCATTCTGTCATGTGAGATAAAATGCAGAGAACATTTACATTTCTCCCACTCACTGAGCTTCTACCACACGGCTTGCATTTTTCTCACATCAATAGACATCTTTTTAAACATTACATTCATGTCTGTCTCTCTTGATGACAAATAAAATTCAATAAATAAAATACTTTATGATAAATATGTTGGATTTAAGAAGCAGTTGTGATAAAGTGTGCAGGTTTTCAAAATGATTTGTTAAAAACAAATAAATTTAACAAGACATGTACACAAGCTCAAAATATGTTAATATATTGTAGATGATGCACAATAACATAATGACCCAAAAGAGCATTTGCCCAGTTTTTCACACTGCTTAACTTACTGCCAAGTAAGACAAATATTCAGCAGAACTTGCACCCACTGCCTCTGTAGATCAGATCAACATGTGACTGCTGCAACAGCTTGACTTGCTGGGGCCTTTCAAACCAGCTACAGTTACAGATAGCTGCTATATAGCAGGAGGCATGTTCATTATAAAACTATCAGCAAGTACAGTGTCATTTAGAATACAGTTATAGATCACAACATATTTCTATCAATACTATAATACACAGTGCACTATTCTGCATTCACCCAATACAATTTAAAGTTCCTACTGTGTTTCTGATAATCATGTCCTTTAGATAATTTGAAATTGCACAGCTGATGTATATTGTCTTAAACAAATACATGACTTACAGCATACTACCACTTCTTCAGTTTCTGTTTAAGTTTTTGCTTCTATGTTTTTGCAATATATCTCTATTTCTCAAATATTATTCCTAATCTTCATTTATTTTGCTTTTAAAAGAGTAAAACATGTAAAGAGTAGAGTCTTGCTGCATTACTTGATTGCTCTTACCTGATTTCTTACTTATTAGTTTCCGACTTTTTTCTTAGTAACTACTTTAAAAGATTGTTCGTAGTGTTTTATTATTATTTTCATAATTAAATTGCCAAGAAAGTCAAGCAGATACGATGTCTTTTGGAGTTTTTAGAAACATGAAGTGGGAAACAGTCCTCCACCAACCGAAAGAGTTCAGAATACAGACAAGACAATCAAAGAGTTAGAGTAAAAGAGCTTCATTGCTTCCTTTTTATTGATGAAAACTAAGGCATAGAATGAGTAAGTTATTCCTATAACGTCACACAGAAGACTAAAGTGAACCCAGACCCCTCAATTCTTGGTCCAATGCCTTAACCACATGTCAGCCTTTCTGTAATTTTGAGGGTATGTATCCTACTCCCCAAAACTTGACTCAAATATACACTTTCATCTCTACATGTTTTAATCAGTGGGAATATGCTGCATACAGAGATTGAAACAATTAATGTAGGGTTACTGCATCAGTTTTACATTTAAATATTGAATTTAAAACTTACTAGATATATCCAAATACCTATTTGATCATTTAAATATGCAACCTCACTGAAATGGCAGAATTTCATAAGCACTCACCACCCATACTTTTCTTCCAGCCATGTAAGACAATTCTCTTAGACCACAGAACGAACATGGCTAATTTCAGGTCAGACCAAATTTGCATATTGAATTACACAAATAGAAGGAAGAGCAGGCTGAAGATAGAATGTAAGTGCAGGAAAATATCAAAGGTTAATACCACCACCTGTTTCTCCTCTATTTGTAACGCTGGCCTTTTTCAGCAGGCAAGATCCTTTGCTATGATATACTTTTCTTCCTAGCTGCTAGAGAGTAACAGAGGCTTTCCAGAGCCTCTGAGAGGTATTCCCTGATTGAAATGGAGCTTCCACCATCTCTCTCAACTTCCTCAACAAATATCAGGCAGTGTTCTTCATTAGGTAGTGAAGACAATCACACGCAGTGCTTCACACTTGTCACAACTTTGATCTATGTGCATCTGAACTATATATTGCTCAAAAGCCAGTCATCCACTGGACTGTTCAGTATTATCCCCTCCAAGAGTCAGTTCTACCTATTTCAAATGCACTGCTTGATCTACTGCTATTCACAGACACATGAGATGGAATATTTAAACTTTAAAAATACAAAATCCTCGTATCACAGACACTTCTCTATTACATGTCATTTGGTTTTTATGACTTCATACAAAGTTTATCAAATATCATAGATCCATTATAAAGCCATAGTTTGGGAGCAGTGCTCCTATAAGGATTGTATCTAACAGGACATTCTGAAACTAAGAGAGACCTTCCTGACATTTTAAAAAAATGAAAAAAATTCTGAAAATTATATCAAAGCTTTATATATGGGCTAGACATCTATAGTACTGAAAGAGCATAACTTCGGAATAGGCTAGTGAGGAATGGAAAGCACCACCAGAACAGGCAGATGAAGTAGACATTCTGATCCTTGCAGAAGTCTAAATTAAAAGCAAATAAACAAAAACCTCCTATGTGAAAGAGTTATACTTTAACTTTTAATAACCTGTTTAAATATAACCTACTAATAACCTATTAAAGAATATTTATTCTTCAAAACCCCCAAACTAATATTCTTGTTTAGATCTAAATGACAAAAAATATTTTATTTTTTAATCAGGCTACTTTTTTTGCTTGGAAAAAAAAGATAACTTGTTTCGGAAATATGCTTTTTTTCCCCACTAAAAAAAGGTGCAACAGTTATAACACAGGCTTTGCTGGTGAAGTTCAAGAGCAACTGCTCAAACTTACAAATTATAAAGTAAGTTTCAGCTCACTACATTTCTAAATGGCTTTTTTAACGTTATAAAAACTTCATATGCATTGAAACTGAAAATAGATATTGCTTTAACATTTCAAAAAAGCTCTGCATACAGTTAGCAACATTTCTTAATCTCAGAGACAAACGTGCAATAGTGTTAATACAAGCGAAACTCTATTCATTATGAGTTATCCAATTAGAACAACCAGCCCCACTCTTTTTAAATCATGTTTTTCTGACCCCAATTGCTCTCTTTTGACACTCCATATGCTTCTTTGTACTACCACATGCATGGAATGGAACCAGCCTCCACCAAGACAAGGATTTCTGGCCAGAAACCAGTTTCTTTAGCCTTGCCCTTTCGGAATGCTGCTAAATAGACCAAGCCCTCTTGGTTTATTCAAACTCTAAGGACGGCAATAGTAGAAGAAATTCCTGGAAAAGCTTGAGTTTAGCTAGCATGCAGTGAGTTTAGGCAATAGGACAGTAATAAAATCACCAGCAAATATTTTGTCTACAATAATCTGTATCTTTGTGAAAAAACGCATGCACAGATTGAACAAGTCTTAAGAAAAACACAAGTGTTGAAGACTTGGCCCTGCTGAAGCTAGTCAAAATTCCTAGTTTTCCAGTGGGACTGAGATATGAACCAAGAATTTGAGATCTATGGTTTTTGTCAGGTTTCTTTTTGGCTGTTTTGCCCAATGATATTGAATGCCTTCATTCCTTTCAAAACACAGTGTGGGGAGAACCAAGTCAAAAATTTAATGAGCATTTGCTGTAATAACAGGCTTTATGACTTTACTGAGTCCTCAAAAATATGACAGCTTACAGCCACACGGTCCCCACATCCTAACGGTATCTTGAGATCCATTTATTTAAAACAAACATTCAGATACTGTAAAACAAATCAGCATGTTGTTTCTGCTGGGGATCCAATAGTCATAGGAAAAGTGTTTAATTTAATATTTCGCACATGAGAATCATCTTATGATACACAGAATACAGGAGCAGAAGCGGAACACAGCTGCTTCACCTGCCTCTCAGTCTAAACCACTGTTCCTTCCACTTCTAATGGTCGACACTGACAATGGTCCCAATCTCAGCTGAAAGCATTGCAGGCATGAATTGTAGCATCCTTTTTTTAAGGGTCTCTTCTCTTCCTCTCATCTCAGCAGTCATTAAGTCTGCTTCCTATTTAGATTTGACTCTTTAGTTCCACAAAAAGTAGCACTGAAGGCCAAAACTGGCTGTGTTAAGTCACTGGTAAAATTCCTATAATTATAAATAGGGTCATGTCTGGTCCTATCACTCATTTTAACATTGTTTTAGGATGACTGCTACTCCTTGAATGGGAGCTGTCATTTTGATTACTTCAGTCTAGGAAAAAATAGTCACATGCCAGGTCTCCACTCTGCTATGCCATGTCCCAAAACAGAACTTCTTTGTCTTCTATTTTAAGTTTATAAACCCACTATAACACCTGTATTTACATATTAGACATATAATTTGTTTTTATTTGCCAAGGCATGGCACAGCATTGTACTTTTCAATGTGTGGCATTCCACGTGACAGGAGATGAAAACTTTTCTGCATTTAATGGTCTAGCTTACAATTTGGGGGACCTCAGCTTCAGTTTCCTATAGTGCCAAAGACACTTTAATTCTGATCTGCAAAAACATTCCCGTATAGGATAGTATATAAAAGTAAGGACTTTTTTATCATGAAAAATTTCTAAGCTGATCCAGCAGGACTCATGAGAATGTGTTGCTCACTCCTGCTGGCTCAATGAAATTTGTATTTCTTTCTGAGTAGTAGCTCCGTTTCAACAGGAAAAGTTGGAGAATATCCTGGAGTGTTGTCTCTAGGCTGAATAACAGTAACATTGTCCTAAATTGTAAATTTAATTGGAGAGATTTATTACATCAGCATTACTGCTTCTTGGGCAAATTATCTATCTCCTAAACTGTTTATATAAGCAGGATGTCTTGGCACAGCTACTATATCTGATTTTTTAAAGTAAACAAGAAGCATATTTTACACCATAAATAAAAATATGTCTTATTATCTGGAGTCTTATATGAAATTTTCCAATAACAATAAGAGAAAGCATGAAGCACATCCCTTAACACTTGACTCTGGCAGGTCCTAACTAGCTAGATCTTTAGCTTCTCCTACTTTCTCCAGCTGGTATCGGTTTTGCTTGCTTGGTATATTCCATTTAAAGGTGTCCTGAGACATCAAAAGAAACCTGCTGCACACTGGAATCAACTGAGCGTCAGGTCCTGGACTGTACCAATGGGCCTCAGTGGCCCTGGCCAGTGTCCCCTGGGGCCCAGGATCCCATTTCAGCTCAGCCTGGGCCATCAGCTCCTGCCTGAGCTATGTCCCAGGGGTGCCAGTCGCCAGCCCTGCCTTTTGCCCTGTCTCCCGGATGAGCTTTGGACCCCTGCTGTTGTCTTGTCTCCAGCCCTGTCTCTCGCTCCGTCTCTTTGCCCCTTACTGAAGCCTCTGGTTGGATCCTGGACCTGGTGTACCCCCTCTCTATGCCTGGAGCTGTCGATGGGCCCCATAACCAGCACCTGGCTCTGCCTGCTGCTTTCAGACCCTGTGGGACAGCACCCATCAGTGAGGGCATGGCTGGCACCGGGGTCACCTGTGGCTCCCGGCCCTGAGGGAGCAGCCGGCCCTCGCCTTGTGCTGATCCCAGGTGTGCTCAGGCAAACAGCTTTGAGAGCAAGAGGGAGGACAGGCAGAATAGAGCTGGTAAAAGTGAGAGCATGGGGCTCAGCAGAGCCCAGGATGGAAAGAAAGACTTTTCCTGGAAAGCCAGAGAGATCAAAATGCTGGATGAGGAGTCATACAGTAGGAAAGACACCCGAAGCCCTGCCGCTGTGGGTGAAGGGAAGATTTCTTTATAGGCTTATATCACTTCTATTCTGCCTCATTCTGAATTTTCTTTAAGAAGTTTGGCCTTCTAGTTTATGTTTAATCAAATGCTAGCTTTCAAGTGTTTTTTTTAAAGCAACCCTTTTTTGGCCCTTTGGGATATTCACTTTAAGGAAAAGATGCTGGCAGAAATCTCTGGCAGATTCAAAATGCTGTCACACCTTTCAGCCAGGAGCTATGCTAGGAAACAAAGTTCTGAGTCTTTATTCAATGCACTCCATTCCTGCGCAGCACAAAACAAGCAGTACCATTTCACTTTGCGCCTCTATCTGCTACAGCTCTGCTCAACTCCTCCTTCTTCTGTTACACACTGTGCTGTGTAAGAGGGCTTTGCAGATGGCCCGATGCAGTTGTTTGCGTTTCATCTCCTACATGAAGAAAACTTTTTTTTTTATGGTGAAGAAACAATGTGATCCAATGGGATATGCTTTAAGAACTGCTTCAAAATCTGTTTTGATCAGGAAAAGAAGAAAATGTAATGGTCTAATCCAGCAGTTTTGACTGTCTGGTGATGTCAATGAAGAGCTTTATCTACATAAGGACTCTTGGATCTGCATCTTTATACAGACTTAATAACCCCTAATTTGTGAGAACATTTTCAAATTACAATAAAGTCATAATACTGGCACAAACATGTTCATGTTCATATTCATAAGGTCATATTAAAATATTTTGCACTTTCTTGCAAACACAATTAATAGCATTAGAAGTCTCTGACAACTTCTTTGAGACAAAGAGATTTGCCAGAAAAGCTTTCTACCCCTTGGATTGTTATGCAAATAGTTAAAATATTGAAATGAATTTAAGGAGTTATACTCTAACACGTCAGTCCTGCTATAGTTTGGAGACAATGAATAATATATTCCAGACAAAGTGAAGGCAGCTATAGAAGTAAACTAAAATAGGAAAATTACGCCCACCAGGCATTTAAATTTAGGAGCTGAATAAATTATCCATACATTAAAAGGTTCGTATATTTCAAAGAAAGCATAAAAAAGTTTAAAAAATAACTGAGAAATTGCAAAAAGCAGAATAATTCCAAATGTGATCAAAGCTGGGGAGGAAACCTATTAAATGGATATCCTTGTTGCACAAAATTTATACAATACTCTTTTTGTCGGTCTATTCTTTTAACATATATTCACCTAGAGCCTCTGCTGTTTCCTGAAATGAATTTTAATCTGGTACACTGAAAAAATTTGTCAGAACAGATTTTTATCCATTCAAATTTCTGTTGCATTTTTTTAACCTTTTGGTACAAGGGACATTTATTGTTTTTAATCAAGTGTACTGTTTTGTCTGGTATTCTTCCAAAAGGACTTCCATATATTCTTGTGTGATTCAGCTCAGTGGACAGACAATATGTTATTCTTACAAGTCTATTCATTAAAAAGCCCACTCAGAGTATTTAATGAAAACCAAAAATATTTAAACAGTTTCCTCACACTGAAAAGCCGATTCTTGGAACATTCATCCAAGCCCTAGTTATAACTTCTTGTAATTATATAGCACTTTCAAACACTCACCACTGACATGGAGTATCTGAACTGCTGCTGCTCTGATCTTATAGCAGCATTCATTAAAAATATCCAAGTATAACTTTATGTTTTCTCATTAAAATAGCTTCAGAATTAGGAATAGAGGAGGTACTTTTATTCATACTAGGACTTAAGAAGAACTCTGCTAACAGAAGATTTTTTCAAGATCCAGTAAGCTGAACTGATGATACATACTTTCCAGTAAGGGAGAGACATATCACTATTTAATATTGCTATTAAACAGATTGTATTACGTTCTCCAGCTTCAAAGAAAAGCACTTGTTTTTACCTTATCCTGAGAGAATGACTGTGAATCAAGTGAATCCAGCCAAGACAACTGACACTAGCACAACAGCTACAGTAACTTAGTTCAGTAATTTACTTCTGTGGGTAGCAGCGGTTGTAGAGTAACGCCCAATGGACTATAAGCCTAGCTAGTCACATAAAACCGGATTTCTTTGTAGCACCTTCACTGAACTGAGAAGGGCATGAAAATATTTTAACATCTTACAGAGCATTGGGCTAGACATTGACAGCATCCGACTCACTGTTTCCCTGACTCCTGAGAAACTCATATGTCCAAGTACCATTACACGGGAATAACGGTGTTTGAATCTGGTTGCTTCTCAGCAATGGCTCTTAGTCATGTCATTTAACTGCATGATCCCAGAGAAATGAAGATGGCTTCCATACGGTCATATGTATATTAGAAGACAATTCATACCAAGAAAAGTTCAGGTAACAGACATATGAGATTTCTCTTGTACCGGTATTGTGAAAAATGTGGATTTTTCACAATACCAGAAGCTTTTCTATTTTTGTTTGCCATACAGTATAGATTTATTGCTCCAAATGTAACCAATTTACTTCCAGGGCACTTACTGGGCACTTGTCTATGAAGGGAAGATGTATAACAACACAGTAGTTACTCTGCAATAATTCTTCTGTGCATTTACTCCGTGTGTGTACTAAGCGTGCCTTTGTGTGAGGTAACTTATCTATGTAGAAAGCAATGCAGGTTACATAGCATTCAGCATTCATTGCGAACCTTTCCAAAGGACTTAATGCACAGTAGTTTGCATGCTGTAAATTCAAGGCTCTGCATACTCATTCCACAGACAAAGGCCACAGTGGAGCCACAACTGATGTAAAAAGGTCAAATTCTTGTTGAAAACCATTAGAGGTTCATCAATGTGATGTGGCCCATTATTTATAACATAAGGTATATTGGCTAAAAATCATCTGAATAGCGTTTGCACAAAATTTAGTAACAGTTTTAAAGCTTTCTGAGCTCAACACCCCCATCACTTGTGGTGACATAGCTCTGAGATATGCCAGTCTTGCTCACTGATAAGGAATATATGGATAGAATAAGGATGTTTCAATGGGCTATATTCTTTCTGAGGAAGAATTAACACGTACTAGACTAACAAGTTGATTTTATGGTACACAATCTAGACAAGACTAACATGTAATGGAGCAATTTATGTTTCTTAATTTTAGCTGGTCCAGTTTCACAGAAACTTGTGTTTTTGCTCTAAAGTGATACAGCTAATGAGCTAAATAGTAGTAACTCACCAAAAAAATCACCTTTCTGCCTGACACATCCTCAATATGCTTTCGTATTTCTTGAACTTAGGTTTTTATATAGTTCAGTCACTGATCTGATATTTGTCACATGCGTTGTTGTGACTTGTCAAACTCAAGCATCTAATTTTGTGAGAGCCAGCTCTTAACTCAAAAGTTGCACCAGTGTAATTATGCTGGTTCTGGGTGTAGATCTACTGACTCAGTTGTATTAGTAAAACTTCTGATGTAGAAGTAATTAAATCAGTAAAAAAAAACAAAACCAAAAAAATCCAACACAGTTGTGCCCTTAGAAGCACCCTATCTTTGATGATTTGCAGTAGTAGCAAGGCATCACCTCAGGGCAGGTCAATAGGGAAAAAATTATCCCTTACTCCCTTTGGGGAAAGTGTAGAAAAACTTTAGGCCTCCAGACTTATTTTCCCACTCCAATACTAGGCTTCACAAATGCAAAGAGCAGTGGGAGATGTGGCCAGTGGCTGCACAGGGCTACTGTCTGAGGTCCCTACGTGGCAGTTGTCCCTAGCCACCTCAAGCTACAAAGGACTGTGAATTTACAGCTAGATTAAGAGAGGTGTAGGACAGACCCCAGTGCTTTTCTGAACTGTGACTGTAAGAACATGCTACATTAAGAGGGTGGCAGGAACCATCCAGACTTTTGCTGGTGGGTTACCAAAGATCAGAAACACGGATGACCTATAATTTCCTGTCTGAAGAATCAGGCTGGATACTTAAATTGCTCAGAGAAATGGTTCCTACATGGCTGGCCAGAGAAATTTTGTATTTTAACTAGTATGGAAGTTCCTGTCTGGGAACATGCTCAGTCCTAGGAGAGTCTACAGGTCACTTAGAAGCCTGCTGGGGATGGTCATTGCATTTCATCAGACAAAACTGTTTCTAGAATTATAACCTGTACTGTAGGAATTATTGGTGGATAATTCAGAGATGTTAATGAAGTTGTAATGTGATCAAACCATACCCCTTTTCATCTAATATTTTTCTGCATAATCAGCATAGCTTATTCTCCACTTTCTGAGGTACGTATGCAGCTAAATAGAATAAATCATCATTTTACTGATCTAAATGAATCCTCACTAGATAGCTTTCACTGTTTTAATCATATAATACACATATATATAAATAATATAACCCCAGCTTAATCCCAGTGGATAATTGAATTAAAGGCAGTTTTTAGAAAGATATGCAAAGGCGGCTTTTAATTTTTACTGAGGAAAGATGATGGGTGACTTCTGCATATCAAGGAGCTGAACACTCAGGATATGGAAACTTGCTTTGCATCTTATTTTCAGCTAAGGAGTCTAGAAATAAGAGGAATGTTTCATTCTTCTTTTCTTAAAAAAAGAAGGAAGCTAAAAGGCTCTCTTTTCCCCCACAGTTATGATTTTTCTTTCCCATGTGGCTTTTTTTTCTAAAAAAAAAAAAGGCTTTTGTTAAGCTACTTGCCTGATTTTCAGTGCCATATCTAAAAGATCGTACAGTCAGCTTTCAATTTTATGCCCGTTCTGTACACATGTGAAAAGCAGCAATTGTTTCAAGCATAAATGTTTTTTTTTTAATTTCCATTTTTTAAAATGGCTTAATCTAAATCCAAACTTTCCAAGTTTGGCAACACACTACATTTTTAGATGACTTGCAGTTAAATCATTCTGATTCCATATTATCTTGAAATCAGCCACTTGGAAAAATTAGTGGCTCCTGATTTGCCTTTCTGAATCTATTTTTCTTGGTCAAACAAATTAAATTACGGCAGCAGTATGTAACTAATTTTATGTAAATTAAGGTGTTAATGTTCTGAATCACATTCCTGTTTTCTCTTGCAGCTTTCCTTCGTTAACGCTACTATGAATAGGGAAGTCTAAAAATTAATTTATACAAGACTAAGTGTTGCTCCCTGGCCTCTAAAAGAATTAAATCTATAGTTTTTATGGTCAGCTGATACTTGTCGGTAGCCCACCTAAGTAAATCAAGACCCCTGCCTGCATGGAAAGAGAATGAGCTAACAGGAATTCACTTTTTTATACATCAGATGATCTGCGCCAGTTATAGTATTGTTGCTAGGTATATAATTGTTGTAATTTAACCTCTGTTTGTGGCAGTCCCCTAACACAAGCAAAGCTGATGCTTCAGGTTATCAAGAAAATATAAGAAGAGTAGCATGAAAATAAGCACACTCCAAACCGGTAGAAGTACAAAGTCAGAAACAGCCTTGTTATTTCACTAGAAAGGTTAAGGTATGAAAAATTGTAGGCTGACGTACAGAAGAGGCAAATCTGAAAAACTGTACAGGTAGCTAAATCCTCAATTTCCAATTTCCGCTGTCCTCATCTTCTCCCTCATCACCTCAGATTAGGCTGGGAGAGGGCGCGATTGTTTTTTATTGTTCTTTTACTGAGATCCAGATTGGTTCTATTTTAATTTCTTTGAGATATAAACTAGATGATCATCTGCAATGTTAAAATAAACTGGGTCACGTTCTTCAAACACTGAATAAGAAGTTGCATTGGATTAAAGACAGGCAGCATTTGTCTATTGCTACAACCTTTCTGTATATACCTATATTTTACACAAAGAGAACATGCGTACACAGGAGGGTAATTTTTCTGACTTCCTCCATCAGTCTAATGCACACCCCTTGCTTCATCTCTGCAAAGGATGAAGCGATGAGAAGAGACACTTGCTTTGTATTTATAAAAGAAAATTTTTCAAAGGAATTTTCCTAACCCAGTTACTTCACCTACACAGGACTTGTTCCTCCATATGCCAAAGTTGATGAAAGAAGGTTAGTCATTGATTTCAGTGAAAAATTCTATGCTTTTAGCACAGCCAAATACCTCTGAGAATCTTACAGTACTATATAGTAAGTGCTGCCAGTTCTCAGAAAAATTTGATTTCTTCCTAAAAGCCCCAACCCCAGACTAATGTGTGAGAACTAAACTCATTTTTAAAAATAAACTTCTAGTCTTCATATTCACAGGAAAAACAATGCCAACATGAAAAGCTTAAAATACAGACTGCCAGTACAAAGAATCCTAACTGATCTTAAAAGAATTGGAAACAATTTTATGCATCCTAGATTATTCTTAGGTACTGAAGTGTAATTAATAATGTTGTTTATATTTTACATACAGGTTAAAAAACAGAAAATATGAAATAGTGATGATAGAGGTTGATATTTGGGCTTGCCTGGATTTCTAAACATCGATACCTACCATTTTTTCCAGCAAAACTTCAAAAAACAGATCTTAAATTCTCTGAAACTGACCCTCTCATGAAACTGGCTGTAACTGGTTGTAAGAGTGACTTAAGTCAGTATCTAACAGTAACAGTGATATTTCCGAGCCCTATAAGTTGATGAGTTACTACACATCAGCTGAGCTGTGGTGGCTGTTTATTCACTCTTAGTTTGTGTCAAACACAAGGTAAAACACGTTAGGTTAAACTTTAATTAAAGAATGTTATACTGATGCACTTTACTTTGGATTTGCCACAGGCTAAGAGTTCACACAGTATTTCTTAAATGGTGACTTGATCATATGGCTGAATCTTAAATAATAGAAACTAAAATAGAATCCTGCCACTTTGATTTCTGATTCCCTGTTATAATCATTAAATCTAATTCAGATTCATAGATTTCAAGCTAGTATTGTTTGTGCAAGGAAACACGTCATCAAAAAACCGAATAGCAGTGAGCTTCATTCAATCTGTAAGTGCAGCGAATAATCACTTTCTTCCCTGCTTGTATTATTTCTTAAGAAATCAAGATCTAGGCCTCTATCCACCTTCACATATTAGTCTAGACTTTACAGAAAAATAAACTTCTTCTGAAAGCTAGGGCAATTGAGCCTTGTGTATACAAGCCGCTGGAAGGGAGGCAGCACTTATTCCAAGGTGGTATGTGAAAAAGCACGGCTGGAAAGGCAAAAATAAAATAAACTGGAAAGCAGCCATGAATAAAAATTCCCCTTTGAAAGCTATCAGCAGTGCTACTGAGAAACAGAAGATGATCGGATTAAAACTTCTCCGGGACTGACAAGAATTCTGGAGAGCAAATACAGTTCTTGCCAGTGCAGGAGCATATATGTCCTTGAAGAAGGAGGAATGAGAGAAGGGATATAAAAGCTCACAAATTCATAAAGCTTTCTGTTAAAATTCAAGAATTTCCAAAGGAAGATTATCGATCTTAAAAATTGCAAATGTCATTGAGTTTGGCTTTATTTAGCATATACTTTACTGGGTGATTTAATCTGAAATGCTTTTTTTTTTTGGTCTACTTTTGGGAAAAGCTGACATTACATAAAACAACAGTTTCTATTTGTCAAAAGGTTTCACAAAATCCACTACTGAATTTCAAGTCCACCTCATCTACTCGTAGTCTCCTATAAGTCAAGGAGCCAACTTACCCACTATTCTGTTAGTGTTTCAAACCTTTGCCTTAGGCACTTGATTGTTACAAGTCAGAAACAAATTAACATGAAAAGTCAAGTTCTGTCTCCTGGTTTCTGATTCAGCAGGTTTCTTGTACAGCTGAAGATATGCAAGGTATTCTCAGCCAGGCCTTTCTCTTACTAGCGCTGCCAGTCTTCTTCCAGATCATTTTCCTAGCCTGGGATTACTTACAAACACCTTTCCCTGCAGCCCACTCTCTCAGTGTCTACCTGAAGGAAAGATGAGTCAAGCAAAGATATTCTTGAACTCAAGACTCTTGAGGGGCCAATTCATCCTTTGATATCAAGTAATAAATGTATAGTTACATAATATATTATATTCAGTATAAAGTAATAATGTTTGAAATAGCTTTTGTGTCTAGTGTGAACAAGCCAGATTCCTTTGAAAGAGGTACGTGTTTAGGAAGGACCGGTTTCAGCAATCCATCCTTTGTAGGTAGGAATAATGAAATCCATGCAGGTTTATTATAGAGAATAAAATCTTGACAACTGAGGTCCTGTATGCTCTATAACTCTATCGGACTTTGCACAGCAAGCCTCATATGGATAGGGATATGCTTCAGCTTTCTTGCTCAGTATGACCCCTCTCCATAGTGCCTTACTGTTATTACAATTTAGTATAGTGGCACCTAACTGGTAGAGTCAGGTTAGATTCCAATGATGTGTTAGACAAACATAATAAATGACATGACAGTGCCTGCCACAATACATGGACTTCACCTTGACAGGGTTGGATCCAGTGAAGGAAAATGCTATAATCTATTCCGACAAGATTCTGAAGGTATTTAAAACAGATGGAAAACCCTAGATTTAGAATGAATGTTCTCCATAACTGTCTTGAATCAACATGATGCAGCTTATTTCATATGTATTGCTGTACAGAGCCAGATTTCTGGACCAAAGTCTCATGGCAGATCCACAAAGTACAAGGCGGTATAAGCGCTCATTCTCCGAGCACGTGTCTTGCCTGGTTTTATTTTTAGTGGCACTGCTTGAAGTTCACAGCTATCCTGTCTGCATGGTCCAGTTTCTAAGTCCATTTAATGAAACAGATGTGACCTAGCCATGCCAAACTTCTGGTTGCTTTTACACAACAGATATAGGAACCATGACTGCAGAAAACAAAGGCCACACTCTAGTTTGGAAATACACTGCTCTTTTCTGTTCCGCTGAAAGGGTAACAATATTTCAGACTGCTATGGACATGAGGCAACAGTTACTATTTTCTACTATACAAAAAATAAAAACAAAACTTAATTTAAAAATACGTTTAATCAAAATGTAAATCCATTATCCTACAGAAAGCCAAAGCATGTGCAAGGATGTTCCCTCCCTCCTTCAGTACTTATAATTTGAAAACCCAGCCTGATACCAGTATACAAGGCTTGGTCTGAAATTCTTTTTCCTACCTAGTATTTTCCTGTTCGAGTCCTACGTAAGGTATCCAAATGGTCATGACTTCACAGTCTTAAAATGTGGGATATAATTTGTAGTGGAGTATAAATATAACACACTGCTCTTATTATTTATTAACTTTAAGGAAAATATGCATTTATGCCTTCATACTGATGCACTTAGTAAGTAAATCTTACATAACATAATAACATATGCATTAACATTATAGAAGATCAAGAATCTTTGATAAATTAGCTCGCTTTGATATTGAAACAAAGAAATTGCTATTATGAACAGGAACTTAGCACCAGCATTTTTCACTGAAAAAATATTTTGCATAATGAATTCTCTAGATTTCACTGTTGTTCACTGAAGTACACTCCCATGCAGGGAGCTGCAGGATGGAAATTTCAATAAGAAACTAAGTTAATTTATGACAACATTTAAGTAATAAAAGAAAGGGGCATGAAAAACATTATAAACTGTTTCTGAGCACCCTGACTTTCAAAGAAATGTGATCACAAGGCAGTACAATATTGCATGTTTACTGAAATTCAGGATATGATGATAGGCATCAGCATAAAAAAAAATAAGTAAAATTAATCTTATTAGTTATATCAGTCTTATATAGTAGAGAATATGCATGCTCATATTATTGTAGATTTGGATAGATTTCTGTGAAAGTAAACCCAGGTTATATTCAATAATTCTTGTGCAAGACATCCTTCCCTAATGAAATCAACACTGTACCTTTTTAATTGTTCACAGTAGTTACAATGGATTATAAATCTTAAACTTCGCACAGACCTTAAATGTCACTGGTATTACTGAATGCAAAGTTAAACTAACTTTCACAGATGAGAAATGCCTTTAGAATAGCAATACTGAAATTTATCCCACCAGATGAATTTCTGTGATATGATTGCAAAATGAACCTATTTTTTTAAACGGGCAAAGGGAAGGGACGGTCAGGCTGAGATTTACACCTGATTTGTGTTATAGTAATCTTTGAAATTAAGAAGTGTATCCTTGCATTTCATTAAATTCTGGCTAATGAGATAACTGTCTTCCCAAGGAGGGAGTGATGAAGTACTCATGCCATAAAGCATAAATTAATGCTGCAAGGTTAAACACTGGAACTAACTCATGTTTCAACAAAAGCCCCTACCAGCAGTTAAATTAACTGACATAAATACCATAAAATCTGTCTTTATTTTAGTCTCAGATGATGCTTCTTTTTACACCCCTGCTTTCAGTTTGTATAACTCATTTTTGCACATTATTGCATGCACCATTTGCCATTTAAAGAATCAGTTACAACTGAAAAAAGATTTAAGGCATCAAATACTCAGGGAAAAGAACCTGTAGGTATGAGGAATACCCCTATCATACCGTATTTTGCCAGTACTCTTTAAAGAAAATGCCACAATAGACAACCGCAGTTCAAAGAAACAGTTAATTGTGTTGAGAATAGACCAGAGAAATCTACTTTTTCAGCTTTTTGATAGACATTCTGAAAAAAATGCTAAAGAAAACCTGTGGTGATAATAGGCTTGATATATATTCTGGCAAAAATTATATCACATTAATGAGGTGGCTTAAAGGGCTCATGCATTTTGTAGGAGGCATTTCAATGTATTAGTATAATTAGCAGTGATGAGAAAACTGTTTGGAACTGAATTACCTCTCACGAGTTCATTTGAGCTATATGAAATTACACCATGCAAGAAGGAAAATTATGGAGCCATCCAGAGAGAGTTCATGCCTGATTTGATCATAGCCACTAATTGGATGATCATTTTCGTAAAGCTTTTCAAATGGTTGACAGTTTCTGCCTCTCATTTTTTTAATGGACTAGCTCTTTATTTCTTGTACTAAGCAACCAAACATACGTTTGTTCAAGATTTTGGTGTTTCTACAGGGACCTACAGGTGTAATTGTCACAATCTGAACAACCTTTGTCCCCTAATTAGCTGCTTTTTGGGGACCCCTGATGAGAGTTGCTGTTCTTGTTAACAATCTTAGAGAATACCTGATGAGTAAGACTCTCCAAAGTCTGATGCATGTCAGCAGACACCATATGACAGCAATTTAATGAAGTTAAAAACTGACCTGATTCTGATGACTGGAGTAGCGTCTGTGTTGTATTCCAGTTAGCCTATTTTTTATAACATGAATTGGCTGTTCTGATGAAGGATAACAGAAAGGTGAAGGATACAGGAAGGAGAACTTATTAATGGAAATACTTTATGAGCTCTTTCTGTTCTTCCTAACACTCAGTAACACTAAGCATATTGAAATCGTGCTAACCTTCTTCATATATTTCAAATGAGATGCATAATATAAAAAATTCTTGATTTGGGAGTTGTTAAGCAGTTAACTCCGATGTGTTTTGCTATGTTTTTACTAATAGACTTAGCAATTTTTCTTTTTTAATTATCCTTTTCTTTTTTTAATTATCCTTTCCATTTATTTAATGCAAACATTTTGCCATGAGATTAAGACATAGTATAATCCCAAATGTAAATTATTACTTATAAAGAGTACTCTTCTCAAATAATATACTTGGGCTGCAAATAATGAAGGAAAACAGAAGAAGATGGGCTTTACAATTTCTTAAAAGAAAAATGCAATGTGAAGCTTAAGAGTGCATTACCTCAATGAGGAGATAAAATTCTGTGTTGGATAACACAGCTGAAGTCTACGAGTTCATGTACAGTATTTTTGCATACTAGTCTTTTAAATTTTTGTGTAGCCTCTTGGAGAAACAGAGATTCTATCTGACATTTTCTATTAACAAAAGCTTTCTATAAGCCTTCTGGCAACCGATTATGGAAATGTCCTGTTTACTAGAGAATATTAGTGCTTATTTAGATGTTAATAGTATACTCATATATTTAAGTAAAAATGTTATTTTCACATAGAATATTCTATTTTAATATAGGTCTCATGTTCAGTAGAGGATATACAGAAGGACAGAGGATTCACAGAAGGATATACAAAATGTTATTTGATACTGTTTAATCTTTATCACATTCACTGAGTTTTCCTGAAATGCATAGAGGCCTTTGCAAAAAGTTTGAAGTCTCAGAGAAATCCATAGAAAACCAGTGGTTCACAAGTACCTTTTAGCTGAACCGTAATTTGAAGCATCTTGTTTACAAGACTTTTTTGCAGGAATTTGACTTGCAGCTTACAAATTGCAGATCATAAAGTCAAGGAGAGGTTTACCATTAAATTCAGTACAGGGGGAACATGTATTGAGAAATACCTGTGGAGAACAGATACCTGCTATGCTGGCACTCTTACAGCAGATGAAACAACTGCTGAGGTGCAAATGCTGTAGTTCTTGTTCCTCCCTTGGTTCTAGCACACACATATTCTAGCAAGGCACTCCCTGATGCTTTGTCCAGTTTAATGTTAAATGTCACATGGAAAACAAATGCAAAATGCCCTTTTACATCTCACAGTAATTAATATACTAAATTCATGAAAGTTAGAAATGTGGAAAAGTACTATTACATCATAGAGGTCAAATGCAGTATAGAGCCCCATTTCCGAATGTAAAGCGTACTCTTAAAGGACACGTGTCAATAGTAATAATATTATAATAATGTACATTTAAGTAACTTTCTAGAGAGTGTTATCAGTGTAAAGTAAAATCATGGTCAATGATAAAAGATTATTTTTTTAACTACAACCTCATTGTAGAGTTGGCAATCTTTATCCATTGTGCAGCAATTAATCAAATAATACTAATATCATGGAGCCTTACAGAAACTTGGCAGCATGATACAACTGCTCCAAAAAGCCACTTAGAGGTTTTTTCCACTTCACAGCTTCACATCACTATAGACATTCAGACTTCTGCTTCAGTGCAGTTGGGCTGGGTTAATTTTTCAGATGCAAGAATTATGTGTCTTTTTGCACACAAAACTGTTTTTGCTGAGGAAACTTTTCTATTACAACTACCTAAGGATACAGAACAGTTTGCTTTTGCTTTGCAGAAACTGTTCAGGAGAAGTTAGCTGAATGAAACAGAACATTGAAGCTAAGGTTTTCCTGATGGGAGAGATTCATATATTAAGGAAAATGAAAGGAAGCTTATGCCAGATCTTTATTTCATGAAGAAACTAAAGTTGTCAGGTCTTCGATTTGATCATAGCTGTACTGGTGCAAACTCAGAGTTTCTGGAGGTAAAATAACTTCACATTTTCATGGGTGCAAGGCAAGATTTTTGCAAAGATATTTTTGCACACCAATACTGTGCACTCTGAGTGTCTCAAGCAGCATATACGTCTACATAGTGTGGGAAAGAGTTTATTTTATAATAAACTCTTTATAAGGAGTTATTTTTTACTTGTAACTCTGTCTGTTTATCCTTATAAAAAATACATACCATAATGATGACGAAGATAATAATCAGAATAGCAATGAGACAGAGTGAGGATTGCAAAAGCAGCAGACTGGGTCACAGAAACTTCAGACGGTTATTGTTAACCTCCTTTCTAAGAACTGACTTGATATATCTAAGTGCACAACACACAAAAATCAGAGGTAGGGAGGGGTTGTTTATTTTTGAGGAACAGTTTTAACTCATCTCAACATTCAGATTGTGAAGACTGTGACGTTGTATCAGGAATGGATTTAACCCACTATTCGTAGTGGTTTTTGGGAAGGAGGTGAAATTAGTAGACAGAAGTGGGGCAGAGGCATCAGATGGGTGGAGGGCTTTAATATCCTGAGATAACTAATCTTCTAAAGTACAAGTTCAAAAAGTTTAGCTAGAACCACTGCCATGGGAGGAGGCATGTAGTTCGAAAATTTTAGCACATCATTTATCTGAAGTACACATTGGCTCTGCCATTTCTCACCATGAGAATTAGTATTAGCCTAAAAAGGCTAATAAATAACACAAACACATTTATTGGAAGATATATCAACAGATCAAATGCTGACAATACAGTTCTTGTAACCTATTAATACGAGATACTGGAGCACTGTAATCTATGTGAAATAATAGAATTCTCCAAGAATTGCAATATGACCACTGAAAATGTATAAAGTACACCATTCTCCAGCCAAGTATCCCTTTCCTTCCCACATTAGGGGCAGGCAGCTAACCATTGCCGGCTCCTGTGGCTTCAGGTGCCAGTTTTGCAAATGTGGAATGCTCCCCAGTGGCAGGAGAATTGATACATGCTGCCTTCTGGCTAGTGTTAAAAATCTATGCAGCAGTATTTTAGGAAAACACAAAATGTGTAGCTCAAAGTGTGTCATCCAAAGATTACGAGTTCCAAGATCTTTTTAATGAGACTTTTGGACAGCTCTAACTTTCAACAGTTACTTACTCTTTATAATAATGAGTTTCACTGCTTCACCATTTTCACCAGAAACGCAACTTGTAGCATTGTTATCATCAGAACTCTAAGGAATGCAGAAATTAATAGGAATGAGATGGTAAATGGCCTTCAGAGCTGAACCGTCAGGCTTCAAGACATTTTATTTATGGGAGATCTTTAAATAAACCAGAGGAAATAGTATCTTGCTCCCTGGGAATATCTTTCTTTTACTGAGAAAATTATTTGCCTTTTTTTTTTTAATCATCTTATTTAATGGGGGTTGGAGGGTAGAAACAGATTCCTTGAAGTCAGCAGTAACTCAAAGAAATATTCCTGAGAAAGACTTTTAGCAATTCCCTGAACAGCCTGACCCAGGATATTAGCCCTGAAGGCTTTTGCACAGCCACCAGTATCACCACTAGTTGAGACAGCTACACTTCCAGATGTTGAGGTTGGAAAAAATCTGCTCCCAAGACTCAACATCTGTTTCCTGAAACCAGTTGTGTGTGAATGGATAAGAATATCCAGCAAAAGAAGGTGAAGGTGAATATTGCTTTTTATAGGATAAAAAACACAATGCTGGCATTTATACGGCTTGCTTTCAATGACTGCATTCTATTCAATAAATGAAATGCAAAAGACCTAAAATTCGCAAAGAATGCCAGCTTATAGGTGTTCAAAGATGGGCATACAAATTAAGCTAAAAAACTCTAAAAAATATTGTTGTATACTTTGCACGTGCTTTGTACAATTTAAAAAATTGCATTTGAAAAATTTGAATTACTGAATATGTGGGATATTTCCTAAGGGAATACACTTTCCCTTTTTAAAGTTAGGCATTTTAAAAACCCATTGAAGAGAAGAAGTAGGCAAAACAGGTATGTTCATTTTCCAGTTAGGAGATTTATTCAATAGATATTACCAGTTCCCAGCTACTGGTCACCTCTGTAAACCAGATACTTGAACATTTTTCTAAATATCCAGCAAATGTATTCATTTTGCCTGTTTTTCATATAGAAAATAACCTATCACTACTCTTTCCAGCGATTCTGTCACTGCAGACATGATATTATCAAGTGTGATATCTTCCTCACCGAAAGGTGTACTGCATTTAGCATAATAATCAGTGTAATAAAGGTGTCCTTTGTATTATTTTTAGCACAGTTGATGAAATCTTAAAAATTTGCAAAATCCAATTCTCTCTGTGGTCTGTGCCATAGATCTTTTGTTTATGTAGAAAAAACTTAAAATGAGGAAATAAGAAGAGAGGTATCAATTCATATGATCCGATATCTTTTGTACATATTAACTAGGATTTTCTTCTGAGACAGAAAAAGAAATGCTGACTATATTTAATTGCTCACAGAAGAGCAAATTCTAGCAGTTTTAAGTCTTAGAATTCATGGCACCTGTGAACATGTCTGCAGAATCTTAACCTACAGGAAGATCCCACAACCATAGTCTTCTTGGTTACATAGGTGTTATGTTAACTTGGCTCATCATATTCCAGGGCCTCTTCTGAAGAAAATCTCAAAGCTCCTTCTATAAAACAGGAAGAAAAATAGATTTTGTCTTTTAACCTCATGCTAACTTGCTATACTTTGTTTAGATGTCATTATACTGTTCTTATACTAGTATTGATTAGTAGCCATCCCTGCATAAGCCAGATTCAAACATCACTGAAATCAACTGTATTTCCACAAGTTTGAAGGGGCTTTGGAAAAAGCACTTAAGTAGGCAAACCTTTATCATACAGTTTTTAGTAGACAGTTTACTACAGTGTAGTAGTTTTTAGTTTCATTTGCTAACTGCCATATTAAAGCAAAAAGAGTATTTTTGCAAAGATGTACTAACCACATTCGTTCCTACTTCAACTACATATTAAAATCTCTACTCAGTTTAAAGCTATAAGGAAAGAAATTAAATGTAATACACACTGCGGCTTCTATGCAAAGATACAAACTGTACTGCGTGAATTAGTATCTTTGCAGATGTGTAATTTGCCTAAGTGTCAGTTTGTACTCCAGCGGATATTTACGTCTGTGTCTCACTTTGTCCTTTGCTCACCCTGTACAACCACATCTGTTCTATGGGATGCTTGTTTTAAGATGTGAATTATAGTGTGATATCAGTGACTCCTCATTTTATGTTAGTTTATTTATAATCTTTACTACATTAATTGTTTAGTGCTGTACTGCAATATTTTTCTGGGTTAGGGTCTTGGCTAATAGCAAGTCTTCTCAAAGTAGTTTCCGGTAGGATACTCAGAAAGCTTCAAAAGAAAAAAGTCTAGTGCCAATGTAATAGAAAATAACTGCATTCCGTTGCCAAACCAATTTTAGATCCCTTCTTCCTTTTAGTGGAATATTGTTGGGCACAATATCAACAAAATGATCTGATTGTGCATGAAAATCAGGTTGCATTTAATCTTTAGACAATGTTGCACTCATTGCTCTGTCAACTCAAAAACTCATCATGGTATCACTGAAGGAAACACATAGTGGCAGCTCTATTACTGATTATGAATGCTGAGTCTGACATTGCGTTGTTACATGCACTATTGTGATACAGTTGCCCTGTTTTATTATTGTAACTTCAGTGTTATGTTAAATTGCTCTGTGCTTCTCTGCTTTAACATTGTAGGATGATAATATTTTTGCTAACTGCTGTTAAAATAATGTTTTACAATGTCTGTGTTGCTTAGAACAGTTTATAAAAACAATTCTGGAAATTATTTAAACAATTTTAAAGGCTTTGGAAAATAAAAGTGTTTTCAGTTTGTACTCAGGCTGACGTGATATTGTCATTCAAAGTCTCTGTCATCAGACTAGATAAAAGTCTTTTTGTTCTCCTTCTCAGATTCATTGCCGCAGAACCATGGAAAATGTGCATTGATTAGACTGACCCCAACTTCCATATCAGGCATTAAAACAACTAACATTTTCTAGTAGAGGAACTTCTGCTTTACACTACTGCCATTATATGACAAACCAGATTTACAGAGCTAAGCATATACATTTTTAGTCATGTAGGCAAATATGCTCCTTTTCATTTCTGTGTTTCATTTCTCTCTAAGAGTATATCCGTGAATATTAATCACCTTTGGCTCTTGCCCGATGTGATGCATGCTTGTTGTTTCACTTCATTTGCTCCGTGTTCCATTTGTGTAATATGCCTGCCTGGCTGAAGACCTTGTACCTTTGCAAGTTGTAGTCACTACTGAAACTAGTCTTTCAAGATTTACACTGAACAACAGGAACTTACCAACATATCCTCCAACATACTATCCCTGTTATTTTAGCCTTCCCTTGAGTCCAGGGCCTTTTCTATCTCCTTTTACCATAAGGGAAAGAAAAAGAACCCCTTCATGGTCCAACCATGCATCTTGAAAAAACTGTTTCTTCAAAAGCATATTTGCAAACTCATCCTCTGTCCTTTTCTTCTACTGTTTTTTCTGTCCTATTGCACTCAAAAACTACTCTTCAAAGAATTCTTTTGTAGGTTAGAGAGGTTTCCATTCATTCTCTGAACAGATTCCCAACAGTTGCTTCCATGAAATAATCATATACATATATAAATGCATATATAAAATTTTCTAAATCTTAAAAACTTGTAGCTTTATTTATATTCAATTATATTCAATTTTTTTTACTCTTTCATAGTGAAGAAACCTTTAATTAAACAGAAAGTGTGGGATGAATGGAGTTCTAGTATCAGAGCAAAGATTTCCCTCTTCCTTTTCCATAACAGTAGTGAAAGGAATTTTTTCAGACACTTTATTTGGAAAAGACGCCTTTACCTAAAGAGAAGAGACCCACAAGAATTCCATATTCCTACTGCTAATTGAAATCTGCCAAGATTGGCTTGATTCTTCATTATACTTCCACTGCCAGAATTTTCCTGACTCTTTTTCCAACTCTTCATGAATCTACAGTGAGAACAAATGCAGAAAAAGCAGCATAAGGAAGAAGCTTCAGTTTTGCTAAGATTTGGCTTGATTATCATGAGTTTTCCTTTTTTTCATTCAAACTCCTGCTTCTTCTTCCCAAAAGTACAAGTTCTGGTTTTTGAATGTCTCTGTGTCTTTGAAAATACTTCAGATCAGTGTCAAGCCACTCATAACTGAGAATTAGAAATTTTCTTTTTGTTTCTTGAACAGAAAACTGACTTTCTTGATCTTCAGGCACCCTTCAAACTTG
Organism: Struthio camelus; assembly: GCF_040807025.1. NCBI lineage: Eukaryota > Metazoa > Chordata > Aves > Struthioniformes > Struthionidae > Struthio > Struthio camelus. The sequence goes on from NC_090946.1 coordinate 49,336,390, forward strand.
AGTGATTCCATGTTACAAACAGATTCACAGAGGAGAATGGGAATTGAGTCTTGCCAGAGCTCAGACACAGTAGCAGCAGAAGCTGCAGTTTTAGCAAAACTCTGATATTTCACCACCCTTATATTTAATTTCTGCTTATTAGCAGTGTTGAAAATACAGGTCCCATCTTTCCCCCAATAGAATGCGACCAAGTGAAGCCTTACTGTGAAAGAAGTACCACATTTTTAGACTTAACTTCATCTAGCCCTTATCCTCTGTAATGTTACATACTTAGAAAGGTACAATAACAAAATTAAGTTGTGGACACTTTTAAAAAAATAATGTGCCCCCAATACTCCAGGTCTATTTATCTTTCATTTCAGAGAAAGTATTTTTAATCATTAGAAATACAAGTCATGGGAGCAGAACCGAGGCAGAGTCCCCAGAGACATTTGAATGATGGGGAGATAACATATTAATCGTACTTAACACTTTCTTCACTTGGAAGACAAGGGCCACATACTCAGCCTATCTAAATAAGCATAATTCAAGTGAAGTCAATGGAGCTACCACCATTTATACTAGCTGTAGTTCTAACTCAAGATACATTCTCCAATTTGTTTGTCATACACAGATAAAACCTCCTAATGTGCATATGTAACAGGAGGTAAAAATCAATAGACACTGTGACACTAACTGCACACAAACACTGATAATGTGGTATATTTCTTTTTTTCCGCCTGGAAGCACTTAAGAGAAAAAGGAAAGCACTTAAGAATATTAATCATTTGTGGACCATTTCATTACACTGCAAATATTATGGTGAAGTGACGTGTGAGTAGCTTGAAACTATTGCATATTATACAATGATTTACCATAACTATGTTCATATTCTATTTCATTACTCCGTGCTCTTATAAGCGTACGTTTTAAGAAGGTTTACAGTGTTTGATTAGTATTTAAAAGAAAAAGCAAAACAAAGCATATGTCTCATTGTATTTGCAAGTCAATGGTACTATCACAGCAAAAAGATTTGTGCCCAGTGTTTACTGGATAGTGTCACATGCTACTTTAACTTACGACATCATGTGCATTTAGCTGCCAGAATCAGTCCTTTTCATCTAGGTGCCATTACCACAGAAGTATAACAGCAGGAGCTTTAGCTAAGACTCAGGCTAACATATTCTGATAAACACTAATATTCTAATAGCATGGGTGTCATTTGCAGCTGAAATTTAGGCTGCATCTCCAAGAGGAATATTTAGCTTCTAAAACTTACTGCCGTTGATATCCTGTTTTCAGGATTGCTCACTATTGTTAGCAATGGTGGGAACACCTAATCCTTCAAAAACAAAGTCACATTTCAAGCACAATTGTTATTATTACGGCTCATTGTTCTTCTAGAATCTACAGAGTAGAAATCTAACCATCAGCTTCAAGCAATATATGCATAAACTATCTGATACTTCCAGGAGCACCTGCACAGTCGTTCAATGCCTGCCCTGTGTTTACTTGCCTGTGATGTCCAGGTGGTTTGGTCAGAGCCACAGCTTTGACTAGGCTGCTAGAGCTCAGCAAATAACAGACAAATTTCACTCAGGCAAGATTTCTAAGCAAGATAAGAACGGCAAAACTGTAACATGGAAGCATTATTTGTAATAAAAGTAACATGTTAGCCTGGGCTTGCTGTACTAGACCTTAAAGAAAATATTTTCTCTAGAGAAAAGGCTAACTTTAGGTAAAGGTGACTCATATGCTCTACAAATCCATTTGACCAGATATCTTTATTTTCTGCATTGCTCTCTGGCTTACCCCTGCCTCATGCCACTTGTGTGCCTGCACCGTCAGAAAGAGCTGCGCTGGTGAGGAAATGAGTCCTCAAAATTAACAGTATTTAGCAGAGAATTGGAAATATTCCCTCTTTGCTTCTCAGTCTCTGCAGCCTGATGGGCCACTTCTGCTCTTGAGTTTCAATTTAGTAATTAAGAAACAGGAGTTGGAAAGATGTATGGGGGTAGACCATTTTACCAAGAAACCAACCAGGTTTCTCAATTACTCCACTACTGAATATCCTTATTTGCCCTTGTTCACGTCTGGAGTCACTCTCAGTACAGCTGCAATGCCTACTGGTTATTGGAACCTGGCTCGATGCATCAGGCATGGTATGAAACGCAAAAAAAGAGTTACTGCTACCTTTTTTTTTCAGAATTATATGGAAAAGAATAGAAGTCTTTTTTGTGAAAGCTCCCATACTACACATATCGGAATGCAAGAATTATGAGGCAGAAGGGAAGTGAGCAAGAAGGAAAATGGTGCTGTAGCATATTGTTAGAGAACTGGGAAGCGGCAACTTGTGTTCATTCTCTGTTCAGCCCTTCAGTTTCAGCACCTGGGAATCTTTAAAGGTGATTGAGAAAGCACTGCTATTGAGTTTTTTGGTATCAAAGTTAAGGGAACGAAAAAATAGAATTTTTGAACTGTTTCCCCGTCTAAACTGATACGTAGGAGCTAGCTGATTTGGAATACAGTGGTGATGTTTAATTTTTAAGAACCTAAGTCACTTGTGTTTCACCTTTGAAATTTAAAATACACATTCACTGTCTACATGTGGCATCCCACCACTACTGCTAGCAAACAGATAATAATCAGTCATAGAAATGTGCTGATTTGAAATTAAAAAGCCTACTATAAAAAGGGGTAGGACCTTGCACCACATCATACATTTAAACATAAAATAATTGTCATTTCAGTTCAATTATACAGCTTTTCAGCCCAAGACAGCACAACACTCAAAGGAACTCAACAAAACACCTAATTTCGCTATCTGAAAGTCAAGTTGAAAAAACATAGTTGCCATTATTTTGATTTTAAACACTTCCCTGCACCCCCCCAAAAAATCTCAAACAAACAAAAGTTATTATACGTTTGTGATTTTTTTAATTACAAAAAACTTATTTACATTTCATTATGATGAACATGAGCAGCTCCCTGTAAAAGTGCTCTCTAAGATTCCATTAGATTATAATTCATTTTATAGATACTTTTAAAATAGCAGTGAGATATTTTCAACAGCTGTTATTTTGCCCAACCCCATAAAGACTATTGGATGAATGGGATGTGATGAGTGAAGTGCACGACAACAGAAGGCCAAGGTGACAGGCTTAGATTAAACTAATACACCAACAATGGTATAATTAGTCAAGTACTAATAGCAAACTACACTTGTATTGAAATCTAGAAATAGCTGAAAGTAGAAGGAAACCCTGCAACAATACATTGGTTTGATAATAGCAAAGAATGATTTAATAAAAGAATAAACATTCAACATGCATTCCTATTTCATGTGAAGTGCTCTTGGCTGTTTAGAGTCAAGAGCTCTTCACAGGAATGTAACATGTTTCTTACTCTTTCAATGATCGGCTGAAGAAGCCTTAGCAATAGCTATACGGGGATGCTGCATTGTCCTTCTGAGTCATCTATCCACTTGAATTATTCTCAATTGACATATAATTCTGCATTTCTCTGCTACTGCATTAAGCAGCCTGAATACAACGGGTCAGATCCTCAGCTGGTGGGATGCAAAAGCCAGCTTACACCAGCTAAGGAACTGGCCCATAACATTCAAAAGTTTTTATTTGGTTAACTATGAAGTTATTTAAATATAGTTCACTCTTCTGGTATAAATTGTAATGCTTTCTGCTGTTCTCTTTCAACACTGAAAACACTTTCACACAAGTGCAGAATAAATGCCACAGGAGGACTGCATGAAGTAATAAACATGATACATTTTACCTGTAACAGAAGGTACCCCACAGAGAATTTTGTCAGAGATGCATCTACAGTGAGATGACAAGAAACAGCTTCCCAGAAACTGATCATAAAAGGGGCAACCAGTTAGCAGCCCTTTGCGACCCTCCGCTGTTTATCTTCCCCAAGACAACTTCTCACAGGTTAGTATGCCACCTTAAGAGAATAGTGAAAGCTGGAACCATTACGTTATGTGAAAGTAACAATTAGGTATATTTATACACATTAAATCTGATTTTTCTGCGGCTTTCTCATTGTGACTGATCTGGATTCTTTTTGCTCCTATGGTTAATTTTAAGTGTTATGCATTAAGGGCCAGATTCACATCAATTATACCACAACTTATTACACTAACTTCAACCGAGCAATATCAATTTACTCTCCCCCTAAGGAAGAGACACCAGACATGCATTATAGGTGAAACTGATAAATAACCTACGCACTGAATGGCTAGCACTTTCAGCGGTAAGGAATGCTGTGGTTTCTCTTTCTTTGCAGCTGGCTTATGATATTTGGCGGGGAGAAACCCCTCAGGCTGTAGAAGTGCCATTGCTACGTCCCATTTAATTTTACTCAGTTTTAGCTGAAGTAGAAATTATTAAAAAGAAAGAAATTTAAAAAACCTCCTTCCTTTCCTCACTTGGATTAATCAGGAAAACTTTGATAGTCAACTGAAGTCGCTGAACATCCTAAATAAGTTTTCTGAGGCAGTGAAAGACCCGCCAGATGTTGTTCAGAACTCCTAAGAGCAGGGAGAAAAGCTGAATAAGAGGCAGAAGAAAGATCTTCCCCTGATAATCTCTCCACACCAGGATCTAGCACATGGCTTAGCATCCTCAGCCCAGAGGCAACATGTAGCACACAAGCATCCACAGCTCTGGGGGATAAGGGGCAGAAGAGAGAACAGGAAGCTATGCTGCAGTTGTAAACTCTAAGATCAACAGCTGTCCACATCTTCCCATCTTGTTTATTTTTGCAATTTTTGCTGAATATTTCTTAAAATGTTTTGAGCTTTTAATGAAAAAAATATACAAACTTCTAACACCAAATTTATTGTTCAGGTTTCTAGTTTTAATAGTCTTAATTTTGTGTGACTTTCTCTTTTAGAGAAAATCAGATGTATTTGGGAAAAATAGACAAAAATCCCCTTTCATGAAGTTAACAGAAAGTTTTAACTGCACTACTTATAATCTTTAAAAATCTGATCATATACAGCTTTTTCCACAAGGTCCTTGCCTCATTCACGTATTAGCTGGACACACAAGAGGACCAAGTCTAACACGTCCTGACATTGAAATACTTCATTTTCTTATCTAAAAAATACTACCTAACCCTGCTCCATATGTAATATTCATAAGAGATGTTCTGAATGGCAACAAATTCTGATGCCTAAGTACAATGGCAGCAGAATCCTTTCTTTCCTTTTTCCTGAGGCTTTAAGGCTCCTGCCTACACCACAGATTTATGGGAAAACTTTCTCGTCATTGTAAAGACTTCTGCAACATTATTAATTGCATCTTTACTGTAGCTTGCCTTCTGATAGTTTTTGACAGTTCAACCACGGTATAGCTCAGAGCAAGGTTACTATCACTGGCCAAGAAATACTGGATTTCTAACTGCAGTAGCGTTTTCACTGCTGCTGCTGCTGGTGGTGTAATGATAGTAAGAATAATTTTGACAGAAAGCTATTACAGATATACACCTAGCCTATAGATAAAAGCTGGTTCATTGCCTTTATCAAGTCTTAACCACTGCTACTTTGCAATTGTTTCTGAAATAGGCCTGTTCACAGGAACATTGCAATGTTTATTAGAAATATCAGGTGCCACTCTTTGGCCAAACAAGGTTTTACTCTAGTCCAGTGTTCTGTTTCGGATCATGAAAACCTTCATGTGCTTCAGGAGAGGTGTAAGAAATCCTATGACAGAATTTGCCAGCATGTAAAATTCTTCTTCTAATTCTGGTGAGGGAGAGTGGCTCATGGTCTGAAATATGCAGATCTGTTTCTCCAGAAGTTTTTCAATTTTCTTTTCTCTTCACTCTTCTAAATAGTCATATTTTTCACTAATTTCAAATTGCATAATTTCAAAGAAGTATTTATAGATAGAAAATAAACCTAAATAGATTTTTTGTCTACGTAAATCTCAAACACTGGGGTAAACAAATAGTTTTACTACATTGTCAGTTATTTGGAAGAAAAGCATGAAGAGATTCACTTATACCCTTTTTTGGATCTCTACATATATACAGCTATTCTGTTTGTAATATTTAGAGGTTAATATTTATTTTTATATATAGGATGATGTCAAGCAAATAACGCTGTGCAGAACATAGACCAAAATGAAAATTTTTGACATGATTTTTGAAAATCCACAACTATGTTCAGGAAAACTATAGAAAGAGAAGGAATGAGTATCCCAGCAGTGCCATATTGCTAACATTATAAAACAATCATATAGAAGTAAAATAAAACAAAGTTAAGATATAGAAGTTATTTTGCAAGAATCATGTTCATTTTACCTCAAAATGAAAAAAGTAATTTTTCTGTAAGACTTTTCGGCTGTAACTGTAATGTATCTATTTTGTAGGTTTACTTTGCTTTCAGGGTGAAATTACCTTTACAATTGCAGGTGCATGAAGATGAAAATACACCTCAAATTTCATGTGAACTCTTGAGATTAGCACATTATTTCATGGACTGTTGAACTTGTCTTTCATATATATATGTTTTGTAGCAAAGATACCGAGCACCTCCATGTTATAACCTAAATATTCAAAGCATTTGCATGGATAGTGATCTTTCTAACGTCTATCAAACACAATCACAGAATCACAGAGCTAAAAGTATAAGCAAAATTCTCTGTCTGGATCTGAGCTCTGATTAATGTTTCCTATCAGACGTTCTTGGTGCCAGAAATTCTGCAGTACTGCGCTTGCTTCCACGGAAATTGTTTTCCATAAAAGAAAGTATATATACTATACAAACACCTCCTGCGATTTTTTTTATTATTATTATTTCACAAAGAAGAGTTAGCTACCTAATTCCCTGTTATTTTCATTGATCAGACTTACTAATAAAAATTGGGTGAGTGTCTTCAAAAAATCTTCAGGCCTTAATCTGGCAATCTTTTGTGCATGACAGAACCATGTAGCAGTCCACACACAGCCTATGTAGAGAAAGGGGAGAAGAAAGGGGCTTTCTACCTAATCTTAACAAATATAGCAAAATGCTATTGAAAAGAAAATAGTCTGTTGTTTTTGCATGTCTCTGCTAGCCCCAGAAAAGGCTAATCTCATACCAATGGATTTATGTTAGTATAACAGCCTGGGGGAGGGGGGGAATTTTTTTTTCTTTCTTAGAAAAAAAAGAGACAGCTTTGTTTTTCTTGAATAAATATTTCACTAAACACTAACTAGAAGATTAATATCAAATATCATAGGAAAGAGATACGGAGCACCTGCATGAGAACCTGGTCTCTCTCCTTTTTTCTCCTTTTTCCCTAATTTGCATTATGTGCAGTGGAAATACAGTACAGTGGAAGGCTTCCTTCTGGGAAAATGAGCAAAGAGTCTGTAAGTTTGTATATCCAAAGGCTATTTTAAGAAGATTGTAGTGAATGGGTGCATTCTAAGACCATCTGAGAATAACCCCAACATGAATTAAACATGAGAAGTAGTTGTTTAAAGTTTTGCTGGTATTGCAACAGAATGTGAATGATTGCTGAGTAAAGTATAAAAGGACAGCAGATTATTAAACACAAGCAGGCTGGCTAGACCCCAGAAGAAAATACTAAACCTTATGAGCAACAACAATACAGGCAGATGGTAGGGGCTGAAAAGCACTTTCTAATCAGTGATACGACTTTTATAATAATGCTACGTATATTTAGCTCTGTCTTGTTTCCCTGTCTTCCTCATCAGACTCCCTTTTCATCACTATTCAGTATCTGTAAGTAACTGGTCATCATTTTTTCCTACCTTCAATAAAACACAAACATTAGATTTAAAACAAAACTGCAAGTTACAGCATTAAAACCTCATCAGTGCCCCAGATCTTCAAAGAACGTGAATTGATTTACACAGGTGACAACATGGCTACCATACTCTTTCAAAATGATCTTGCGTTCTGCATGATTAGATATTTGAAAATATTAAGAACCTCTTCATACTTTTTTGTGTGATATTTAAAAATAGGGAGACATTTATGTTTAAATAGACTTTACTGATATTAGGAGCCATAACAACTCACTGTGAATAGAACTGTGTCCCTAGAAGGGCAACAGAAAAAGAAAAAAAAATGTTTGCTTTGGTGGCTATTTAAACAATAAGTTTAAAAGTGTTAAAAAAAGGTGGAAGCTGAAAAATATTTCCATGCCGGTTCCATGCCTGAAAACAGGTTACGTGTAGTTACACATGTACTTTCTTTCTCAAATTTTTTATAAACTCATCATAAAACCCCAAATTCCCAAAACACTCTGACTGGTGTATTATTTGCTCTGAATTTCTTATAGCATCTTGAGAGATATTGTTCTAGTTTTTATAAAAGAACTCTATAAGTAAATTTCAATGCTCTTCTCTTAATAGGAAGTGCAAGTGAAATGCAGAAATTTACATACGCTATTCTCCCCTCCTCTTCCCCCAAATTGGATTAGAATATGTCAAGTCCTAAGAGAGGTCTTCTGTTTCACAGGAACACCAAGAGCAGTGTCCTACCATTCTCTGGCCCCAGAATATGGAGGCTGAATATTTCATATCTCACCAGAGGCAGGTGTAGGCTGAGGAGTACACGGAGCCTGGCTCTGGTTCCCTATTGTGCTGTGGTCAGAGAAGCTGGGAATAGCCAGAACACATGACATAAAGAGCAGTGAGGAGGACAAGGTCCCCTGAATTTCTTCACATTACTGCAAATGTGTCTTCTATTACAGCTGGACGGGCAAGAGGGGAACAGGAATTTCATGTCCACTCCTTCCTTCTGCCTGCAAGCATTTCAGTGATAAATAAGAGCAATCTAAAAGGAATCTGGTAAAAAAAGCATGCCATACTCAAAAAAAAAAAAAAAAGCTTCTGGAAATTATTCTCCTCTCCTACCACCCCAGTCTCTTTGAATTTTGATGATGGGGATCTGCTTTTTAATGTTTTTTCCCAGGGCAGCTCAACAATTTGCCATGCTATAACCTCACACTAAACCTAAACTGAATACAGTTAACTGTTATTACAGAAAGCGATGATTTTTTCAAAATAATGACAGCCCTGAATTTATAACTCATTCTTATAGAACGTCTGATATTTATAAGTAAGGCTTATATGAATTCAAGTTCTCTACATTTAACAATCAAAAGGTGCTATGTGTAATGTGCCGTATAGTATGAATCACAGATTAAATTACAAATGCACATGACATACAGTTTAGACTAGTCACCACAACAGTAAGTCTATGCTCACTTTTTATGATCAATCAGACTGAATCACCAATCCATTAAATTTCAACTTCCAGCATGTAGAAAGCTTGTAATTAAACTAAACTAATTAACATTTTATCCTTGTGTTTATATGGAATTTTATATATATATAATATAAGTACATATATCAGATCTTCTACAGAACATCTGCAGGATCACTTTTAAATTTAATCTTTCTTTAAGCATATTTTCAGTAAGAAATTTGAAATTACTTTTAAGAAATTATTCACCACTAACAGAAAAAAAAATCTCTGGAGGAACAAAGAAGGAACACTATACTCTCAACTAGCTCCAGCCTGCTGGTCCAAGACTGATTTTTGTTTGCAAATCATATATTTGATATCTAAATCATGTTCAGTGGCTTTCATTCATGATTGTAGAGTGATACAGTCCTCTCTGAAAAAATGTATTTATCTTTTGCAGCACTCATCAAACACTAAATACCTAACTAGGTTGCAGGAAGAATCTTTAATTCCATCATTTTACTCTGGTAATTGCTTTTGCTTCCTTATGTTTAACTAGAGTAAATGAACTATAATTTTAAATTTCTCTTGACACTTGCTATCTGACATTGTATAAAACACGAACAAGGTGGTGAATGCTGAAAAAGGTAAGTGTAACAAGAATAGATCAACCTACAAGAGCATATTTTAAAAGAATGAAGCAAATTCAGAAACAAGGTTAAAATTTCATGCTTAAATCAGTTCCCCAGTACTGAGATGCTATATATTTTGTTTGGATATTTGAATAGTAACAGAAAAGTAATTTTCAAACTGTATGGAAACCTCAACTTAACTGGAAAAAAATGCCTTTCCTCCATATCTGCTGTCGGCAGAGTTGCATGTATGGAACAAAAACACTGCAAAATGCATCTTCAAATTGAGGAGCAGTGACTCTTGTTGCTGCAGAAGACTGTCCATGTTAAAATATCCATTTCTGATGTGATATATATCCTAAGAAGTCAAGCATTCTGTTCTGACTGACTTTTGGGAGTCTTTAATTTTGTAGGATCTTTATACCGGTTTCTTGAAATGCATGAAGTGTCAAGGGTCTGTGACTGAAAAGTCTTTGTTTTGTGTACTCAAAAGCAGCTGTACACATATGTTTTGAACACTAACACCTGCATATATAGCTGCTAGAATCTACCCTCACAGATCTCATTAGGCCAGGTGTGCTCACACACAAAGGCAACCTCTGCAAAGGTTCCTTTGAAATCAGGAAGACAGAGGTTTGCCTGGGAGAGTTTTAAATGCAGGCAACTGACACAGTGTTATGTAGGCTACTAAATTATCTTCACAGAATGTCAACAGTATCAAAAAAATATTGATCCATTTTTGTCAATATTACTTTTGTGCTAAATAGCCTATGTTTCTCAATAGGTTTTTTTTTGGAAAGATTTCATTAGCACTTTGAAAATGAATAAAAGAATAAATAATTAAAATAAACACTACCTACTCTTTCCACCAGCTTCTGTAAACAATCTTTTTATAAGTTTAAATGCATGCTGCTTCCAACTGGGATGAATGTTTACTGCTTGATTTTAAAACACAGTGCCTAGGGGTTATATTCTCTTCCAAGATACAAATGTGTAGTTCCCACCCTCTTCAGCAGGGCTGGCATACAGAGAGCAGAACACACACTGGGGGACCACAAGGATCATTTTCTCTCTAGAGAGGCTTTACTAGAGGCTTGCAACAAGGAATAAAACGCATAAAAAATACCTCAGCTGCATAGGTGAAAAAGATAACAACTGTATATTTACAGATCCTCAAAGGAAGTGACCTAATTTGACCAACGTTAGTGCAATTATGCTCCAGACATACTTTAGAGAAGACAGCATGCATTTTCTGAAACTAAGTTATGGACTACTATTACTAATTAATATTGTCCTTCAGGCAATAGAGTTCTTACATTGTAATTTTTTCTAGGTAAATATCCATTATTAATGTTTAGAACGGTTTAGTCTATAGTGAAAAGATATTTTTGAATAAACAAATGGCATCCACATTACATTTTTACTGAGACCTTCAAAGTCAATATCTCTTTTTGTGTTGCATGCACAGAACAACTCTGGGGCATGATTTTGATGTAAATAATGTATGTTATTCATAAACTGAAACATTCATATGATAATTAAGGCCCTATGCCCTCTGCACAACAGAAAGAGCAGAATATAAGAAGTATGTGAATATGTGAATGTGTATATGTGAACGAATGAGAGGGAAGACAGAAAAAAAGTAAGAAATGATCTGCCGGAAATGTCAAGAAGGCAGTGAGTTTTAGGTGGTTTTTTTTAGTAGCTATTTAACTTTCTGTTCTAGTACAGCAAAAAGTGCAGGAAGTGCTACATTTCTGAAGAACAGTACCAAGACCCTAAAGGAATAAACACATTGGGAAACTAAACGTTGCAGCACCTAGAGGTCAGTCTGTACCTAACTGAATACCTCCAATGAGTATTTTGAAGACATGGACTACATCAACTTTCAGTAGGTCAGTGGAAAGGCTCCTTTAGCTTATGGACCTAAACTAGTTTAGGTAAAAAATAAACATTAAGCTGCTCAGGCCACATTATCACTGTATTTTACAGCACATAAGTAGTCATGCAAATATCCTGAGAAACTTTGGCTTAAGTATTCAAGAATAATCCAAGTATAGCTTTCAAGGGGCTCAGCCACTGACTGGATTACCTTCCTTCAGGAAGAAGTCAGAAGGATTGTATGTAGCTTAAGGCATTCCCTGTTTCCTGATTAGGGAGGGTCAGGTACCTTTTCAGCAGGTGCTAGGAAGGGTCTATAAAAGTGCTGAGCCTAGAACACAGCTAACAGAAGCAGTAATTTGCACAGAAGAGGGCTAGAGGCTCTCCTGAGGACACTGTTCCTGTGCTCAGCAGCAGTGATGATGATATGCTACAGGGTACAGTCTCCAGCACCCACTGCAACAACTGCCCTTGGCATATCAGAGGCATCAATTCAGGCAGAGCTCCAGAAGGAGGATGCAACTCTCCACGTCTGGGTCTGCAAGGGTTTCTGGAGCCAGCCCCCTGTGGAGACTGTTGCAGGGGGAGAGGGTGTCCTTGCCTGCAGGAGGTAAGTGTTGGTGGAGGATCTGTGCACTCAAGTAGAGGTGCTGTGGATTGAAGTCAGCAGACTATGCAGCACTGGAAACAAACCTGAATCCCTAGCCGTAGTGAAGGTGGAGCAGCAGGGTCTATGCTTGTTGGATTAGGAAACAGAGCCTTTCATGATGGTGAAGGCTGGAAGCTTGTGACTTCTAAGAGCTGGAGAAAGGCTCCTGCTCCACTTGCAGGTCTGCATCTACAGAATAGGTACAGGGCCCTGGCAGCAGCTGAAGGGCTGGGAGCTCTGTCCGGGAAAGCGTCTGAGCCTGCTGGGTCTGAACTGTGCCAGGAGCCTTAGGAAGACATGATAAGTGATAGTAGTGGGAGATTCCCTGCTGTGAGGGATGAAGGCCCCATCTGCTGACCTGATCTGCTGTCTAGGGAGATCTACTGTTTGCTGAAGGCTTGGATCCAGGGTGCTGTGAAGAGACTGCTGATGCTTGTCTGAACCTGGAACTGTTGCCCTCTGCTGTTCGTTCATGTAGGCACCAATGATACTGCCAGAGGAGACCCTGAATGTGTCAAGCATGACTACATAGCTTTATGGGTGACTGTCAAGAGTATGGGCACTCAGGTGGCTTTGTCCTTGATTCTGCTGGTGAGAGGGAAGGGCTTGAGGAGGACTGGATGGACGCTGTGGCAACAGGACAACAGAAAGTTGAGTAACTGATGTTGGCAGCATGATTTGACTTTTATGACCATGGGACCGTCTTGAGGGTTGAGAACTGCTGGGAAGAGGTGAGAAGTAGGTGAGTGGGGCAAAAGCATCTCTGCCAATAGGCTAGCCAGTCTGATGAGAAAAACTTTAAACTAGGAATGATGGGGGAGGGAGATGCTGACCTACAATCAAGTGAGAAATGGTGGACCGCACTGGCAAGCAAAGCGTGCGGGCTGACGTAGACAAGAGCCCTAGTAACTAACAAAATAGGGCAGAAGGGGGCCCACTTGAAGTGCATGTGCATAAATAAGTGCCTCCAGGAGAGCATTACTGGGGAAGCTCTCATCTTTTCTGGGAAATCAGCATGACTGAAGCGCAATCAGGTCCTTCCCTAAATCTTTGCAGCTTGCTGTTGGTTGAGGCTGGTATTGCACGCAATTCTAGTCTAGATGATTACCAGCATCTTCCTAAATTGAAAGAAACCCTCAGAACTGAAGCAGCTGTCTTTCAAAACTATCTCACTTCTTGATTTTTAATTTCTCCCTGTTTCCATAAATAGAAAAAATCTACCTTAACATTCTTATACTTTTCATAAATTTCTAGCAGATGGTGAGAGTGGGTGTGTGTTTGATAGAATCCACGTAATCTATTTAAGAACAGAGCTAAAAGAATAACATTGCAAACACGTAAAAAGCCTTTAGGTTAAATAAACTTACTCTTAAAAAGATCATACAGGTGTTTTATTGGTTTAGGAGTTGAACGTTTAAGCTGGAAAAATGACATTACAATCATTAAAATTATTGTATGTAACATGCAGTACCATTTTGAATTGGATGGGAATATTTCACGAAGCCCTGTGTTATTGAGAGAGGTATTCTAGTTATCATCTAACTATCAATAATCTTAAGGGAAGAATATCCATCATCTAATTACCTATAATCTGGGCAAACTGCCTGATAAGTATCAAAGATGTAGCTGTAATATCAGCCTTGAACTGGAGGTGAATTGATCTTCCCCACACTACTTATCCAGCTGCAACAAGAAAAAGATCTATTTGCACAAAGACTAGAAAACCTCATTTTCCTCCTGAGGTTGATAAACTAGACTGTTCTTTTTTAAAAGTAAAGTATATTTTAAGTTACCTTAATTATCAGATTGATAATGAATTAGATTTTATTTTTATTTATGTAGATTTTAGTATTTTTCCTTATTTGCTTCAACTCATCAGATAAAATTGGAAATGTACACTTAAGAAGACCTCCCTAGACAAAAGAGTACGGAATTTAAGCTTGAAGGTAGATGAAGTCACCTTTGCGCTGCTTGTAATGTGGTCCCTATTATCTTCATATCTTGCTGAGGTCTGCTTCCCACATATTGAACAACTTATTCAAAGATTCCACAAGACTTATACAGAGTGGGAGGGAATTTAGATGATGAAAAATGTTTATTCCTAATTAACAAGTAATGTATTGTTAACTATTCTTCAAAATTAATGAACTTCAATAACTAGAGGGAGAAAAAGCATGGTGAGCAAGCTCAGTGAAAAGCTAAGTCTGTAACAATGGTGTAATTAGAAGTAATCCTTTCCACAGAAGTTAGAAAAGAATAATGTACTATGTTGAACTCTTTCAGAATTTTAGTATCAAGTCTTATAAACTATTGACGTTTCCAAGCTGCAGTTGCAAAAGTAATCGAAATTCAGTCCTTTCATCTGCTTCTTCTCTACACCCTTCCATAGAACCTGTTTGCTGACACATGTATCAGAAGTTTGGGAGAGAGAAGTTCAACCCAAAGTAGTACAAGAGGTAGCAAGTGGAATATGTGAAGCAAAATGCATCATACTCTGTAGTGGCCAGCAGTGAAGAGAATGTCTTGGCAAGTTATCCGATAGTCTCCCATTCTAGTTCTATTAAATTCATAATACAAAATCTACAGTTACCTTCACATAAGGTTTATCTCAACAGGTACTTCTTAGTGCCTTATGAATAGTTCATTAAGCCAACATCAAGGGAGCAAAACTGAAGTATTATCTATCATTTGCTGGTAGCTTAGTATTTTGAGCTCTGTGTGTAAGAGGGGAAGTGACAGAAGCACCATCCTCAATGAGTTACATGAGGAAAAAACACATAGAGAACACTGTGGGAGGACAGAGGGAGACAGGCTTTTTTCACTTTAATTGAGAGATCAGCTCCTCAGCTAGTCCATTAAGTCAACAGAGCTATTCTGGTAAACAACAGCTGAAAATGTTGGCTTTTGTCTTCGTGGTTTATCTTCATATTCCTCATCTTCATGTTAGTGAGACATGCACTAAGAGCAGGTTTGGAAAGGTTGGTTCAGTGAGTCAAGTCAAGAAATTGGAAAGAGACTTGGGAGGGGAAAAAAAACCCTCAAAATAAGAGTAATATGCATGCTGAAAAGGGCTTACATAGAACAAATTGAGCAGATAGATAAGAGATTAGGGAGCAGGTCTTGGCTGGAGCCAAGGAAGGACTTAACGATGAGGAGCTGAGGTGTGCCCTAAATACGAGCTAAATCTAGTGGAATGCTTTGTGAAGGGTGTGGATGTGATCAGAGTAGAGATTTTTTTTTTCTTCCCCCTCAGAGTAAAAGCACATTCCGATTTCAGCTATTATCTTTTGTTCTCTTAAAGTGTTCTGCCAGGGGATGCTTACTCACTGACTCTTACAGATTCGAGGATTTGTTTCTGTGTCCCTCCATCCATCAGTCAAGCAGCAGCAGTTGTGAGACAGAACTTTGGGGGGGGGGGGGGGGGAGAACAAAAAACAGTTTCTTCTTAGACAGCAGAAGGGGCAGCAAGAGGGGCACAGAGAACAGATGAGAAAACAGCTAACTCATTTACAGATTTTCTCATTTGAGGTTCTTGATACAAAAACATTCCTGGTTCTGATGTGCAGACTGAGGCTTGTCTATATATTTATAAAATTAAGTGAAGTGCAAATCACACTAGAAGATTTATGCTAACGGTGTTTCTAAAACACACCAAAATGAGTAGAATGTATCACCAACTGCTTCTTGCATCTATGCTTCTTCCACAGAAATGTTCTTAATAGTTAAACAGTTAAAAGTCCAGTAGCTGAACCTAAGCCTTCTGGATCCAATATTGTACCTTGCCACAGACTCCCTTAATGACCTCTGTTAGCCTTCTAGTTACCGAGCTCTCATAGGGATAATAGAGACATCTAATTCAAAAACAGTGTTGCTGCAAACTCCTGCTTAGCTGCTCCTTAACCCTACAGGTGCCAGTAGCACAGGAAGATGTTACCTTGTGATTTTAAAGGTTCTCTGGGTGCCTAAAGCTCTCTCTTTTTTTTTTTTTCTTCCTATTTCCAAATTAATAGGACTGAGAAGCTTGTCACCAGTCCTGTACTTAATCCTGGCTAGAAACTAGAGGGTCATCCATGAAGATGACGGAAAGCCTCTGTCTGGTTTTAAGAGTGCATCTAGTACACAGGACAGTGATCCTCACAAAATACAGCTGCAGCTGCTATTTCAAGGCACAGAGAAAGGATGTGCCCCCTTTACACAGCAGTCCAGCGGTTAGAGCTCTTGCCAGGATGTGTGAAACCTGGATTTAGTTTCTTTCTCATCCTGTGGGAATTTAACCTTACTTTTCCCACCTCTCAAGAGCCATTTATTCTCCTGGTTAGAGCTTATTTTGGATGGGAATACTCTCCACCTCTTCTGCTGAGGCACTGCTGCCATGCAGAAAAGATTTCGGAGCTCTTCTCTGTGGAAGAAGAGACGGATGCCTAACTCCCACGTAGGCTTAAGGAAATCCCATTTGGGAATCTGGAGTGTACTGTGGGAAGCGAATGTCTCAACATTAGGCCGGGGGGGGGGGGCGGAGGGGGCAAATTTTAGGTTTGTGAGTTCTATATTGAACCTATTTCAGCTATACTTTACCTAAAAGAGCTGTTGTGTGGCTAAATAAATTAAGAGATCAGATACTGATGTAGCAGACTCAGTGTGAGTATTTTGAACAGAATATGCGTGTATGGGTCTGAATCTTGATTCATGTCACAGAATAATGAATATGCATGGGAAAGTGAGTTTACAAGAAGTACAGTACCAATAGAAACACTATTAATAAAAACATTTATAGGCAAATTGAATGGATCTGACTATTTTTAAATATAAAATGGAAAGTAAATATTTTTATTTTCCCAGAACATTTTGCAACAGAAGAAATTTGGATTAGGTATTGACGGAGTGTCACCTGATAAAATGTGTGGTGAAGTTTGAACAACAGATGTCTCACCCAGGGACGCTTCCCTGCAGAAACAGCAGGAACCTCCTGTACACTCACTTTGCCTGGCATTCATCTCCCGACCAGCTGCCAATTTTAAACTATAGCAAGTCTCTCAGTTTATAGTCCTTTCAAGCTAAAATCTGTTACATTTGGGGAAAAATAGCAATACTTATGTAAATCAATAATTGCATTGTATGTAATACAGTAAATCCATAACATGCCTAGAGTGACACTAGCATCATGCATGGGTATGCTATCAAGGAATATGTACAAAGCAATTCATGTGCATTAGAGTCTGAATATGTCTTGTTCAAGTACTCATTTTGTTGGCACAAACAGCCTTCTTTTTGCAACCCGGGGATAAATATCGCTTTGTTTCAGCACTTTTTTCTTCAATGGATCTATTTGCTGAGGCTAAATCCTGGCCTCCATTCACATCACAGTTCTGCTCACAGTTTAAATATACTACACAATGTTGATTACTAGTATCTGCTAACCTTCATTCTGAGATGCAGAATACTGGTCAAGCAGCCATGCAGAAAGTTGTGAAAACCTTTTTTCCTCTTTTTAATGAGATTTTCAAAGTTAGGGGCAGATTAGAGATGAGGATAAAGAAAATACTGCATGTCTGTGGAAGTCATCAGGAAAATAGCATTAAATTAACAGTTCTCTCATTCCGTGTTCTAGTCTCCTGGCTCTTTCCCTGGTTGGCGTTGTTTTTTCGGTCCTATGTGTCACAGTTTTTTCCAGTGCCAACTGCAGACACAATTTTTAAAGCTTTCTCTGATACTCTTCTGGATAAATCAAAGCTTACAATATTCTTGTATTATTTTAAATGAAACCTTGTACAAGATGCCACCTTGCTCACCTTAGGGAACTGAGAGATCTCAGAGCTGAGACAGGTGCAGGTAGAGCCATTTGTTACAGCTGCTTTGTGAAGTACACTCGAGCACTTCCCACTGTCAATTAGAAATAAGTCTTCCAAATTTTTTTTCACAGGCGTGTATGAGATTTTAACTCTCAGTAGTAGAATTTTGACCTGAAGCAGATTGAAATTGGCAATACCAACATGTAAATTCTACCTTTACCTATGGAAATTATCATTCCTATTAGCCCCCTAAGATAGAAACACTTTCTTAAAGAATCAAAATTAGTGATGTATGCATTTGGTACAATCTTTTTTTAGGAAAAAAAAAAAAAAGAATGGCAACAATGCTAAATAAGGGAGGGATTTGGTCATATCATTTCTAAAGAAGCCACAGCTAAAATATCACTTTTATATTGGAGACTGGCAAAGACAACAGGATGCCCAGTATTTTGGCTCAGCTCAAGTAGTCTCATGCTTAATCAAAATTTAGAGCCTGGGTTCTGATTTTTTGGTTCCCAGTTTCTGCTAATCAATAACATGTTTTCCCTTTTATTTACTTTTAAGAGAAAGCCCTCTACCACTCTTCCAGGAATTCTGAGGAAACCTCACCCTTCAATCACTCTTTAAATTCTCGATTTTCTAGCTTTGAGGCCTGGCATTATCACTGTCACTTTTCTGGTTAAATGTGAGTTCCCCTTAAGGTTAGCCTTATTACTTTTCATCTGAAACGAGACACTTCTACTGAACAGCAAAATTCATATAATTTCCTTCTGTTCCAACACTAGCAGCAAATACGGCTTTACTGGACCATTTCTCTTTGTAGCCTTGCCCTCTGCTTCTTGTGCCCATTTTCCAAATAGTACGATTACACTTTTTATCACTATTGTTGCAGTTTTTATTTTTAGTTAACGTAGTTAATTTGAATTTGGTAAGTAGCCAATAGCATATTCAAGGAAAAACTATAAAATGGCTTTCATGATAAAATATTTCTATGTGAGAAAATGCAAGAAAAGTACAATTGACCGTTTTAAATATTGATTATGGGTAGCATTTTAAGGCACTTTAGGCACCCTAATTGCTGTTGATGTCAAAAACACAAACCACTGCCTAGGAAATTTGTAGACTCCACCATCCATCCATGTGAAAGTGGGAAAGCTATGATTTGCCATGGCATCAGCGATGTCTTGGCCAGCAGAACCATTCAGATGGAAAGCTGTTATGAATGTGACTTCTCTGACTTGATTCTAGCATTAATATTTTCTTCCTGTGAGGCTTTATTTATTTATTTTTTCATGCTTGAATCTGTACTGATGGAGTGGAGCACAGTAAAGATAGGTTTGAATTGTACTGCTTCCCTGGTTGAGTTTCATCCTTTTCCTTAATGAAGTCTTAGAAGTGCTAAAGGAATTAGGTTCAACAGTTTACCGCTGGACACCTACCCTTCACTACTTGTGAAAATGCAGTGCTGAAATCTGTCTCCTATTTTTCAGAAGGTATTTGAGAGGTAAAGTTGGAGTAAGTCTGATCACATTTTGATAGTATACGTGCCATGCTGGTTAAGCATGGATTTTGTTACAGTTATGGAACAGTTATGATTTATGATCTCTTGATGATAGGTACAGATAGCGCTCATGCCGTCTTTGTTAAATTCAGCTTTTCCTGTCTCTAACCACAGGGTTTTGTTCATTAGCGTGAGTTAGCTTGTCTTGCTGGACAATTTCTTTCCTCTCAGAACTATGAAAGGATTATTTTTCTTTACAAGGACCATGACATATAGCCTTCTATTAGGCTTCATCTTGGTCACTCACATCCTTAGCACATGAAATTGTTTAGGGCAGGATTATCGAATGTGTCATCTTCCCCTTTTATTTCTATATTTGACCCAAATAATTTTATTTTATGTAGAAAATGACAATGTTGTCCAATTGGCTAGGATTTCTGGAGTTATTGTCTGGGCAGGGGCTCAGCATCCCAGAATCCAAATGGCCACAGTTTACATATGGTGATTTTGATACATTGTAGTCACTGTTCATGCACTTGGAGTCATTTCTATACGATCAAGAGATTGCCTTGACCCATCACCTGTACATGAGCCACTTGACCGGCATTTTTGTGGTAGGTCTTACATGTCAAAGATGCAGCCTCATTGCACAGCAGCTCTGTAGCAGATAAACGTGTGTTTTTGTCTAGGAAATCTTGAATTACAGAAGCTTGGACATATTTTGCAGGAGATTTAGATGTGCATGTGCCCTTTTCATTTAGATAGCATGCTCCGCTTTCTTTTTGTCTGACCAAGGGAGAAAAACTGAGGTAGATAAAATGATTTCAGCCTAGCCACACAAGGAAGACCAGAGAGCGGAGGAAGGACTGAGAGAATTGGGCAAGCCACTGAGCACACTTCTAATAAGGTATGTCAGTTAGATATTTGGCTTGTAGTCGGGCTACAACCAGTTATGTCAAACTCATGCCTTTTCATAGCTCTTTGGAGTCTTAACACATATACAGCTGACTATATTAGTTTTGACAACATAATGTACATATAAATTGAGAGTTTATGTGAAATAGTTATTATGAAATACAAAATCTGTGAGCCCAGTGTTATTGTTGAGACTGAGGACTATAAATGTTCTACTAAAATATGTATTCCTGCCCGCGTCTCTCAAGTGGATTGAAGACTGGATGACGCTCCCTTCCCCAGCCCCACTTTGGAGCAGCAATGTGAAAATGTTCTGTTTTGCATTTTTCTATCACTTTCCCTCTAATTACTTGTTTCACACATGAAAATATGTTTACAGCTTTCATTTGCCCTAGAGGTTGCCTTTTAATATATTTATCTATCTACATTATTTATTTTTACACATCACTACAGAAGAGTCACCCTGAGTGCCATATTTTCTAATATCAAGAATTTGTATGCTTTGAGTATCCAATATCTTCACATCAACAAGTAATTTATTTCAATAAGGACAAAGATACTGAACATATCTCAGTTTCTATGTTTGCATTTTGATATACTGATATGTATTAAAAGTACACGGTAGCTCTGAACACGGGTGGATAACTTACACATGCCTATTTATATTCTGTTACTGACCAAAGAATGGAAGGCAAACTTCAGCAAATTAGGTGGAACCTATTAAATATGATTTTCATGAGGATTTTTTTAGTGAGGGTTAAAAATCATTTGACTTAAAGCTCTTTTCCATTGTCTGTACTTTATTCCTCAGGATATAAATCCATTTTGTAATTACTCCCGTCTTCTTATCTCAGAAACTTTGCCTGACACACCATTCCATATGTTTATGATTCTCTGAATGAAAAAGTGTTCTCTGACAACCATTCAGATTTTTTTCCTTTAATTTCCATTTATGCCTTATTGTCTTACAATGTTCGACTGAAAATATATGTTGCAATATTGTATGACATTATCTGTATTACTTAAGATTTTATATAGCCATACATCAGCCAAATATCAGATAAATTTCATGCTTCTCCTTTTTTCCCTACATCTTCCCTTCCAGAGCAGTATAGGTAGTAGATTCAATTTAATCTCTATGACAAGTTGACTTTAAGCATTTCTTACAAACCTAGGACAGAATTCATTTGCATTTTTGTTTGAGTCACTTTGACAAGTGAACTATTCATATATATATATATATATATATATATATATATATATATGTACAGCTTGCTAAGCCTTCCCAACAATTAAAAAAATAACTTTTAAAAATTGTTAAATGTTTGCATTCAGTACTATGCAGTATTGTTTAAAGAACTTCTTAGATTTACTAGCATTTGCAAATGGAGAGATTAATTCAGCAGCCCACTGAATAAGAGCCTCAGGATTGGAACAACCCTATATAATGCTACCTGACTAATTTGCTGGAGTTGCTAATAAATAACTAAGTTACACAAGAAAGGTATTCAGATGATTTGTAATCCTGCAATAATGGCTTCTAAATAGTTAAGATTACACTGAGAGATGAGAACCTTTTTCCCCTATATGCCATATACCAGCAGGGGACAAAATCAATCTTGTGAAGGCTCTGATTACTTGTGCTGCAAGTTTCTTGTCAGCAGATTCAAAATGTGCAGTGGAATGAATCTTCTGCAAGGTAGAGGTGCTGTCTATCAGCTGGGCATCTTTCCTCCCCTCTCTCCCCCCACCTTAACTTCCTGTGGAATATGTGGTTGTGATAAATTAGAAGAAGAGGAGAAAATACAAGATGCTTCAGCACAACCATTTTAATCCTCTGTCAATGCAGAGGAAAGGTGACACCAATTTTAGTGCTTTCCAGGTGAAAAATGTATCCTTGAAGTGGGGATGTGGAAAAGTGAAGGAACAAATGAAAGAATGGCTTTTGTCTAAGATATAACGCTACTTGAATGTGTACAAAAATATCACATTCAAAGGACAAGGCTTAAATCCATTAAGGACTGTGATTTAGTCTGAAAAAAAGGCAGTGAATAAATTTCAAGCTGAACCACAGCCCATATTAGAAAGGATCTGAAAAAAATCCTAGAGATAATATAAGCATTTCAGGGGGTTCAAAATCCAAATCATGATCTGAACAGAACATCAGAAGCAGCAGAACATCAGTGATCCGACCAAATTCCAGATCCAGTCTTTGTCAAACTTCTGGGAGTCTGTAATGATGATTTCTGGGTTTTCTGCCTGAATTTTAATAAACAGGACTTAAAAATATTTTATCTTTTTAATGAAACTTTAATTATGTAAGCTAAGAAAGAAATTCGGTGTTTAAAAGGCCAGGATAGGTCACTTATTTTAACAGCTTGCTCTTAGTGCTGTGGAAAAGCACAATCCTGCTGCTTGTGTGAGAAGAACAGACTCTTTCTAATCAGTTTTGCTACTTAGAGATCCTACCTTCAGGTCCAATTTGTAACATATGGAACTTTTGTTGTCTTCCCCTATCTTTAGTATTCTTCACTAGCCCCAGAAAGGAATTACAAGTTTACAATAAACATTCCCATAGGAATGCATTTTATCCTAAAAGTTTGAAGAAATTATTGTGAAATTGAGGGCTAAAGCAGATTATTAAAAATCTACGTCCTCAGGCCTGTCTGGTCAGAACAGATTAATGCTATGCAGCACCTACTATCTTGCATTTTCTCTGACAATATTAATTTAATCAGTCTTCTAGTAATCACAAAAAGGTAGACAGGTGGCAAAGTGAGAAGCATCCTCTTCCCATCCTGTGAATGGAAAAAGGCACAGAGAGAGGAAACGGTTCAGCATGGATGGAAATATGATATTAGTCTTCCACTTCTGAATTCTAGCCATCAAACCGTTTTTTCTCTCAAGATTCTTGCCTCCAGTGCAACTCAAATTTATGAGCCAAAATTGCTGATTTTATAAGGGTGGCCTGTCTGAAATCCTGTTCGAGGACAGGAAAAACAGGAAACATTTGGTTTTAGTAGGTATGTCCCTTACAGTTTAATTGCCAGACTAGTTCATATTTTATTCTACATGTTTATCAAATTCCCAAAAAGCTAAGTTACTCCCTGCACTCAAATTGAAACTCACACTGCCCCTGACAGTGGCAGAAAGATACCAAAGTCAGCAGAAGTAGGAAATCACTCAGTGATTTTCAGAGATCCACATCTGCTGCTTCAATTCGTTTCCTACAGGAAAGCAGACAGAAAGGGGAAACAGACCACTGCAATCTTCAGAGGGCTTTGAATGGGCTAGTTCATCAGTCCTTCAACTAACTGGTTGAGTTCTGTCAGGGAGTGAGTGAGACTGATGGGACTTTTTCATCTTTTCTAGCAATCCTTGGGACATAGAGCACTTGGGCACTGTAGATATCATTGATTTCAGGCCAAAAAGATGATCCTACTGTGTTTATGTTTCTGTCACTAGTGGCAACTTGCAGCAGTTTTCCATACTGACTAGTGCTGTTCTCTGCCCTGTGTGTGTTATCAATCCTAAGTAAAAACCATAGACAGGAAATTACTGTTACTCAAATAATCAGTAACTTGCAATGAAATTACCACCATAACATGCCTATGAGACAGTTTTCTGTTCCCCAGCTCCTCCTCCAGCTGCTGCTTGTACTCCTGACAGAGCGGAGCTGAACTCAGGCATTGCTGTTTGAATCAGTGCTTATTACCTAAAACAATGTGGTAGCCAGTCATCAGATAGTGGGATGATATCATCTCAGAAAGGAAAACTCCAGATCTTGATAAGACACTCTGTGGGATTTAGGTCCATGAGCATTGCTGAAGACCTGTGGGAAAGCAGGAGAGTGGCATTTCAGTCATCTCCAGCTGCGTCTACTCTCACCAAGGTCCTATGAGAACGGCTAGGTGGCAAAAGGATGGAGGAGCAGAGACAGCAGGCTCTCTCTGGACATGAAGAGCATTGTGTAGTCTGAGCCAACTGCACAGATGAGTTTCATGGCAGTGCAGCTTAGACTGAAGTTGCCCTACACACTATAGAGAACAAGGTAGAATAATTCTCTCTACAGTGCCACCAAAAGAAGATGAACAAAAATGAAGTCACAGTACAGATTACAGTAAAAGAAGACTCAAAGTTGGCCATTGCATTTGAATTGCAAAGTAGCAATCAATTAGTTTATCATTAATCAGATAATTTTGGGGATCGTGAATAATATGAAATGAAAAGAAGAAATAACTAGTGGGATAATTTTCAGGAATCATCTCTCAGCTTTATAAACTAATCCTTTTCTAATGGCCCTTTTTAATGTAATTTATAGGTTCATCATTACCCTTTTTGTATTAGTAATTATTTCTAAAATACCAAAGAACCATCTTTTTCTCAAGGTCCTTCTATGCACCTGATTTACAGCTAAGCTCGTGTTGGACTCTGTCTTTCTGAGGTTTGACATTTCAAAATATTTATAGCTCTTTTACATTAATGCCTTTCTCATGAATCTGAAGGTGACCGTTATTTCTTTCATCTTGTTGTAATTAAATGGATCAACTATAGCTTTATTATTTCCACTATTTATCTGTGCAGCACATTAAAACGTTCAGATTAGCAAGTGATATCGAACATTCTGTGAATTACAACAAACAAATATTTCCTAAAACATAGGGTACACTTGATGCATTGGCTAAGAAATTGTTCCAAGCGAAAGCACAAAATCTTTAATATTTTATTGATCAGATCTAAACCTTCTGCCCAAAGTGGCAATTAAATTTCAATTAAACTGACTGAAAGCATCATATTAAATTTCAGCACTTTACGAGCTATCAGATAATGCTGCAGGACAAATCTTTAGTATGATCACACTCTTTTCAAATTATATTATCCTGTTCATTCACAATAAAAGTGACAGTTTTAGGTATACTTTCAATATTTCTTGAATATAAACCCTCTAATGAACACATTTTATTGCCTTTAAATCAATTATTATTGGATATTTTAATAAAGTGAATTGAGCACTTTGTTTTACACACTGCTTAGAAGTTATTATATTTTGCAGTCAGCATAGCAAAGAACAGTAACAGTATGATAGAAATATCCAAATACCTAACACTATGCTATCAATTTAATCAGCTGTTTACAATGATGAATATGTTACATTCCATTTCACAACAGCTAATGATACAACTTGTTAATTAATAACTGATTAAGTCTACAGAATTTGGGCCTCACTTCCTTCCATATAGTTCTTATGTAAATGAGATGAGCTTAAGGTAATACAAGAAAAATTATAAGACTAAGACACTGAAAGTGTTTCTAAGGTATTGTTGCATACGAAGATCAGAATATTTTACAACTGCCCCTCCCTTTGTCCCAGTGGCTCTGTGTGTAGATATGTATGTGTTGATGTTGAGATTGTCCAAAATACACCTAGCTGTGGCTAAACTTGCTTAACTCAGAGGTTATTACTCAGTCTCTTTTTGAGTTATGCACATATACACATTTAAGTATAAATAACATTTAAGTATAAATAACTACATTAACTAGATTTTTTTTCATGAAATGTAGATTAGGCATCAGACAAATCTAACATCAAGCCTGAGAACAGACAAATTTAATTTCACTTAGGAGGTGTTTGGATACGTTAACTGAATACACTAGCTACCATCTGTAGTAGTGCATCATACTAATGTTTAAAAGATGTTTGGCACTGGGGATGACTGACTGAAAATAACTAACCGTAGAAGAGGTAGATTATTTTCCAGATGGACTTTTACTGTACTGCTTGGTCATTATGTGGGGGAACCCCTATATTTCAACCCCCAAATTCCTTCCTTCTGCAGACGTAGCTTTCAAGGTAAGAGAGCGGGTAACATAGCTGTTTTGGGACAAGTCTTCATGTGGATTAACCGTCTACCATAAAGTGGTCTTTTATCTAGCAGCTTAACTTCTTACAACTAATGGTCATCTTGCTCAGGCTTCAGGAAGAGTGAAATAGCAGGCCAAAAGAAAATGTCCACAGTAGACAGAGTTCAGTTGTCCCTTGCAGCAAACAGGTCCATCACTTCTAATAATAATGTGCCATTACATTCTCCCTTTAAAATCCTGCCACTTTTTCAAGGACAAGCAAATAGAATGTTTTGTTGCATTTGCAAAAAAAAAAAAAAAAAAAAAAAAAAAATCAATGAAGATAAATACAGAGGAGGAAAAGCCCATTTGTTTGGAGGAATATGTTTTTGTACTTTATGTACAGAGTTAACAATCAGAGGCATGTATTTTGCTGATAAAGAGCACAATATTCCAGAGATTGCATTATTTCATATGAATAAGTATGTTTATTTTTATCTGTAAACACTTCTTTTTCACTCTACTATGCTTCTCCCTTGGGAGCAAAGTGAAGAATTAGGTGTGTAAGGAAATAGAAAAAAAGTATCTTTTGCAAAATAGCAAAACTACAGGGAGCATTTGTTTGAAACCAGCCCTCTTTTTTTATTTTTCAGTACATGTAATGATGAGATAAGTCCTGCAAAGAGTCAATGAGTGCTTAAGGAGCTAAGTAAGGGAATTGGCCTCCAGAGCAGATGTTCATGCTGTCTCAGCAGGCAGGGATAGCGTATGTTGCATCAAACCTGGTTCGCTCAGCATGTATTCACACTTCCCCTGACCCTTACACTTCCTGGCTTTGCTACCACGAAAGCATCGTGAAAAAGGGGATGTGTTTGAAGTGAGTGTGGGTGGGTCTATTCAGGGATCAGATACTTCAGTTACACAAACAAATAGGCGCAGCCATTTTTTAAAACCAGCGTATTCCTCTGCTCCGGTTCAAGCAAGGCCCTGGCTCAGGTCCCAGCGTTGCAGCTGATGGACCTGGAATGAGCAGGCAGCTGGAGTCACACCACGCGCTGACAGCTCCCAGACCACTTCCTGAGGTCTGACTGACCTGGGGGCTTTGCACCACTTCTTAAGGCTCTGCAGCTTTAAACAATGCCTCTCTCACTAAGTATAGGTAGGGAACTGCACACGACATTGGTAGATATTTGCATACCATGCTGATCAGCAGTATCAGTGCAACTAAGTAGATTTGTCCAGCAAACTGTTCAGCCTGATCTGGGTAAGCAGCTACAGAGAAATAAACAGGAAATCAGCCTGGATTTGGCTGATTGTATCCAGTCAACTTGTATCAGCTGTCAGTGGAGAGAACTTTTCCTTTGATTCTTCAGCCTTCCTTCAGACACCTGCCCCATGAGTATCAGATCTTTCTTATAACAACGATATGGAGTAGGATAGATTAGTTTCATAAGGAAAAATCTTCTCATGCCGCCTGAGCCTTGTCTATTTTTCAAATAGAAGAACCATGCTCCATATGAGGGAAAGCTATGTAAATGTTGGATAGCTTCTAAATATATTAATCCCTAGATGTGGTCCTAAGAATAATTTTAGTTATGTTTTAATGGAGCTATTGAGTGATTTTTATCATTGAATTTTATTTGACTGCGGTGGAGCTCTGCAGGAAATGGCTAAGTTTATATGATAATGGCAAGAGAGAGAAAAGAGGTGGGGGATGAATAGAAGGAAAAAGCTTGCCTTGGTTTGAAGGTAGTTTGCATTTTATTGAATCCTTACAATTCATTCTGGTGCAGCTCTGTCGTTTGAGCAAATCTTTTTGAATCTACTATACTAATCAAACTTTTACAGATTCTTCAAGTACATTTGAAACTGCCACTAAATCATAAAAGCTGAACCGAAGCCAACTTCACTGTACTGCTCTTACTCATCTCTGGTGATATGCTGGATTTATTTGCAATGCCAAGAAAAAACTATGAATTTTGGTCAGCTGCATACATGTGAATCTACATTTGTTCTCCAAAATTCATGAAAAAGACTGGCCTGCTGTTTTAGAACACAGCATGCAATCTATCAGGCTCTCAATAAACTGGAGAATATATATGTGGTTCAACCTATCTAAAATGAGATGCAGCACTAGCAATATGGAGAGACCCAGCAAGGCTAGCAATAAAAGTAGATATACAGTATCTGACAGCAGATTGTTTCAAGCTTAATTTCAGTAAAGTAATAAGGTCAGGAAAAGAAACGCTCAGTGATGCACAGATTGATGCTATTAGATAGAAACTATGCATCGGCATCAAACAAACTCCTTTTTTGTCTTGCTCTCATGGACGGAGCACAGAGATATTCAGCATAATCCCTACAGATTTATAACCACAAAAGTGGACCAAGCTTAGCAGGCTGCGGTCAAGAACAGTACTAAAACTAAGCTACATACACATTTATTAACAACACTAGAGGGTATTATATTACTCTCATTTTCCAAAGTGAACATCATGTATATTTTACCAACACACACCAGAGTCTGTTGACACAGTGGACAGCCACTAACTCCTGAGAGGAGGATGTTTAAAATTATCCCATACCATAACATTAGTCCAGTACTTACACATCTACCAGGAGTGACAGCAGTGTGAAACATAATGAAAAGATAATTATTTTAGAGACTGAAAACCTTTTCTTTTTTAAATACTCCAAGAGAAAAAAAAACTCTCATAAATATTTTGTGTCAACTTTCAGATATTACTAAGAGGAAAACCCTTGCTTGTATCACCCTTAACTGAAATTTTAATACTTTTAAGTTTGGCCTGACCAAAAATGAATATCAAAAATGTTCAGAAATTATAGCACTTGGAACAATACTTTCCATATTTTGGAAGCTCCTAAGTCTTTTGACCTCTCTTTCCTTTGACACCAGGAGAGGTAAAGCACAGATTTACAGACAGCCAGGCAGGCTCCTACTGTTCATATCACTATTTTGCTTTGAAATATATGCAAGAAAAGTAACTCCATTCAGCTGATGATGAAATATCAAATCTTAGGTCTCCCTGAGAGTACATTCTTTCCAATTTAGGAAAGATCTAGTTTGAAAGGCGCAGTCCTGATTGCTCTTCTGATTACCACAGTTAGAGGCTAGTATAATCCCATTGATTTTGCAGGAACTATTTATGATTTTCAAATGAGAGTATCCAGTCATTTTAAATATATGGGATACTTTAAGATAAGAGCTATAACCCTTTACCATAAAAAAATACACCCTTGTTTATAGAAATAGTGCAGCTGAAAAATAGTGGAGCCAAAATAGAGGTATAAATGTCTTTATTTTTCTCAAATACTTAAATGATTACTTACAAATTAACTTCCTTGTTTTTAATAGTTACATCCTAAAGCCATTTTTGGAGAGGGGGAACATTACACTTCCCTCTGTTTATATCCCATGTGTCTGTCCTCTGTCATTCCCTTTCTCTTTAATCTTGTTTGAGTGTACGGCTCACTCGTCCTTATTTTATTGACTCAATCACAGGCACACTGTCACTTTTTATAAAATGGTCACTGCAGAATCACATCAAGCAAATTCTTGATTCTGCAGTCAGTAATTTAGTGCCTTTATGGAATTGCAATTTCAGGGCTCACTGCTTGTTTTTCTAAAATGTACTTTAGGAATTAGTTACTCCAGCCACAAATCAGTTGAATTTATGCACAGTTGTAATACAGTTTATGGCCTCATGGTACATTGCTTCAAAAACAGCAGATGTGAAATTATGATAAATATAATGAGTGTTTTTTTGCCTGATCTACTGGAGTAGAGAAGGATCTGGAGCGTGTTTACCTATCCCATACAGTACATTTAATGTCTTAGTCAGGACTCCTGACAAAGGCTGATTAATGTCCTCATCTCTTTTATTAAAGATAAGAGTAGCACTGCAGTCAGGAGATAGAAAGCACACCATAAATCTTCGTAAAATGAGCAGTCAAATAATCACTCATCAGAAATAAAATCTACATACATTAACACTAACACTCAGCCTACCGTGCGCACAGCCATAAAAAAAGCGAGAAGAGACAGATTTCCGGAAGTTTTAATTTCAACTAGTTCTTTAAGTTTAATGTTACAGTTCCCGTAACCTGGATGCAAAAGCTGGCATTTAAAAGCACATGTGAAAGGACCAGATGCCTCGTCATTACATTAAGAGCATGAAGCAGGCAACAATTAAGCGATTCACTGGAAAGACATAATGCTGATCTATGCTAGCAATTAATCACAGAATACATTAGACAATGATGGGTGACCTACAAATTTTTGACAAAATAATTTTTCATCATGTTGGCGATTTCTTAGCCTAATATGCCTGCAAGGCACAGAGTCCAAACCTGTCATTTATTCCATCTCTCCTTGACAGG
Source organism: Struthio camelus (assembly GCF_040807025.1). Taxonomy (NCBI): domain Eukaryota; kingdom Metazoa; phylum Chordata; class Aves; order Struthioniformes; family Struthionidae; genus Struthio; species Struthio camelus. The sequence goes on from NC_090946.1 coordinate 49,367,207, forward strand.
CGGCAACCTGTCTTCCAGACAAAATGAACATTATCTGTGCTCACTAGACATTTAGTGCAGGGCTTAGCTTATGACTAATGATAATAGGCAGACAGAAATGTTAGAGTCTGAAATAATGTTCTCTTTGTTAAAGAAATTTCTTGAGGTAGAATTTTTTTTCCCAAAGACACGTAAAGATAAAAACTGTTTTTATCTGATATTTTAATGCAGCTTTAAAAAACAACATTTCATTTTCACCAAAATAAACAGAAAGAGAGCATATCTTTTTTTTTATTTGCATCCCATAAGAATTCACACTGCATACTGCAAGAATTCATGCTTCAAATTGCTCACAAAAAAAGATTCTGATATAGGAATTTCAACAGACAGAGGATTAATAAATAGTCTGGCTTATTAGCCATCGGCTTTAGTTTTTTTTTTTTTTTTTTGTCAATTTTACATAAGTGAAGTAGACTAAGCCATTCATTTTTGCCTGATAATAGTGTAACCAAAACCCTGATCATATTATTTTTCTTAGTCTTCATCACCTTTAGATGTGGATGGAGCCCTAATCTAATTTGACAGAATTGACTTTAGAAATATAAAATGATGAAAGTAGTCGGTTTATCCACACTGAATTTTAGACTTCATTAATACACTAGTGTTGTGTAGGAGAATAAGATGTAATATAGTTTATAATTTTGGTCTTACCAGTTCTTAGAACGGTGAGACCTAGCCAGCACAGGACCCCAAGTGTCAGGAGCAGAAGAGGCAGCAAACAGATGACAGAGTGTTTTCCGTCTATAGGGTGAAGCTTCAGAAGCAAAGTCTTGATTGAGCACACATTCAGTTCTCATTATACAAAGACTCCAGTCATACTACTTTGTTGCAGGTTCTATACAAACACATAATAAGAGACAATCAACATCCCAGAGGATTTAGTTGAATGAACTAATCTCTTGCACCCTAGATGTAAGTTGGGCACACATTTGGGGTTTGATTTGATTTCCACTAAAGTCCCTGGCAACCTTGCCACTGATAACTGGATCAACAAACTGAGAGGACAATTTTTCATAGTCAGGGAAATTTAAAGGAACAAACAGTTAGTAATTATGTCAGGAGACTGAAGGTGAGTATAAATAATATATCATTTTGAATAATTATTTCTATAAGAACTAAATTTCTATAAAGTGTAATTGAGATTTTAAGAAAAAATATATGCTCTTAAAAATATTTAGGTTGTTTTATCTGAAACAGTTCAACACCATTTATGAATTTTCAGATGGACTGTAAATCAGAAGGTTATCCTTCACATAGAACTTCACTATCGGGCTGGAAACAACTGTGAATAAATGTATTTTGCGCTAAGACTTTTCATGTCTATTGAGCAGACAAGGGTGTATAACAAGACAAAACCTGTCCAGTTTCATAGATTGTATTCATTATTTTACTATCCCAAGGAGTATAAAATAAGTAGTTAAGCACGTTGAGAATATTTTGACCAAGACTCTTTTGGTTTTGACTGGAATTGCTGCCAGTGTTCTCTCGGAGGTCAACATTTAGATTGTTAGTCAAATGGCAAAAAGTTGTGCTAATTCCATGTCCTCTGAAAATGCAGTAGATCAAGTGAGCTTTTTGTTACTGTTTCTTTAAGAAAATTACAAAGGAAGTATGTACCAGCTACCTTGCAATCTGCTGGGGAAAAAAAAAAGGGGGGGAACCTTTTCTGTATTTTTTATTAAGGTATGTTGACTGAAACAGATTGAGTGAATTACCCTTTCATCTTTTAAAAACACCAAAGGTTTCCAGTTAAAAGATTAAGGTACACTGACTGTGAAAGCTTATATTTAAATACCCATCTAATCTTTGGATAACAAATAACTTCAGCCTTCACTGGCCTCAAATCCCTCATACCTTCTGAGCATCCATTTCACTTCTTCAGAAATAAACATGAAAAAATTATCACATAATCTTTTTTCCAAAATATGATCTAGCATCATTTATTTGTATTGATTCATCAGCCCCAGGTCTGCAACCAACACAAAGGAATAGCAAAAAAGACCTCAAAATCATTACAATATTTATAAAAGGAAATGTTTTTTCTCGCCATGAATCTGGTAATGAATTCTCTTTTAGTTAACGTAGAGTTGATCCAAATAGTTGTCTATCTCCTCAAATAGTTGTCTATCTCCTAACAGGAAGCAACTTGCTATGTCACAAGACAAAGCCAATAACTTCCATGGAGTCTGTCATTAGGAGAGTGTCAAAATAAAGCCTGTCTAGAAGCCTTCATGAACGTTTGTGACTCTGAATTATGAGCTGACTTGGTAATTTTGTTCTTTCTCCAAAACAAATTGATCTTTTACGTCATTATGATCCTTTTTATTTACTCTGAGAGGAAGAAGAGGACAGACCTCGTTCAAACGCAAAGTTTTATTGACATGATACTCATTCAATGAGTCAGAAAATACTGAGGAATATTATCCACCTCTGCCATAACTCAGCTAGTTCGGGTAACTTTGACACTATATGTCACTAAACTACCACTTACCAATTAAACTTGCTACTCATTAAAGTAGCAAAGAAGTCTACTGTTTTAAAGAAATGAAGTAGTCAACTTATAAGCAATAGAATAAGCAGCTTTTCAGACATATAGAAATATCCTTGAGAATACATCTGTGACAGTGGGAACCTATGAAGCGTAGTCTATAGAGACATTCATCTCCAAGCAAAGGGCTAAATTTTGATCTTGTGAGAGTCAGTATATAGAGACAGCTTTTTTGTGTTAACTGTAAACATTCTACTTACTTTCTTTTACAGTAATGTTTTCATTATAAAAATTTCCAGCAGTTTTTTTTTTTATTTGACTCTGAATTTCCTGACTGCCTTGACTTCAAAGTCAAGATTATCCCAACTTCTACATAGCTAAATTCTCAACCTTTTAATGTTATATAGAGCTGTAGTTTCCTCTGAAAAAGTCTATTCAACTGCAGGAAATTACAGTTTAGCCCTAAAGATGAACATGATGTTCCTAGAGGCTGATCTCTTCTGTACCCTCTGATCTGCCCAAGACTTATTGCGCATCATTAGGAGATGTAGCTCATCCCGATGCATCCTCATCCCATTTGTTTTTCACTTGGACAACAAAGAGCACCTTGGACACCTCTCACTTACTGTAAGTACCCATATGCTCCCTAGAAGACAGCCCAAAGGCACCATTCTTATCAGTTGCCAATGCCTATTATAGTTCTTTTACCTAACTATGCTTCCATAAAAGCTACCCTACTGGCTTTCCTGCAAACTGGGGGCTTAAACTAACCCATTACCTCAGTCTCTCAACATATTCTGGGTATGCGTTCTGAAGCCAGTCACAATGGTACAATGTGAATACTCAAGTTTCTGGTGCTGTTCACCTAAGAACAGTAGCATTTGAAAGGTTAATACAGATTCATTTTTCATATAATTACCAAAATTTATCTGAGAGGAGAAATGGTGACACAGTCTTACTAGCTTTGTGTATTCTGATTATCTGAAAATGAAGTAGAAAATCTGTACTAAATATTAATTTTGAATGCAGACGGAGAGAACAAAAACTAATTTGCTATTACATTTCCTGCTTTTACATCAACACAAAGTAAATTCAATTTTTAATCAAAAGAGCAAAATAACCTTTATCCCCCTTTAATTACTGCATGGAGATAGAATTCTAAATACTTGGGAATTTTCAGCAAATGAAAGTAGATTGTCAGTAACTGATGATAATACTACCAGTCTCATTCTCAGTTTGCCTAGATTGCTCTAGGAAAAGAAGTAGTCACAATCAGTGCTGAATATTAAGGTGCATAGCCTCGCGCCTATTTAAGTTCTTGAACTTGAAGATTGAATTTCAGTAGGACTTTGGCACTCTATTTCTCCTTTGAATACTTCATTCTACTGACCAAAACTAATGTTGATGTTCCAACTACAAGTGAAGAAGTCATTGTAGCTCAAAGAAAATTTGGCCAAGGGTTGCATTCAGAAATAGTCCAGGTGTGAGCTGCAGTATTTTGCATGCTGCAGTTTCAAGTTAAGGTAAAGAGCAGCTCTGTATATGACACATTCCAGAAAGCAAGAATATGGAGTGAGTAACTATATCCACATTGGGAAGAAATGGACATCATCTCTTAGACAAGATGAAGGCAAAGAAAAAAAGAATCCCTGGATGTGGATGTCATTTGTTTAAGGATCTGCTGCTGAGAATCCAGTAACGCTCCTCCCACATCAACTAACCGATGGAGGATCATCCTCCTTGTAAGTTGCTATTACTTTCCCATTTTGCTGATTTTCCTTCAGTTTTTCTCCACTGAACTCCAGCCAGTTCTTATTCCTGCTTCCTCCCTTATCACGCTGCTTGCATGTTCAGTAACACTTGCAAGGTCAGATGCAATAGAGTTGTAAATATGGGGCTATCACCAGGCTGAAATTTCAGCTGTCTGTGCCTCCCAACAATAGGGTAAAGAAAATGAGAGCCCTTGGAAGGCTACATGATGGACCTTGAGGGAAGAAGAACAATCACTTCACCAGGCTCCATTATATGCTCAGGAAGGAGGAAACAGAGCCATGCCATAGACAGCAAGACTATTTCTGCAAGATCTGTAAAAAAAGAGAGAAAAATCTCGTGACCCACATGTCAAAGGAGGCTAAGAGATCAAGCAGGGCTGACATGGATGAACCCAGTGTCCAGCTGTTGCTACCATCACTATATGGTTTTAAATTACATGGTACATTACTTTCCAAAGCTGATTGATAGAAGAAGGTGTTTTACAGATCTGAAAATATTTAAAATTAGCTCTGTTTGGGATATCTGAATTTTTATTTTGTTAGAAAAAAATTATATCCTTGTTATGGACAAAGATGTCATTAGTTCTGTGTATATATATATGTATGTTCTTCTTCCTCTCTTTTCATAGACGGAAACAAAACTGGTGAAAGTGTAAAGATCATTTAAGAGAGCTGAGAGAGTTCTGTGGCGAGCAGTGTGAGAGATGAATGTGTAATATTAGACAGAGACTAGAATCCTGTTAGCAGTGTATGCAACGATTATATGTGCTTGTTATCATACTGGTGGAAGAGCAAATCAAGGACATCTTGTAGACTATGAAATAGCAGCAGTGGCTGTGGGCCAATCATGTCATAAACATGAACCTATAGAACCTGAACTGTCATTTATTTTATGTCAATTCACATTCTTACTTATTTATTTTCCAGAAGTGAATACAATGGAAACAATAAAAGGAAGACTCAACTAGCAGAGGTCTCACCTCTATTTTGTATAATTTGCTGCTTAAAAGCTTACGGAGTAAAACATGTAAATATATGCAGACCTGAGAGTAAGACCTCAGTAAGGAAATTACAGAGTATGACTGGGGAAACTATGGCCCATAAACAAGAAAAGCACTATGGCTGCTAAGCACCTAGAAACCTGCTATAAATTGTTCAGAGGTTCTGCTTCAGTGCGTTTAGCATTCTGGGAGAGGTTGGCTTTTGGCTACATGTAGCAGAGAATTCACTAGGGCAGGAGATCACAAGAATTCTCACTATACCCAGCCCAGCTGCAGCTCTCAGTAATATGAATGGGGGAACCTGTCAACATTAGTACCCAGTCCTGGCATGCATATTTTCCTTTACAACAGCATGACTTGAAGAGAGAGGTACTGGAAATCTCATAATGATGCTGCTGCTTGTAAGATTTCCACTCCAGTGTTTCCAGCGCAGAACAATTTCAGATAAGACATGTAATCATTTCAAGTCACATCCTCTGTTGATGTAAATTAGCCTAGCTCCACTGGAGTCAATTAAGATACATCCATTTTAAAGGATTTCTCCCTTAGCCCTGAGGTGTTTATCCACACCTTACTTTTGAGATTCTCAACCTTTTAATTTAATTTTTGGATTAGTTCCTCTCATTAAAGGAGTCTGGGCAAGGAAAGAATTTGGTATGTCTTTGTGTTTGTTGGACCTTATTACGTGTTGTTTTGAAGGAATGAAAAGCGAAGGCAAAGAAGCTTAAAAGCCAAACTAAACATATAGGACTAAAGGAGAAAAGTATAGGGTCAGATGTTTGAACAGGCCTGGAACCTATTTAAACATCCACAAGAAGTGGCCAGACTTTCAAATGCCCAGAGGAGCCAGTGGAGGGGAAATACTCTCAAAATTCAAAGTCAGGGACTTCAGGAGGGCTCTCTCTGGTCTGCATCTGCAGAGAAACAGGGCTAAACTCTTTTCCACCTTCAGTTTTAATGGTTTTCTAGAATAATTCTTTGTTACTGAACTCCATCCCAGTTCCCCACAGTACAATTCAATTTTTCCTGAGCCAAGATGTTGAAAGGCTGATAAATTCTTTGCAGTCGACTCAGCATTCCCCTGCTGCACACCACTACTTATAGGAGAGGTAGCTGTGGTCTATTCTTTGGCCAGAAGGAGTTAACTCTTCTACTTGCAGCCTTTGGCCAACCCTATATGTCTTGCCATGCTCTTTTTCACATATTTTATCGGAGGAATGTATGACTATTTTTAGCTCAGAAGAAAACTTTCCAACAGACATGTCCCAGTCTACCAGATGTGCGCTGCGTTGAACCTTCAGAAGAAAAAGTTCCCCACATAACCCTCCCTTTATATTCCCACTAGTAAAATAAAGGAGAATTTGGACTCAGCCAGCTCAGATCAGCCATGAAAGATGGTACATTTATGCTAAATTTCTGTTGAATTTCATTTTGAAGGTTGCCATCCTGTGCAAAGATACAAAAAAGAGAACCTTTCAAGTATGACTTGTAAGCAAGTTCAATGATATCTGCTGACAACCTGAGACAATAGCTCTAGCAGAGGTGTGAACTGCCAGATTAATTGCAATGTGATGCTTACTCCACAATCTAGTGATATTCTAAAAGTTATCAGCATTATTTCATTACTGCTTAAATAGAAATAGAGTTCTTTATGTTATGAAGATATGTGCAACAAACAGGAAGTTACTATGATAAGGAAGTCAAATTTTGGAGCACACAAACACTTCATTTTTCCTAGCAGTGATATTACTGGCATTCATCTGACCTATTTTTCTTCCCCAGTTTTGGATTTTAGAATAGTAGGCTAAGCTTTTGTCAGTTCCAGCTATGATGCCATCAAAATTGACCAACCATGGTAATCTCCTGTCATGAACAAAACCTCCTGAACGATCTGCTGAAGAAAAAGAGAAAAACAGCTACTGTATAGTCAACCCAGTTAGAAATAACATGTGACATGGTACCTAAAGTGGCATAAATGAAAAGGTAGCTGTCTTGTGGCCTAGACAGCTGGACCTTTATTTCGTTGTATACTGCAGCAGTAGTCTTTCACATTTGGAAGGGGAAAGGTTTAGAGTCATTTTTAGAACATACAGAGAGGCAAGATGAGCATGTATATGTGCCAGGCCCAACGAACCATAGAAGATTCCCTACTGTCTAACTAATATAATCAATCTAAAGGAAAGGCTAGCTTGGAAGATTTATTTTACAAGGAAACAGATTTGCCTATCAATTTTACTTAGGTTTTTGAATAGCATTTAGCCAATTACACAAAATGCTGATCTCTCTGTTCTGGGCTAAGCTGATGAAAATCCAGTCTAGCCTGCCCTTGTGCCTATAGGTGGCAAGAAGTGAAGTGACACTGTCCCTTCAAAGTAAATCCATAAGGGGAAAGTTTCACATGCAAAGGGTAGTATGGGCCACCAGCTGCCAACATTGGGACTGATTCTACAAAGTGTTCAGCTTTACCTGCTCCCACTAAGTCAGTTGCAAGCCCTTCCTGACAGGGTTTCTTATCATTTATTAAGTGGTGCCCATGATTGTCATCATCAGTAACACAGAGTTTTAAAAATATACTACATAAAGATACAGCATAACATGCATACAATTCAGATGGACCTATAAATATCTGAATTCAGCAAGATATGTCCAAGTGTGGGGAAGAGTAGTCCATTGGGTGATACAGTTAACAGTCCTGACAAATTTTATAAATAATATTTCACCAAAATATTATTAACAGGAGTGTGATATTGCCTGTGTAGGATACCAATTGGTTTTTTGTTTACTATTGAAGATAATTGTGAGGTTATAGAACTGTCCATTTGTAAATGTCTTTTGCTCTATAGGTGTTTTACAATGTTCCATACAATAAAACTGTAACTCATGTAAATCATTTTGATTTCTTTTACGGAAATGGAGTGTGCACAATGTAATCAGCTTTGATTCATTTATTTCTCCTAAAATAGATTCTCCAAAACAATTTTGCAAAAAAGATACCATTTTCCTAATGGGTCCAGATTTGCAATGACACAAAAGACAAGCCAATCAGATGTTATACTAGACATACAATTATAGGATATGTCCTAACAAAATCCTGCAAATCATACCACGCATTACACTGGACTCCTGCATATCTGAAATTCACTGTTACCCGAACCACCTACCTACTATAATCACAGTATTGTACAATGCGTGGGTGCACAGCATTCAGCCTGCCGAGATCTATTTCACGAATCCCAGTGCATACCAGATACCAGAATGGTAGATTACTATATCTGTGTTTTCCTGCCTGTCACAGTGAATAAGTGATTTAATATACAGTTATAGAATTTAGGCTTTTTTTAAAAAAGGAAAAAGCAGTATATATCTTACTAAACTTTTATTCATCCCCAAACTGTGATGTTAGAACAATTTGCCTTTCCAAAAATTTTGGCACATCCTTATCCATGATAATGAGCTTTCTACCAAGAATCAGAAATAATTTTCCTTAGCTTAACTTAAAATAAATAAATATATAAATAAACTCTTGTATAGAGTCTGGAATATAAAACGGCCCAGTCACCAGTAGTCTACAACCACCTTCTGGGGTATACCTCAGATCGCATTGCTCTGGACCTTTCTTTTTGTTTGCTTAGCATACACTTACAGTAATGGTAACAAAATGTTCCAGTTGAAAAGTCAAACTCTCGAATACGAGAAAAACTAGAATTATTAAGGCAATGCGTGCTATGTTAATTCAGCTTTCTTGGGCATATTCATTATGATAAAGGCTTTAATTATAGGATGCCATCATATTTTTCTCTGAGACCTCAGCCTCATTCAGTGCACAGGATGGACGGATGCTCGCTTAATGAGCAGTGTTCCAATATAGTTTTTATTCTTATTCTTCAATGTGTGGCCTCAGGCCTTATTTACTGTATATTATTCATACCCAGCTCTGGAGACAGAATTATTAATTTTCTTATGGGTTTTTCTGTAACCGTATCTGCACCTTCCCACATATTTATTATTTTATTTCTACAACACTTTCACAAGATGAGAGGATGTTTATATATTTTCCTTTGCAACATGTAGAGAAGTAAGGCACGGAGATTAAAATTTAAAAATCTCTTATTTTAGATACCCAATCTGAGATGTTTAGAACCTAATATTTCAGAAGGTATGACACAGAAGGCCTTTGCATTTTCAGAAGTGCAGTTCCTGTTCACTCATTTTGCAGCTATGAGTGCCCAGAAGTTTTGCCAGTTTAGCCCCAGAGTTCCAGCCTAAGCTTTATAAAATGAGAAACACACAAGTAGTAGGCAGCTGTATAAAACCTGAGTATAGCCACTACCCTGGATCTGATGACAGAGGCAAAAAGAGAGTCAAATTCTTTGGATCAGCTGCCTTATTTTTTAGAAAATCTTTTTTCTTCTACATTCCCTTATCTCATTCACCACATAACTTGTACAAGAAGAGAGCCATTCTGCAGACAGTAGGATCCCTAATAACATAAATCTCAATCTCCCCAGCATGGGGCTATCTGGTACACTAAATTTTCTCTGATTTTTTAGACTCCATTCAGGAGTAATTAGTACTTCCAAGATTTTCTACTTCATGACCTCTTGTATGTTATTTGAAGAACTATATGTCTCCTCCTTAGGGCATCTTTAGAGCATCCTTACCTTTTGGGCATCTAAGCCCATCCCTTCTTTGAGAGTCAGGTATGCCAGTACATTGCATGAGACAAGGCCCCACTGAAAAATAGTGGAAGACTGTGCGGTTGATAGCTGTATCGCAATGCAGAAGTCCAGCTGATCAACTAAGATCTTCCTTCAGGAGCCGCTATCAACCAGTCTGTTGGAAAAGGTAGCTCTGAGGCTGCTTTAAAATACTGCTAGATAACATGAAGATGTCTGCAAGGATGCCGTAATCAATTCATGTCTTGTCCCTCAGTCCAAACAGGAATTTTCTGACCATCTTTTCTCATTGGAAATTATCTATATAGAGAATTTCTGAAGGAATATAAATACAAGTGCCAAAGGTGGAACGCCTGTCAAATGGGTATATGTATTCTGCAATTTAAGCAGCATTGTGAAACAAGGTTAGTGTGTATTGATTCTATTTGGACATATACAGCATTAGACAAAGGTGGAACATGTAAGGAGAAATAATTTGAGTCTGTCCTAATCCTTGTACAGGCCCAAACATGAACAGACCAGTTACAGTCCTGGCTGTGCTTTCCCAGGTGAGTCCTCCACACCACATCCTGCATTGCCTTGCAACAGCATTACATGAAAAATGCCATGAAGCCAAGCTGACCTTTCTAAAAGGGCCTGAGCTTATGATGTAGGTGGTGCACACAGTGCAGCGTGCCTAAATTGCTTTTAAATAAAATAGTCATAGCGAACTGGAGTCCCATTCAGACCACTATAGCCAAGACAGTGACACTCAAGACCTTTAATCTCAGTCTCCCATATCACAAAATGAAGCCCTAAGTATGAATGTATTGGCACTTCTGGCTGGGGTAATAATCTGCCTGTCTACGTGAACAATTTTGAAAACTCTTTGAGTACAATCCAGTGCAGAAAGGGCAAAATATTCTGAAAATCAAATAAAACAGTTTCAGTGTGTTCTAATTTTCCTTTTTTTTTTTTAGTCAGAAACTGTAAGACCCATATATTTGCAAGCTGAAGGGTGAAATGTCAGAAAACTCTCTAATCACCGTAACGCATAGAAGATGATTATAGTTCGAGCAATTTGTTACAGCATCCAAGAGTCTAGTCAAATCCCTCTGCTCATCACCATCAGCAGTACCAGGAAAAACAATACAGTAGCCCAACATTACCAAAAGATATCTATTGGAGTAAAGAAGATTTAAAGTAAGGCACAGATTCCAGAAACACTAAGTAATGATACCTGAGGAGGGTTAAGCTGGGTCCACTGAATGATCCTAGGATATCTGCGCACCAGCAGAATAGTTTTACAGCTGATCAGTACTAACAGTTCCACTGGAAGATGCTTCTACCTTCACCTTCTGCCTGTGAAAGCTGAATCAAGCTCTTTATAATAGAGTCTGAAAGCCTTTTATCCTCGCTGCTTCATCAGTTTTGCCATTTACCACTGTCACCTCTCCACTAGTTTCTTTAGGTGGTTTCTGTCCATCCTGTGCATGAGGGTCTTCCTCTCTGCTGTATCTAGCACATGGAGTAGTTTGCACCAATTCTCTATTTCAAATCTCAGCTCATTGACTAAACCTCTGAGTTCAGCTCTCCCTCTGCCATCATTCATCTGTGTAATCACATTATTTAATTCTGGAAGGCCTTTGGGGGATACACTTTGTATGAAAGAAACCTTCTAAAGTCTTGAACCATATAATCAATAGCAGCAGTGTGGTTTTCATTGAAAGCAACTCTTTAAGCCCTCTTGTATGGCAGATTAAGAGCTAATGCCGGCTACTGACCTCTTACCTATTTGGTACAGCCTGTCATGATCCTTAAACCACAGCATATGCTAAGTATGATAAATACGTTTTCCTGAAGTCAAAGCCCAAGTTGTGTAGCAGTGTGAAATGAGAAATGCAAATAGCAAAATATGGAATATACGTTGTTTAGCTTAGCAATACAGCAGGTGCATATGACAGCAATAATCACATCACTGTCAGAGGAAATGGGATACAAAACAGCAATTGAAGTCTACCATTAAAAGTCTAAGGAAAGGTAGCTCCTAAATCATCTAATTGTTTATTTCCAGGCATGAAGTCATATCTCAGCCATTGACCAAGTGAAAATGGAAAAGGGTTTAGGATTTGACTAAAACACATGCTGATAATGAATAATTTATTCATTAATAAAAACTAATAAACATACCTCCACAGCAAACAATTGCTTTTAATTTTCACTTGTCTCAATACTGTACAGAAAAGAAAATATAGCTTTTATGGAGTCCTACTCCATCATTATTTTATGTTTATGCAGAATATTTCCCTGATCATATTTTTCATGGTCCGTATATCCCGGCTTTTTATTCCAGTACCATTTGCTAACTAAACTTGAATATACAATTAAAACAATAGAAACCTATAAATGCTATGAAAGCCAAGGTTAAAGGCCTTCCTTGATTTTATAGCAATACCAGACTCAAGCAGAAGTCATACGGGTATCATTGCCCAAGTATAGAGGGTTGTTCAAGATGGCACATGTTCCCCAAAAAATGTATCACTGAGGCTATGATGCTGGGGAAGCGGTATCTCTTAAGAAGTACTAAGCAACTTCATTTAAAATCATTCTATTACCTTTTTAAATTGTTTCTTACATAGTTACTCTTGTGGAGTATGTACCCATAAAGTACAGCAGTTAAAGAAGAGTCACTAGTGGTGGGATTTAGTTGCCTGCACATAAGTATGTACTGATGTTTTACATGCCATAGGTTATGCCACGTACCTCTCCAGGGGTATAAGTCTCCTATAGGTCCTGTGCCATATCTCCCAGTTCCATGGGGATGACCTAGAATGGCACCAAGAACTTGCCAATAGGTAACTGATTTCTACCCCAGCTGTTTTGGGTTGGATGTCTTGCTTTCCTCCTCACTTGAGTAGGCCATGTTTCTATAGATCATTCTGGAGGACTATACATTAAGAAGGAAAATCTCTCTCATAAAGTTGTATACAAATGGGAGTCTTTCAGCAACATGCATCCTTAGAAGAGTGTAAAGTTAAACTGCAATTTAATAGTCCTAGAAAAAATATACTGATGTTATGTTGTACTCTGAATCATTTTCATTCACCAGTCTGAAGAAGTAAATAAATAATAGTTATAAAAAATGATCTAATTCTTTCAGTACCTCTCCAAGGAGTTTAAGTAAACCTTTGAGTAGATCCTGACTTACACAGGATCTCCTGCGACATACCTGTGCTGTGCTTGTTATGGTTTAGTCCTGCTTGATTGAACCAGCTACTGAAAGCTACTTTCAACAAACTTTGCTCCCTTTTGCTGCTGCTCCCTGGAGTTATGCTACCAGAGCTCAGCTTCCCAGATTTTCAGTTGCTCTTCTTCCTCCTCCTCCTCCACAGGAGCGCACCCAGTTGAGCAGAAGCAAGACTTCTTAGCCCTACTCTGACACTCCCTACCCTCATTCTGAAAACCAACAGATATTTAAAAATCAGCAAGACCTTTGCTCCAGAAGGCATTATCTGCAGTGTCCTGGCTATACTATAGCTATATTTGTTTATTTACTTACTTACTTGTTTTTAATGCAGCTTCAATAAATTTTAATAACAACCATTAACACCCACTGCCAGCTACGCTGGGCAATGAATCAAAAGACATCTGAGATGGAGACAAACAACCTGAAGCCTTCTGATAGAGAAGTTCGGTGTTCTGTCTTTAACTTCTCAGAACAGCTTGTGATCTGTTGCATCAATCATCTCCTCTGTCTTTTATATTTATTTTATTCTAATTATTTGCTTATTCTAATGTAGGGCATAGGGATATAGAAATAAGATAGTTAGTGTTCACAGAGTTACTGTAGTCACCACATAGCCATCCCCACTCTGATGGGCTAGGTTTACAAACAGTCACACCCTGGCCGTATGGCAGGGGTATATTGACTCCAAAGGCTGTTCTCATGAATCTTATGGAAATGAATGAGGGGCTTGCGTTGCAGAGAGGATGAGCATCCACCTCTCCCTTGAAAATCCATCTGTAACAATCAGACTCTGAAAGCTTGATTCTGCAAGATGCAAAATATCCTCACGTTACTCAGAAAAGCTTTCTAAATAGATGTTTTACAACTGCAGCCAGTAACAGTCAATGTTAACAGTCAAGTTCATCTTCTTAAAAATATTCTGAAGTATTTTGGTGGATCATGCTGGAGATCTCAGTAGTTTCTAGCAATGAGCGCGGGATTATAACTTGAGTAAAGTTAAAAGAGTCAAAAATCAGGACCCAGTTGATTAGCACAAATACTAGTTCTTCTTCATCTCTTTTTCCACGTAGAACATATCCTACTAGTTCGCTCTGTCATCCTCACTATATATTTCCTAAACAAAACAACATTCTTACCTATTTTGCTTTATTTAAATACTCCAATGGCTGTTCTTCCATGTCTCCTGTCTATTCAATGCAAGTGAAAACCGTAAAATGAAGTTGAGTAATTCTGGCACCCAAAGAAAGTGCAAGGAGACACTTTTGAACAGCCAGAGGACACAAAAGCACTGCCATATTATACTCTTTGTCATTCCCATTTTAACAATAACAATAAGTATATTAATCACCAGCAACACTGAAGTTCTGTGTGTAATTAGCATTTCAACACCCTCTCCCTTTGCTGGGGTGGAGTGGTTTGCCTCCATTGTGAACTACTCTTAATTGTGGTGCAAAAATGGATGGATGGCTCTATGACTACACTTTGGAAACTGATGGTGGTTCAGCTGTTAGAGGCAAGCTTGAGTTTCTTTGTTTGTTTGTTTATTTGTTCCTGTACTTGTACTTCTGCTGTGTTAACTCATGGAAATTGCTCAGGGACAGATTCAAATCAAAACAGACAGTTTCCATTTTTGCTCTGTAACTAGTAAGATTTGTTTAAAATGTGCTGCTGCTGGAACATAAGGCATGTCTGGAATGTTTGTTTACTTGCTGTTCTGAGCATGAGCCCTTTTGTTAGGAGACGAGGGCTTTCTGCAGAGCAAATCTCCAGTGCCAGTGGCTGAGCTTCTTAAAATAGTGGACAATAATTATACATTGAGATCGGTTATTCTTTTTTTTTTTTTGATGAAGATGTATGTATGTTATTTAATGCAATGGCTTCAAATATTAACCTTCTGCTTTATTGGTCTTTTAAAGACCACCACAAACTGCACAAGCACACACATGTAAATGGTTCCTAGGATTATGCCTCAGCAACTTGAAAATGTTTGTATTTCTTCTGTGTTGGGTATATTTTGCTTACCCAAGCAGACAAGTCCTTTCTGGTTAATCCTACCCAGTTCTATGACTTGCCCATCCCATGGGGATTTGGTGCATGGAGGTTATTTGTTCTATTAATCAGGAGGTTCCTAAATTCTAATCCTTGGTAAAGCACTGGATTGCCATCTGACCTTGGCAAGTCACTTGACCTCCTTTTGCCTCAATCAATCCAGCTGGAAAACTGGGTAAAAAGCAGGACTTTACTGAAAAACAGATGCTGCATTTGAGATGAGATTCCCTTTGTAAACAATAAAGCAAATAGAGATAGAAAAGGGAACTTTTGCAAAGGACAACTTTCTGAACTTTACTAATCTTTGTTACATTTTACATAATCTTTGTTACATTTTACATTTTGGTAGGAGTTTCATCAAAATGTCTGATTTGACAGAACAATGTATGCTGGTGGATGAATGGCTGATGCAACATTTATGCAAGGAGTTTTGTTTAACTTGAAAGGCCACATAGCTTTCTTCATTTAGTAATTTACGTTGGCTTCCTCCTGATGTAGGAGGAGTGAGGTAATGAAGGGACTTGACATGGATACCATATATGACTGAGCCAGCAACATGCCACAGGCCAGATTCTCTGGCCTGCTCTGCTCTGCCTCACTGTTCCTATGGGAAAAAGGGAACAAAAAGCAGCCAGCCCTTCTCTCTAGACTTCTGCAACGTTGAAGAAGTGCAAATGTGTTTTTCTGAACCATGCACCCTTGAATCAAACAGAGAACTTAACTTACTCTTCTAAATTCCTGTGTTACTCTATTTTTCATTCTTTACTCTGAATGACTGCCGAGCGTTATACTAATGATGTAATTGGTGCTATCTACACAAATACATTAAACTTCACTGGGTACTGGAGTGGCGAATGTCCTTCTTACAAATGTAACAGAATCCTGAAATTTTATATAGCAAATCAAATTCGGCTCAATACAAAAGCTTTTACGTGAAAGTGTAACAAATGGACAAAAGAGGTTACCATTATGGCTTGACCGGAAATGACGTCCCAAAAGTGAGTAAGAGATAGCAGAAAGGTGAGAAGTCATCATCAACTGATCATTTGCTGGCTACTCCTGCACAAAATTAATACATTGCATGAAACTTTCTTTATTGATTTTTGTGCTTTATGTCAATTACATAAGTAATTGTACATAATATGTAAGCTCTTGTTTAATTTACTCTTACTTCCAAAATTGTTAGACACCTGCCAGCGCTATGCAATTTCAGTGAGTTCAGCATTACTGGCAGCAATTTTTTAAAGTCACAATACCAATTTAAGTGACTAAATAGGGGCTGGAGCTTGCCTGCAGGGTTTTCATTTTTAAAAATGGAAGTGCTCTATATTTTGAGTTTCATTTAGATCTGAAAAAGAGTGGAACTCAAGTGATGGAGACTTACCTAAAATGAAATTAGAATAAAATGATCATACACATCGTGAAAATTGGAACTATCAAAATTCACAAAGGTAAGTGAGCATGAATTAGTTCTCTTAGAGAAAGGAAGAAAATAGCAATTAAAGGAGACAATCAAATATTCACAGTTCGTCTTTTTTTTACCCTAATTCTTCTATTGATCCTTTCGTCTTGGTGGCTAATGTTCAAATTTCTTCTTACTAACTCTCTCTGACAATAAGTTGGCAATCTTCCCTGTGAAAAACGTTGGTGGTATTTTAGGTCGGTCTCACCCTTAGGGGAAAAGGAGCATGGTAGGCATATTTCTTGTCATAAAAATATAGGGAGGTATTTTTTCTTTGATTCCATAACAAGAATTTCTATTTACTGTGCGCAGCACACAGTACACAAAATATATTGTGAGTGCATTCTAATGTTCAGACTACTTTGCCACTTGGCAGGTAATCTTCTTTAACTGGCAAATGAGTGGTATGATACAGCTTTGAATGGTGTCTCCCATATCATCTCCCACAAAGCCCCACTGAATAAGTGCCAAATAAAGAATGTTTCTATCACCTGTCAGGAAAAAAAAATGAAACCATGAAAGCAACTCAAAATATCATCCAGGCATTTTAGAAAGAAATTCTTCATGGACTTGGGTTTTCTGAATAAGAATTTGACTTTTTCCTGTGGAAAATTCCAAAATTGTAACACTTATTTTCATCTCAAAATAAGGCAAAAATCAAAATGATGAAAGAAAAATCTTCTAAATCGTCAGTCATTTATCTTATAAGACCCAGCATTTCCACATTTTAAAATAATAAATCTCAGAATATCAATTCAGAATGAAAAGTTGCATTAAAAGTTTTCCTAACAAAGTTTTTAACTATGTTAATTCTGCGGAAAAGTACTATCTATCTTATGTGCGGTTAAGTTATGCCATATATTATACAGTGCTAGGCACCATGCAAGAGCAAAGGCAGGAACGATCTCTGCTCTTCTGATGAATTTGCATTCTAAAAAGACAGAACATAACAGATAGGGAGGAGAACAGATGCATCTTTGTTCCTTCCTCTGTCCCTTCTGATCTCTATCCGTACCACTCTATTCTGTTCGAGTCTGCATCCCCATCCAGCATTTCTCCCCGCTTTGAATTCTACATACACTTACAAGTCCTTCTCCAGTTTCAGTTTCATTCAGACTTTCCACCACTGGGTAGCTGATGTGCGCAGAAGTGCTCCCATCTCACTGAAAGATGCCTCAGTAAAGGCTCTCATATGTGTATGGGTTCTGGTATTCTGGTGTTGGACTAGCTGTTCAGACAGATTGTACAGACAGAAGTCATGCCTTTCGACATCTTCCTGTTTTTATTCTCTGCCTTTTCCCATCTTTCGCTGCTGCGCTGCTAGTGGTTCTTATACGTTATTCAGAGTTTGTCCAATGTTACTTACTGAATATATTTTCCCAGTGGATTTTTGGGCCATATGTTTTCATGTGATTACAGTATTTTCCTTCTTTCTACTGACACTTATTACTCATTTTTATCATCTCCCTCTTCTTAGCTGGTGCTACTATTTTCAGAAAGTGAGGGAAATGTGTAAGCGTGAAGATATGGGCATGAATGGTTATTCTTTTCATGTGTTATGTGATGCTTAGGAAATGCTTTAGACCTATCAACTAAAACATAGGGCTCAATCTTACATTTTTCATTTATGCAGAGAAACTTTAATATTAAATTGTTAATGGGGGACAGAGAGCTTTTGTTTACTAACACGGTGCTTCCATTGCTATTGTTTACTTCAGATTTTATTTTTGAGGTGTAGGTAGCTGCTACTGATGGCATGTTCTGTTGAGCAAAATGAAAAACAGTTTAGGCTATTGTATTTAACCTGGACAATGTCTTCAAGTGAGAGCTGAGGGTGTTTGACCCCTATCTGGATCAGGCTCTGAGGAATTAACCAAGCAGTGAACTTTAATATCCAGCTTGCCTATCTTCCTAATAACCTGACTGCATTCACTGTCTAACTGCAAAGCTTTCCAATAAAATTCACCTTGTACTCAGGACCAGCCTCAAAGGAAAAAATAATATGTCCTCTCCCACTTTCCTGGAGGGATATAGTGTATGCTTTTTTCTGAATGCATGCTAAAAAAGTAACATTTTAGCAATGTCACTTCCTAAGAAAAAATAAATATTATCTTTAATTGATGCAATAATTATTTCATGGGATGACCCTCAACCAATTTATACTTTCTTGAATCATATAAGTCATTAAATAATGCATATCTGGTTTTATGTATGTATACAAACATATTTTCTCTCTATCAGGTAGAGTTTTCCATCAACAGCCAGTAGATCACATTGGGCTTTCTTTTCTCTTTTTTTTTTGCTTTCTTGATCAAGCGAATAGTGTGTCAGTATAAGGAAAATTCTACTATCCGTGCAAGTTAAAATTTTTCCAAGTGCTCTTTTACTGTCTCAGAGAATTGATGGAGTTCAGGATTTTGTTCTGTCTCCTTTCCTTTTTTGGTATATTTCTATTTAAAGTCCCACTGTCTGATAAAAAGCTAGTGTTTAGTGGCTCTGGCTCTAGCAGCTTCATCTCCTGTGAGAAAGATGAAGGCTTCATATGAGAAACAACTAGATAATCGCTACCTCACAGTAGTGTTTTGTAAGCCTTAACTCTTAGGAGCTCGTATAGTACTTGGAGAGGTCAGTGAAGCAGCCTGGATCTTTACTTTATGCAAAGATCACCCAAGATCCCCTGAAGGAACACATGAGTTATATTCAGAGCAGAAGGCTCGCCCTTGTATTATTACTTTTACTATGACTATGGTTACCATTCTTCTCTTACTTTTTGTTAAAACAGCCTCAACTTTCTACCTCACAAGCAGAGGGCTAGAAAGAGTATTGTCCCCTCATCCAGCTCCCCAAATGTGCTGTGGGACAAGCTGTAGTGATTACAGAGGCAGCATCTTTGTAAGCATTAGCATGATTAGACTGCAATGTCCCACATATCACACCCTTCCCAGTACTCTGGAGTCTACATATTTCTGGCAGTTCCCCTGTGAAGGAAGTAGTTTATGTGTTGATGGATACCATGCAAATTGTTCTGTCTGAAGCAGACAATCAACTTACTTGAGAGGGGGAAAAAGTGGATTCCCTCTGCCTATGTAATGCTGTCAATCAAACCACACCTAAATACCCGTTGGAGACTGAAAGTTTGGGGAATTGTTATTTTTGGCCAGTGATTATTGTGCAGCATATAGTCGGATTCTGAGCTCAGTGGCACGGGTATAAATCCCAGGCTCAACTGAAATGGCTTAAATACTCCAGATTTACACCAAGGCAGGAATCACAACGACCTAAGTGTCCACATGACCATCTTAGAAGAAAAGCATGCTAAAATTATTTATGTTGGTGCGTGTGGAATTCTGAGCAGTGCAGTCTGCTTTGCATACTTTTCATTAGTATTTACAACTATTTAAAGAAAGCTACCAGTGTTGTCAAAGCAAATTAACTTGTTCTTTGAAAATCAGTCTTCCTTTTTTTTTGAGGTGTATACTGTATATCCTCACACATTTTTTACCACTGAAGGTTTGACACGTTTTTATCTCCATGAACAACAAAGCCATGTATAATTCCATGCAATTGTCTTTTAAGGTATGAAGGGGAAAAGAATCCTAATTTACAACACAAATATATTAGGTTTTTTATATAAAAAGCATCACACGTATTGATCAAAATGACTTTCTTTACAATATTTGATGCTCAAAAGAGAACTAATTGTATTACATGTTATAAGTGTATATTATCCCATTCAAGCTGTGCCAAACAGGAAAATTGACAAGGAAGCATCTACATTGGAGTTACATACCTCCAAGTTGTAATCAGATAACAGTGTCTACGTACTGAAGCAATATTATTCTAAAGAACCTTTCCAGATACTGCCTAACAGGATTTTGAAATATCTTCATTAATCTTTATGTAGATTAAAAATGTCTTGCACATATACCTTGCATTTTTGTAGCTCTTAGTTTCCAAATATATTTGTTAAGGCAAAACAGTCTTTTCACATAATGAAACTGTTACTCCTATAATTCAAAAACCTAAAGTAGGACAGTTAATCTAAAGCATATCCATATATACTTATAAACACTACAGGATGAAAACAAAATTGTCGTGTATGCATACACTGTGTATATATTCTATAATAAACTCTTCCTAATCAGTTGTGCACTTTATAAAACAATGTAAGAGAAATGACAATGCTGTCATTTGTATATTCTGCCTCAGTTCTCTAATGGAAAGCTTTTTTTTTTTCCTTGCCAACTCATTCCTGACAATGTTAATGATTCACTATAAAGCAGCTTCTCTGCTATGATTTGTGACATTCAGACTGGTTAGATGGGAGGACTAGGCAGGTTTCTGGGGAGTGTTTTGGATGCAGAAATGCCTTGAAGATAGCACTTTATTATATTTAGGACAAGTATGACATCCCACTTCAAGGAAAAGGCTCCTATACATATTGAGAAGGGATTTCTATGGTTTAAGTGGGGAGGAGAAGGTTAGTTTAAAAGAATGCCTCTGTGTTTTTTGAGACGACATAAAGATAGGAGGTAGAGAAATGGAGGCAGGAGGCAGAAGGATTATGGATAATGGAAGAATTTTGCCTGAGGGTATGTGCGTGCTTTGCCTATTCCTGTATAACTAGAATATTTATAATTCAAATACTTATCTTTAATAATTAAAAACCAAGGAATATTAAAGACAAAAGGTAGAGAATATTATGTACACAGATGTAGGCATCATGCATTAAATCCCTGCAGTTGCAAAATATAGCAAGAGGTAGATTTAAAGGAGGTTTAAAAAGTGAATATTTTAAAATGTCTTGAAAAAAGAATTTCTAATTCACTCCAGTTCTGCCAGAAGTGATACCCCTTACTTCTTATTTCTACACATAACTAGTCATGGGGAGAGCTACTAAAAATACACTGCATGGTGCCTTGACATCAGCGCATCAACAATTAAAAAGTGGATACAAATATTTCAGGTTTTCACAATCTTAAAAGTTTTCCTCATGATTTATGAAAACATTGATTTGCCAGCATAATTACATTTTGCTTTTACAGGACACTTAGTTACATAGCTTAAGTAAGCTGCTAGTTGCAATGGAATGTAGTATTCTACCACATTCAGTAACAGTCTCTGATCTGCTTTCCACAGACAGCAAAGAAACAAAGAAAAACAGCCATTGCAGTGGATAGAGAAGAGTGTTTGAAAAGAGAAAGAGACCTCAAATATGCCCGCAGGTATTATAAAGCTGTCAATTACAAGCAGGAAAACAATACAAAGGCTGCAAAAAATAATTTATAAAGAGAAAATACAAACTATGCAAACAAATAATAACAAAAATTAATCTATTAACTTTAATGATTTTGAGGATGCCATTTCAAAAAACGGAAATTAGGGCAACACAGTCAAAAAAGCTATAGTTAAAAAAGTATTTCAGAAACAGAAAGCTCAGAAACCAAAATGCAAGTAAATCAAAGATCTAAGTCAAATTATTCACTAAGGGCAAAGTAGCTCAATTTTGAAGCATGTTGCCTTTATGAAAGTGAATTTATGGATGATAGTTTAAACTGATGCTTGAAAATCAGAGGTGTTAATATTTACACCTTTGCTTATTATGGCAAGGGAAAGATTAATGAAGAATTAAACATCCAAGTCTCTTTGCTTCTCCATCAAACAAAGTAATCCCTCATTGAACATTAACTCAACCTGACAATAAAAAGAAACTCCTTTTCTATATGTATATGTAAGCTTTAAAAGGGGTGCTACCACATCTGATTACAAGATTAATATACTCATGCTAATATTAAACTACAGCTAATGAATGCAACCCGTGAAATTATTTCTCCAAATTGTGGAACCTGCTCATAATCTAAAATTATCTCCGAAAGAGTAGTGAAATGCTATTGTTGAAATATAAGTGCATCCTATAAAAATTATTCCACCAGCCCCTGCATGTTTAGACTGCCCGTAATATTGAATTGTGGCTTTTAATAGATGCCTGAATTACTGCAGATCAAATAAGGACCCTTGAAGGTCACTGTTTTTAAAGTACGATTGTCCAAACAAGATTTTTTTTTCTAAAAATGTCAGGAGTTTTCTCCTGGGATGCGAACTGCAGCCCACCCCAGTCAATGAAGGGCTCTCATTGACTTCACTCAGTTTTAGGTTCAGCTCAAGGGAGAGAGAAACAAGAGAAATATGTTTATGTCATGGTCACTGACATAGCAGGTTTTTCACCTAAATGCAAGTAAGTCCTAAAATTCTTCTGAAAAAGGCACATATACGAGTGTCTTTGACAGGCTGAAGGTAATACGGTGCCATCGGTATTATTTGTTGGATGCCAAAGTGACAAAGGCCTTCTGTATGGTTGTGACCTGCTATGCAGCACATACTATTGACGAGGTTAAGGTAACTATCCAATCCTGGGGTGGACCCAGGACAGACAGTTTGCTAGCTCGGCGCAAATAACCTGAATGTATCCTGACTCAGACTTGGATCCACTTTGGCATAGACTCAAAGCAGCCAAAGAATAGATTGGTTGCTGTTTGTGCCCACATCCTGTCAACACAGGTTGATGTTGATGAGTAATAGATGGGAAAGATATGTGCTGCTTAATTAATTACATATGACTGCTGTGCTCATTTTTTTAAGTTTTACTTTTGCTGTATGCATTTTAAGTTTCTGGTAACTATAAGCTTTTATTTTGGGTGAGCGCTTATGTGAAGAAGACCTGCTGAAAGCAGTTTAGTTTATCTAAATGCAGATACTACCTATTTATGTGTGTGTTTTTTTTTATTAAGGCAGTGATGTGTTTAGAGGATTTCACTTTAAATTAAACCTGATTTCTTAATTTGTGCATGTTTGTTCCTCTGAAGTGCCATTATTACAAAGAAAAGGAAAAGATTATTAGACATATTGATACAAATCAATATAACAGCTCAGGCAGATCACAACTGGAAAGGTGTTAAAGCTCAGTGTGTCCATCCATTTAAACATAGCTCCCTTCCCTGTATTTATATCTGTCTGTGGAGTATTTTCATCAGGCTTTCAGTGCTTCATGCCACCTACTGCTTCAGCCCAAAGAGCTACTTTGGTCCTCCTTTCTTCCAGGTAGTTTTGCAGTCATGCCATCTTCCACGTAAAGATGGGTCACTGCTGAGCCTCACCCTCATGGCTGCCCCAAAGCACACCTACCAAAACAAGAAAAGAGGAGCCAAAAATAAAAGTTTGTAAAGAAGAAAACATGAAAATCTGAGTTTTGCATTGTTGAAGTAAAAAGAAGGTTAAGTCCAAACAAAAACCCACCTTTTCCAGTATGGAATTGTGTTTGAGCTGGGCTGGGGTCTTTTTGTTTCTGTTTTTGTTTTTGTTTTATTACGCAAATCTTAACAATATCATGATATTAGAAGGTTCAGAATGAAAAGTAGATGTTACCGAGCATACATCAACATGTGTGCAGGAGATTTACAGGAGATGACAGCGTATCAGTGAAAGGAGTGGGTATGTAGGTTGCTATGCCAGCTGATTTCTAATGCCTGAAAAGCATCGCTGTCTCGGACCAAAGAAAAGAGGAACTCTGAGGAAGTGCTGAACTAGATAGTGAGAGAAAAGTAACCTCACCATTCCCTTTACCCATGCCACACAGGATCTTAGGGAGATGATGGAGCAGGAAAGATGAGTTTGATTGCTGGGAACTTCAGCAGAGACTCCACATTTTGTATGCTGGGGATTTTTAAACCCTGCTGGCAAGGAGTTGGTAGCACTGGAGCAAAAATCATTGCTATTCACAAAAGTCTGTAATCCTTTCCTACTAAGCATGTCGTTCTATCAGTGTTAAACCCTGCAAAGGTTGTGTTTTGAAATATGCAGTATTCATATATGTGAACATCCTTCTAAGCTTGATGGCCACTGTCACATGTATTTAGGATAGACAAGGAGGAGGAAACCAGTGATTTATATAAATGAATTGCATGGCTTCTGCCATGCTGAACATATTTCAACTCATGAACATCTTTTATAGCAACAACATGGGAAATACCTTCCCTTTAAAATTAGGTGATTACACATGTAGTAAGTGGCTGCCTATGTGATAGGTGCTATAGGTGCTCAGAGATTCATCCAAGATATCTTCCAGGTAATCCAGTTCAGGGGATTGACCCTGTGAGGCTGTGAGCAAGCCTGCAGTGAGATGGCTGCAAGCTCTTCCTGGAATTTCTCTTCAGTATCATCCCGTCTTTTCTCTGCATGTCAGTCAGCTGGGTGCGGAACAGATTGTGGGGAATAGCAAACTCAAGTTAAGACACTGAGAAACTGTGGTCAAGTACTCCGGAGCACAGGTACACAGCTTAGTAGTACACAGACTATGCAGATCAGGTGCCCCAGAGTACACAGGTAAGTTGCTGAACCTTGCATTTGTATCCTCAGTTTCACGATAAGCTGCTGGAAGTGTTTGATCTACACTCAGCAACACAGTTTAGTCCAGTGATGGGTCAATGCCACGAGTTGCTTTCACATGGCCTAGTGATGACGTATGTTTTTATGCTAAGCCATACGCATATGAATAACCTCTCCAGAAATGAACAAGAATCCTGGTATGCTCCCTGCTTAGCCAACTGCATGTGAGGAGGGAATTTTTGGTTTGGCAGAAGGAGAAAGGATTTGCTATGTCTGTACTTGAACGGTGCTCTTGAGAACTGAAAAATTAAATGTCAAGCAGGGAGAGAAAACAGCACGGCCATAAAATTCCAGAAAAAAAGGAAGTAGAAAGCAAGCAGGTAGAAGGACCAGAAGGTACAGGTACAGGTAACTGTAAGGAAAAGGTTACTAGAGATTTATCTTTATACTATCCCAGATTCTGCTAGCAAATTACATCCAAGCTGCAAAATGGATGCAATTTATCCACACTTTCAGGGGAGTTGTTCTGCCCAGATTTAGTACATACTACCGGGGTATACGTGAGTGTAGATGATAGAAGAGTATGGATACCTACATATGTGTAGACAGACCCTCAGTTCATATACCCAGTCTTATGCCAGAAACCACTGATGTCTAGAATGAAAATGAAGGAAATTGGCAGGACATCATGGATTCCAAGATATTTATAAACTTGGAAAGCTTTAACAATGCAAAGCTGTCTTAAGATGGAGCCAACTACTGAGAATACTGGCAGCCTGGAAGCTAAAAAGCTCTGTATGTTCATCTATAGATATGTCTGAGCATGTTTCAGCATATTTATGCTGCTCTTGTAATATACTAAAACTCAGAGCGTATCCTTCATCCTGCCAGAAGCCAAGTCTATTGTTGCATTCTGAGGTATTAAATTTCTATTTCTTCTTTTTATCATCCCACCCCCAAACTCTTCATTAGTCCTATGTTGTTTGTATAGAAATTGAAATGACCTAAATAAAAATGTATGTGTTGACCAACAGAACGTAATAATTCTTTCACAACACCTGCATGACTTTTTCTTGATAAGGAGAAGAAAAATCCTTGCTCTTCAATAGAATAAAATGCTTTAATATTATTGGGATTTATAAGCTAACTTCTAAAAATAACCTACTAGAAGACAGTTGAGTAATTATAGAACCCTGTCCAGTAGACAACATATATGCACGCATAATTATGGTCTTACATATTATGGCAAGCTTGCTGAAGTAGCTAGAAAGGCTTTACATTTGCAACTGAAGGGAAATTGCCCACTGCTAGAGCCCAGTGTATATGTTCAAACATATAACTTTCACTCAAAACAGCATGCCTATAAAGAATTAAGGCACCAACAACTGTAAAAAATAAATAAATAAATAAATTAGTTACCTGATGGCCAATGCTAGTCTGGGTGATAAACAAAGTAAGTTAGATATACTAATTTACAGGGAGCAATTATGTATGATTGGTACAATATCTAATAGAATGATACATACTGTTGGAATGTTAAAATCACTGGCTATACCCTGTTAGGAAGAAGAGGGAGACTGAAGGACCGACAGGGGAATAGTGTACTCTAAAGAGAGTATTATATGCTTGAAAATTATTGACAGTGTAGAAAAAAAGGGGCTTGGAATGCTTATTGATCAACATATTAAATGATAAATCATGAGATGGAGTAGCGATGCACGAGTCAGCAGTAAGCTACCAAATTGAATTTAGGAAGAGAATGAACAGCCCTTTAAAAATCTATCTGTGGTGGCTAGGTAGAAAAATTGCATTATAGAGGATGCTAATCAGGAGCTGTATGCAGGAAGTTTTACCTGTTAAATATCCTTGCAGTCTCTGAAATCTCTAGATAACTTTCAAATTAAGAAAGTATTCAAATAAATTTGAGAAAGTTCTAGGAAAAACTTTGTTCTTATGGCTAATGAATGATCTGCTGATAGTTATCCAGGTAGTATAGGGCACAATCTAACTTCATTTCTATGTGCAGACAAACTGTAGTCCCATCCTGTAGTAAAACAGCCAGTAGCCTTTCAGGAGTGATATATGAGATTGCATTTTTCCTTCCATTTTGTCTTGTCTCTGTTTGAATTAGGGGGTCCCAGCTCTTGCTGATTTCAGAACTCAGTAGGATCTAAAAATTGGGAAATGCTACCTTTCTCAAGATCTCATGGCTCATTGCTTATGGCATTGCACTAGGCCATGCTACGTGACATTCAAAACCTCTGCATTTATCACTCTTCCTGTGGGTGGCTGGCCCTTGCTGCAGCAGATATACAGTTATACAGCCAAAACCCGCTTTGAATAGATTTGAAGAGAATATGGTTTATAAAAGACAAACGTAAATGATAATTTGGAACTATTCAAAAATATCTGATGAATTGCCCCAAAAAAGGTGTTCAGCCACAAAATAAGGTTTCTTTAGATCAAAGCTGAAAACAGTCACAATTAGAAGCGGTGAAAGAAGAAATAATTTTGAAATAAATACATAACGGGATAAAAATGAGACATTGATTATAGTAAATAAAAATCAGCAAGAGTGGAATGAAGATAATTGAAATTTCTAAAAATTGAAATTTCTAAAAAAGCTATGTCCCATAGTGTTTAGAAAAATGGTTCTTTAAATATATCAGAGGAAATAGTATCTGTCATGGGTAGAAGTCTACTATGCAATGAGAATGCAAAACTATCAGTCATGATGCAGAAGTGGAAGAAGTATTCAACAAATATTGGTGTCTTGAAAAGATGGTACATTCAAATTTTATAGCAAAAATGAGATACTTTCCATTGGTAGCAAGTAGGGAGGATGTTAAATGGAAGTTACTAAATATTCTTAGGTTTTTAAAACTGGATAACTTTATAGCAAAGAAAGTTGGCTAAGAAACTCTATGAAACAGTGCTGTTGACTTTTAGTAAATCTTGAAGAAGTTAATGTGCCAATATTTTAAAAGGAAACACCTATGTGGCTCTAGTTTACACAGCTGATATGAATCTTGACCCTGATAATGGTAATACTGTGATGCAATCAGTGAAGGATTAGCAATGATAGCGTAACACAAAGGAATGTGGTTGTGTAGAAAACAATCAATCTTCATCTCATTTTGTGATGGTATTCCAGGTTTGATTGTAAAACATATCTGCACCTGTTGTAGTCAGGCAGAATAAAGATCAATCTGTTTAATGAAGACAAAATATAACAGATTACTAAATTACAGTCTACAAGGAGCAACGTAATAAAGATATTCTCAACAATAGAAAGGTTTTTAGTCTAGCACAGAAAGGCATGGTGTAGTTAGGTGGAAGCTGATGCTATACAAACTCCAATTAGAAATATTTTAAAAGCTACATTAATTAAACATTTGAACCATTATCAGGATATGGTAGATTCTTATTATTTGCAGTCTTCAAAACAAAACTGGCTGTCTTTCCCAAAGGCACTGTAGCTCAAACAGATATTACGAGCATAGGGCAAATTTTAGGCAGCACCTTTGTTTGTGTTACAGTAAACCAGATGATTATAATCTCTTATAGCCCTAAATGTATAAAACTTTGAATCTATTAAATCTAAGGGAATTTTGCCCTTGACTTTAGTACAAATAGTTCTTCTATATGAATACCATCATATAAGGATTAAGGATAATCATCTAAGATTATATGAGATAGAGCAAACTGGCCAAATGTTGAGTAGTTTTGTTTTTGAAATTCAGTTATTAATTTCAGAAATTAAAATGTCTTAATTTTTAAGGCTTCATAGTATATTTATAAGGTATAACTTCTCTACGGCAAGACCTATTAGAGCATAATAAAAATATCTTCTAAAGGCTGAAAAAAGGGATGGCCAGTACACAAGAAATTTAAAACTAGTCTGAACAGAAAACCAGAGAATATATGACCAAGTATAATCCTGTACCAGCATCAGGGAATGGGCAATATATCTGCTAAACAAAGGGCCAAGGTGGCTGCATCACTGCAGATCAACCCCAGTATCTGACACTTGTGGCTATCTTTACTGCCGTTCTCTGATAGTCATGTCACCTAGCAGACCAAAAGATCTAGTCAATGAAATAGACCCAAAATACTTAATTGGACATATATTTCTCATCGAATGTCGCCCAAATTTAATAGAGGTTTGATGAGTCATCTCAATGCCGATAATACTGTAGCTTCAGAATTCATTGCTGACTTTGGGTCATGAGTTTATAAGATCGTTCTCACCATACACAGAGAAAGTTCTTTTATTCCTCTCTTCATTCTCTTCAACCAGACTCAGAAAATCCTGTATACATTTTTGTAATACATGAAGAAGTAAGGCACAACTTTAACGTTTTGTCATGACTTTCTTTTAATAACACAGAAGAGGTAGTTGCTCTGTGCCAAATTACAGACCACTGTTTGAATGAAATCTCTCTACCTAGGGATTCTTTCCACCTCTTCATATATTTGCATTTATCTTCCAAATCTATTTTAATGAGCTCTATATAAAAATGAGAGCTCATACTTCTCAAGCCTGATGAACAGGTAATTACCGTTTTGATTCCCATGAGAGGTCTTTGAAAACCCATCTTGTCATCGAAGTTAAGGGCATAATGTTTTAATTGCAGGTAGGAGAATGCTGGGATAGTGCTTAAGCTGAATATTCCACCATGTAACCACTGTCCAAAATATCTTTACATAAATAACCTATCAATTGTGATATAGCTTTCACCTGTATGTTAAAAGCGAGGTTAGATTTTTTTTTTTTTTGCCAGGGAGTCTGGCTTATTTCTTCTCTATGCTAAACTAAGAGCAATTTTGAGTATTACTGTGCTTCGTGAGTTTGGAATGGAATAGAAAGTAGTGCGCTGTACAGATCAAAACTTGGTACCCATACTAAATTGATTATCTTCCAGTGATTAATAGGAGCACCTTCATGAATAGAGGCAGAAAGTATTTCTTTTTTATCCGCTGTTGGTGTCTATGAGCTGGTAAAAATCTTAATCCTTTACTTCCAGTTCAAAAGGACCATGGGATTCCTGTGCTGCTGGATACCATATGGGAAGATGACAGATCCAGACACCTTCTCCCCACTTCAGTTGTTAGAGGTGGTGGGTAATGGGTAGAGCAAATTCTCCCTGCCCGAGGCACAGTGTCTCGGGGACCAGTGTTGCAGTGGGGAATTTCTGAACACCCTGCACTAGTAGCAGTGGTGTACAGTCTGAATTTTCCACAGCAAACAAAGGTTATTTCACTCTTATTTTTTCACTAAAAACACATACCTGGTCAGGGCCAGGCAAGATCTGGGAATAGAAACATGGCCAAAGCAGGAATTCTGAGAAGAGAGAAAGAAATTGGGAGAAGAGAGAAAAGTTTCCAGCTGAGCAGTGCACACGTGACATAGCTCCTGGATGAGCAGCTGGAAATGGAGCTTCCTACAGTTCATTTTTAACTATCAGCTCAAGAACTGATTGTGATTTTAACATCTGGCTTTCTCAGATCAGATTAAATAATTCCTAGCATTGTGCAGACAAAATGAAACAAAGCAATGTGAGAATTCATGTCAAATTCATTACTTTTGTCATAAATTGCCATGAACTGCCAAAAAAAGAAAGGTTTATTTAATCTAACCATCTTCTAAAGAATAAAATAGTTGATTTTTTATTTTAAATTGTATTTCACTTCAAAATGCCTCTCTATTTAGTTTCTGAAGCAAATGACTTCTATTTAAAGAAAAGTGAAACAAAAGGTTTTGCTTCAGATTGAAATAAACTTTTTGGCTAATCCAAAATAAATATTTTTCAGTTTGCATTTCACAAAGCAAAATAAAAATTATTTATTTCTAGGTTGACTCAGAAAGAATCTATTTTTTTCTAGCATCAAACTAAAAAAATCACTTTATTTGCCCAGTTCTGTACACAGATACAAATAGAGCCTGTGGGAGAAACAGGTGCTCAGCATCTTTGAAAATCAGGCCATTAAAGTAATGATTTTACCCTACTGATCTTAAAGGGAAAGGAAATTGTACAATGAATATATTTAGAGATGATACCAAAATAGGAAGGACTGGAAATAGCAGACATCAGAGGAGCTTAGAAAGCATTAAAATGAATATGATTTAATGTGGATAAATGTAAAATAGTACACGTGGAGAAAAACGCTATCTGGCATAAAATCAAAGGAACATTCTGCAGGAAGAACAGTAATGTGGAAAAGATTTGGAGTGAGAGATAAGAACATGTTGGACATGAGGTTTCAATTTAATGACGTTGCACAAGTAGCAGAACTATTCATGAAAACAGAGAGATAGGAATTAAGATTTTGATTTGCTTATTGCTAATGTTTGATATACTCTTCTCTCTATTATCATTAGCCAAATTCTGTGTTATTTGACGAAGTTAATTTATACAGAATCTACTTCAATTTTTTGTTGCATTACCTTTCTTCAAATAAATTCATCTGCTATTATGGTCAGTATGCAAAGCAAGTGTCTTAGAGAGAATCCAGGAAATGATGACAGAAACAAGTATTACAAGGTGTGATCTATTTTGTGAGAGGCCAAGGGAACTTCATGGTTAGAGCATAAAGAAAAGAAGCTCTGATAATTGTTTAAACATATAAATGGCGATAGTCCAAAAGGAGGGAGAGATTAACTGAGGATGGAAATGTCATGCTAAAGAACAGCGGCCTGAAACAAGAAAGAAAAGTGTATATAAAAATTAAAACCAAAATGCAAGTCACAGGGACAATGAGATGAATGGAAAATTTACCCTCAAGGTAGTTAATGCCTAATGTTCATGTTCACATGTGCTTCAAAGGAGGCTGGATAAAACCTTGAGGAAGTTTACAGAAGACAAACTTTCCATATCAGACATTGGACTGTTTTACCTAGATGATTGTTTCTACTTGTTCCAGCCAGTAATTCATGTTTTGCTTTATTTCTTTTAATTTTCTAAATTTCAGATTCTCTTTTATATTTGTAAGTTTGGCAAGAGGTAGATGTCATTCTGCTCATGCTTCCCCTTTGTTATGTCTACTGGTAGAGCTTGAATTAGAAAAACAAAAGTGCTGGCAGGCCCTGTTGAGTTTGTTGGGTTTGGCATTTTTGCAGTGATGTTCAGATACATCCTTGACCAAGCACAACAGGCAAGTGTTTGAAACCCCTGAGTCCAAGACTGATGACCTCAGAAACTTGACTTTTTTTATTAATAGGTGTATGAGTTAATGATTTGTTCTGCACAAAAAAATGTTCCAGAGCTGCTTCAGATACGAGAATGCAACATAGAACTAATTAGTTTCCATTTCACAGCTTCAAGGGTTTCTCTGCAACGGTGTTTTTTATTTCCAAATGAATATTAAGTTTCTAGAGAACAGGATGGCACTCTTAGATGAAGAAAGAAAGAAAGAAAGGAAGGAAGGAAGGAAAGAAGGAAGGAAGGAAGAAAAGAAGAAAGAAAGAAACAAAAGAAGGAAGGAAGGAAGGAAGGAGGGAATGAAGAAGGATTGACTCTCTAGGTTTCTTCCCCAGCATACCCCTGCTCAATCCAACAATCCAAGCCTTGCCTGCAGGGATTTTAAGATGGAAATCACATGGCTAACATTAAAATCTTGTTAAGGGATTAGGAGTCGGGTCCTGAGCCAGGTTAAATTGAATGCAGCTCCATTGACTTCAGTGGAGTTTTACCGTTTCACACCAACAGAGGGTCTGACTATAAAAACGTCTTAAGCTGTTTTATTACAGGAATAGATGTAATAGGCATACTCGTACTTGATTTCTGATTCTAAGTTTTCTTGACCCTTTATAGTTATCCAGTTCTTGATAAACTGAAATAAAAAATAACATATAGGATCTTATATACGGTTGCAAAGTCAAATACTTGCAAGTGCCTTGCAAGATAGGCATGCCAAAAGGAAATTTGCCGGTGTAAAATTGTGTTGCTTCATGTTCATGCATTATGATGCATTTTTCACAAAACTACTGGCCCACTTCGTCTTTTGGCTGGAAAGAGGTTCCTGTTCTACAGTTCTTTTTATCTTTTCTACTCCATGTGTGGGTCCCAGCCTAATTTATGATCCTGCCATCCAGACCCTACATAGCATGTACAGATTATTCATTTTTTCATGAGCTTTTCCATACTATCTCGGTAATTATTTTATGGCATCTTAGGAGAAGACTATTGTAATTCCTCTTCCACAGACAAGAAAACTGAAATAGAAAAGGAACGTGGTTAGTTTTGGGCCGCACAGCAAATCAGTGGCAGGCCCAAAAGTCCTGGCCCCGAGCTTGTACTTATTTCTTCTAGAAAGGAAGTGAGGAGCCATAGATTTTCACAGCTTCCAGCAAATGCATCTGCAGTCATGAGGGCAATTTCAAAAGGCAGGATCAAAATACTGCAGTGTGGTTGTTCAGCTAATAAGGAACATGGTGGTCACCTATAAAGATACTACTTATGGATATTATTTATGTACAGACATTACTTTTGGAATTTCTGGCACAGCAGCAAATATAACCAACTTTTTGGGGTCTACAGCTTAATCACTTGGTTTAACTTGGGAGTTTTCGAAGTCTCCTTGTATTTTATACACTTTTTTTCTCTCTACACAAAATAATATGGGACTTCTAGCGACAACAAGCCTCCTTGCAGCATGAATAAACTGTGATAAGTACCTGTTTTCTCGTGTTAGAACTCTGAAAATGAAGTAAGTTTGTCATTATTGATGAAATGAATATTTTAATTACTTCTAAATTACATCCGGAATTTCTGAGTCTCTGGTGATACCATCTTGCAAAAAGCATGATGTAATTTGTAAGCAACCTTGCTTATATACTGGAACGTCAGGTCCTTGTATATAAGCAAGTTCCATCCTGCTTCATTAATAACATTTAGTAATAATAAGTAACATAAAAGGAGAGATTCAGGAGTACAATTGATTTTGCAGCATACCAGACACACATATTCCAGAGAAATGTTTTTTGTATTTGTTCCCAAAAACTGGTTAAGAAATGATATATCTAAAAGAATTTGCATTTTTTTAAAATGTGGTTGTTTATACAACTACATTAAAGCATATAGAAACGCTATTTGTAAACTTCTTTTCTTCTTAATATGCTTTATTTTTCTCACAATAGGAAATAGTCATAATGTTAAAGTGTATCTATCTTGGCAACTTATAAAGGTTGCCTGTTTGCTGTAGGCTCTTTAAATATTGTACATTATGAGATACTAACACTTCTCTGTGGCAAAGACTGAAGAGTTTCCTTGCATGAGTATCTAGAGGACCTGCTCACTCATTTGATCACTTTTGTGTTGGATCCACCAGGATCCTATTCTTGTCTTAGCCTCCTACTCAGAGTGTCTTTGAAGCCATTGAAAGATACAGTGACATATTTAAAGATAAGGTTGCATGTCTTTTTCATTCTATTTCACAGAATATGCTCTCTCTTTTAGGAGTATGAGAGTGCTAAACATCATGAGAAAGGCTGTGTTTACAGTACTTCTGGCTGGAACTAAAAAATGGAAATGTCAGAAGATTCAAGAGAAAGCATGTTCTTGGGAAATTTTCATTCCAAAGACACAGAATAAACAGCTTCAGGACTTTTTCTAAAAAGCTTCTGGTAAGCATATGAACTTTGAATACTTACTCAAATGCCACATCTTGGAATATTAAAGCTAACTGGAAACTAGTTTATAATCGTTGATCAAATTAATCTCACTAAGGGAAGAAGATAAATCTGAGGTAAACTGCAGATGTGGATGTTATATGGAAATGCAACTTCTCCCGATGTCGTATTTCATCAACTAGTTTCTCTTATTGTTGGATTATCCAAAAGGATTTTCAGGGGGATTTCTAAATGGCTGTGCTCTGTTTAGATAGGAATCTTTTTAATCTACCACATCACAACTCAGATTCGTTTATCTTAAACTTTGAAATGAAGGCCACGACAGAGAAAAAAGATATTGTACCCCTCAGGTAGAGTAAATGATGTACAGCAGCCACCTTAGATGCAGAGACACTAGGCAGATGGATGGACACATATACTCTTACAAATACCTTCTAACATAGCTTTGTAATCTAAAGGTCAAAAGCAAACAGCAATCCAGAACGTCAGCTTGGTTGTGGACACTCCCCAGAGGACACGTTTTTTAAGACTCTGTGAAATCAGGCTGGCAGCTTATGAAAGACGTAATCTTGCTCCCACATGTCTCATGCAAAACCACAGGAAATAGCACTCGTTCCTCACACCAGAAGTCAAGACATACATAATCAAATGCCATATAGTCCCTTACGATAAAATGTAGTAGTCAGGAGGCTTTGATCTGTTATCTGCTGTCAAAAGATATGTGTGAGGGGACATACAGAATATTTCTGTTTACCTGTAGAAATTATTTTGCACTGTCACCATCATGGAGGTGTTTTTATCATTCATCCTCCAGCTATCTGTTTTTCTTGACACATTCTCCCTTCAGATGGTTAGCATGTTAATTATGATTATTCTGCATAGCTGCTTAATGCCAGAAGAGGATAGGTAGTACTACTTCACCTCTTCTTGCATGCTTACCTTTTTTGTGACCACTTTACATTTCACTTACGCTAATATAAATGCAGCAAAATGTTAAAGCAGAGTCTGATCAGAACCATTTCTCTGATGGGCAATTTACATTCTCACTTCTGCAGCAGCTATATTTAGCCATTGTTAGAGAAAATAAAAAAGAAATTGCTGAACAAAAATGATTGAAGCCTTATTACAGCAAAAAGATAGATTATTGTGCAGGGTTGATTTTTTAGAATATGTGCCCCTTTCAAATTCTAAAAATGTATGTCTATTTTAGACATTTGTAAGGCATTTGGCAAGTGCTACTTAGAAGACGGTAGTGAAACTTAATTTTAACTTTTGAAAAGCTTTGCTTAGGTCAGAAATTGAAACCTCTTTGAAGAGCTCAGTCTATGCTCTGAAGGACAAATTTCAAATCATACAGGCAACAGGAATGAATTTCTGGCAGTTTCCACTAACCAGAAGTAAAACAAGACAGAATATTGTAAACTATGAATTACATTCCTAACCCAAAACTTGAGGTCCAGTTTAGCTGACTGAACCTATAGCATGACATGCTACCTGTCTAGAGAATACCCGTTCTAACAGGAAATATTCATCCTTAAATTCAACATTATTTTGGGTGTTGTCGTAATCTCCCCAGTTCTGTATCCACAATCTAAACACTATTAATAAAAAACCCTTTCTATACTTCCATGATTA
This sequence comes from Struthio camelus, assembly GCF_040807025.1. Lineage (NCBI taxonomy): Eukaryota > Metazoa > Chordata > Aves > Struthioniformes > Struthionidae > Struthio > Struthio camelus. Next base: position 49,403,568 of record NC_090946.1, read on the forward strand.
AAGATGAAAAAGACTATACACTTTGATTATGGTTCTTCCTTCTATGAATCACTTTTTGCATCATTCCTCTTTCTCAGGACTTCTTGTGGACATTCTGGAAATCCAAGAGCTCCTAAAGAGAAAGATAAGCAAGGAAGCAAACAGGAAGAGACAAAATGTGAAACTAGGGCAAGGAGAAACACATCTTTCTTTCATCCATGACGGTTATTCTGGAAAAAGAGAATCCCAGGAGCTAGCCACCGGCTGAGGAAGCTTCAGAAATGAATACAGATGGAGTAGCACTGCCAAAGGATGGAGCAAATTGCGAAGAGCCTCCAGCGGAGGTGAACATGTAAGATCTCCACACAGATGGTTTTGGACTCTGGAATCCAGCAGGTCTGTGAGTTGTTTTCGCAGTCTATTCTGCAGCAGAGGAGAGAAAGGGTGAGACTCGCCTGTGCTGTAACAATTCAGGAGGCATTGCAATGTGGAAATCCTTTGGGAATTATCTTCCCCTTAGCCTCTTCCCTCAGGTTTTTCTGCTAGAGGGGACAGTCAGGCCTAGACATATTACATACAGATTATCCTCTTAAACTCATTTAATATATTATTGGTACCTCTCCTCCTGCACTTGTTCCAAATGGACAAATACATCTTCTTTTGACTGCTACAGTAAAGCATATCCCTTTCCACTGTATTAGAGCCTAACCTTCCAAATGAAATTTTCTATGTAAAATAAAAGGAAAATACATTTGATGGAGGAAATTACAACTAAATTAAGATCAGCATTAGATAAACAAATCCTTAAATGGCTGCTAGCTATTGATTTACCTTGTGAACTGATCTTGCTGGCTCAGAAACTCTTTCCCACGCTTGGAGGGGAATACACTTTGAAAGCTTGGGATTTGGTCTACACTAAGGAAATTTTTCCCAAATTGTCAATGGTTTAGAATTCTCTAACCCAATATTAAAAGTAACTGGAACTGTTGCATAGACTTTACTGTGCTGGATTCAACTAAGAACAATTTGAATTGTTTGGTCCTTCATCTTTCCAAGGACTTGAACTGGCTTTTAAGCAAGAATATAAGAAACTACATTAAGATGTGGTGGCATTCCTAGGAGCTCTGAGTGGCAATGAGCCTTTAAGCCTTTGAGTTTTCAGCCTTCTGCATTGCTCCCAATGTATCTGGGATTTTTATCATATTTCATTGAAGAACAAAATTTCTTGAAACATGTTGCTTTTATGCACCAAACTCATGCAACATTTGACAAGTACAGATTGCAAGTGTTTTAACACAATGCAGATATTTATGAATGTATGTCCCAACAAATAACTTCAACCATTAGGTAGTGTTAAAAGTGCACATGCTGTCAGACTTTCTACGTAAAGTGCACTGACAATAGTATTGTTCTGCACTGAGCCTTCAAGCAAATTTCTGTTAAAGTACAACATCTGTTAACATACAAGCTTGAAACTTGAAACTTCAGCCACATTTTCTTTTGGGGAATATTTTATAATACGTCCTGAGTAATTTTATAGCAGCAAGCATGACTACAGACTATGATCAAACAGTTGTTACTTTCAAAATGCCTTTTATTGTAAATCCAGAAAAATTATGGTATTACGGCTTAACTATAAATCAAAAAAGTCTTCTGTAGTATCAAAAAGACAGTCTTACAGCATTGCTTTAGCCATCCTTAAAGAACTTACGTAACTGCATTTTGATGGGCACAAATGCAAGGTTTCTATTAAATAGTAGCTGTGTTTCCTAGAGGGGAGGCCGTTTTAATAGCAAAAAAGTTTGTAGGGTAGGTATTTACCTCTGCTTTCTCCAGTAGATGTCACTTGCAGTACATAATAATTCATGTAAAGAAGTCAGTATAGAGAAACGCATTGCTTTCCTTGAAATATACAAGCCAAATAAGAAAGCCATTTTGGTGCCCTGTGTATGTAGTAAGTTTGGCATTTAGTTTATTTTAACAGATGGCATTGAAATAACAAAAGGTAAAGCATTTTTGTTTCCAATTGATCCAATGGGGATTATGTATTTATCTCCTGCAGTTTGAAATAACAGAAGGAGATAAATATACTTGTTGGCACATGTGAAGTCTGGGTCACACATGATCTAATCGTTGTATTGACAACTAGGATTTGGCAATTACCAGATTCACTCTAAAGAGAAAATGTATTATATATCTTTTTTTTACTTCAAAAGCTTTCACATTTTGGATGAAGTTTAGTAGTAAAAAATGATAGGACATATATCCTCAAAGAGTAGAGCCATTTTCTTTTATTAACAAAAGAGAACTTATAAGTAAACTGTGTATTTAAGGCAAACTGCTTTGTGATATGAGAGATTACAAAATGAGGTTATGCTCCAGGATCTGATTTCTACTCACTTTTCTTCTATTTTTTCTACTATAACAATAGCGTAACAACACTGTTTTCAGTAGCATCACTATGAACACATGCACATTTGTGCCAAAACCTCACCTTTGGGCACCTCAATGCCTCAGGGATGCACGATGCGGCCGTAATCTCAAGGTGAGTGCTCCTGGTGAATCAGCCTTGAAGGTCTGTATTTTATAGCTCACACCATTTTACTTGTCTCCACCTGACACCTCAGCTAGGACTTTACATTATAGGAGTTAAGCTCTAGCGTTTCACTTGCTGACTGGTCATAGTGTTTGCTGGCTCCTGTCTGGAGCTATCCCTGTGCTGTCTTCTCATCTCATGCCTGGCTCATTTTTGTTTCTCCTTCACCCAGGCAACAACACACAAGAGCAATCTTTGACATTTTTCAGGAAGAATGTCTACCCAGGTAGGCAGGAAACTCAGAGATAAGAACATGAGCCTCTCTGTTACACCCTTCCCCTCTCCTGCAAGGGACCTGAATAATTCAAATCTGAACAGACCAATTCCCACTCAGGAAGGAGTCTGAGAAAACTGCCATTGGAGAGCAATGGGGACCATTAAGACTTTGTGCCTCATCCCCAAAGAAACCTGATATAGAGTGGAAATAAAAGGAGGAATAGGCTAGTAGTAGAATAGAAATACTATAATAGAATACAAATTTTTCCCCCAAATGCCGCCAAAGGTGAAACACTGCATGTGAAGATCAAAAGTCAGTTAAGTTATTGCAGTTGTGGTCCTGGTATGAGCTACCTGCTGCCCCTATTGTCTGACAAAAAGGAAGGAAAGGAGGTGTGAAATTGGCAGGCATAGGTGATGATGCAGAAAAAAGTATATACATAGACTCTTCCTCATGAAAGAAAGTTTGCCCTCTTGAACCTGGGAATCTAGATCACATAGAGAGAGCCAGGGCTTCCCTTTTTTGTTCTGGTGATTCATAACAGAGATGTGGGGTTTAGCTGCTCTCATAAGAGCTGCTCTGCATTGCCTGCTTCGGGTCACACGTAACACGTTAACTGTGTAAGAGTTATAAAGTGAATCAGTATCAGCAGACTGCGAAGAAGGACTTACAAATGGCTGGTGGGGACAGTTTGTTAGAGACATGTGGAAAATTCCAGAAAGAGCAGATAAGAAAAAGAAATTTGGGAAGAAGGTAGAAAAATAAGTCGTAATAAAACTCACCAGATTTCTGGGGACTGCGGAGATTCATGCTCCTTAGCTGCATTAATTTTTTCTCATTTCCTTCCATTTCTTCAAGAAAAAGGAATTTCCCAGGAAAGAAAAACCCTATATTTTGAAACTTTGATCTGATACAAAACAGAAAGGATAGGGAAACATTCCTAATTTTTGTTTCACAGTCAAATAAAAAGAAGGCTCTTGGCATTCTTCTGCTGAACTGAAGATTGGCCTGTAACACCAGTGACCTATTTTCACAAGCAATGTAACAGCTAGTCTGAGTTGAGCGCATCCAGAAGGAGAAGCACATTTCTTTTGAGCAGCGCTCAGATACCATGGTGATGGGTACAAAGTAAGTCTAAAAGCATAGAAAAGATTTGGTATTTATTTCCTTTACTTTTAGGCTCACAGTTACAGGTTTGACAGCAATTTCTAATGTAAAGAGATAGTAACTTTCTCATTTCAAGTAATAGAGATCCTGTGCTTTACTGAAGGTGCAAGAGTTTATGAACAGACAAACAAAAACTGCAGGATTACGTAATCTAGAGATATGACAGAGATCTGAGTCCAGAGACACTCTTCAGCAGGAATTATAAAGTTAATTATACTGGGCACAATTGGTACCTCTTCATCAGAGGCTCTTGGGTTGTCTTATGAATTCCATTTCACGGAATCACAGAACTATGTATTATGAGCTTCATTTTATGCCTCCTTCATGGAGGCATATAATTTGCCTCTGATAAACCTGACCAGTCAGTGAAAGAGCCAGAAGGAAATCTAAAACTGTTGATTTCAAGCTCTCTGTTTTGCCCACTAGATAACACTTGCTTTTGCTCACTCTGAAGAGAGATTCATTTCTCTCCCCAGAGAAGGTCGGAAGGAATGTCCCTAAAATGGTAATCTGGCCTTTTACTTCCTAAGTGGCTCTTTTTAACTTATCTACTGTTTATTCATGCTGGGGAATACACAGATTTAGAGGACTTATTGCAGAAACCACTCTCAATCTAAACATGGCAAATACAGGTATCTTTTGATATTGTGATGGCATGAGAGACACATCAGCTTCTGACAAGCTCATCTAGGGGATTGAGAAGGACATGAGGTTATCCCTTCCCAAAGTTATTCGACATCTGGGTTTCTCCTTCTACAATGTTTTGACATGAGTTAATTACCAGCTTCATTCATGTGAGTGGATGCTTTTAAACACAGCACTGCAAGAAGTCATGTCCTTCTGCTTCTTAAAGAACCGGAGTACCCTAGACCATTCCCAATTTGATGTCCATGCTTCGTTTTGCTATCAGTATTGCTAAATATATATATTTAGCTTCACTTGACCCACTGAAGCATCATCTGTCATTCCAGAGAGCGAAGAGATCACACTGGAGGCAAAGGACATTGAAGAAAGGGAAACAGTTAATATATCAGAGTGTGTGTTAAGTAATCAAAATATAAATATTTAGGAAAACAAACACACAGGAGTAATTTTAAATGACGACCTTCCGTTTGACAGTTTTGCCTTTTGGTTCTATGTACTCACAAACGTTTTAAACTATTCCCTTTAAAATATCCACAGAGCTTACAATGAGATAGGAGATCCAGTACTTTATTGATGCTTATAGCCAGATAAAATGAAAAAGCTATGATTTCAATGGTTAGGCTGGCCATCTTTCAAGCTATCACTCTTTTAAATCCCTGCACCCCAGCAATTTGCGCCGAGACTTGCAACTCATCTGACTCCCACTTCTAAGAACAAAATTCCCTGAAACAAGCAGATAACCTCCTCTGGCTATGATTTTATGGCAGCACTTTGATTAGCAGGTGATCCTTCTACTGAAGTCATGTGAAGAAAGTAATTATTTTATTTTACTTTGTTTACTATGTTGCTTTTCAGATATTGTTGAAAACTGATTTTTTGCACACTAAGCAAAGCCTTTACAAGAGAGAGGATAGGCAAAGGAAACTGTAACTCTCTTTGGAAAAAATAAATAAATAAAAAATGATATCTGGTCACTTTGTACGTGACAGGTCTCCAAGTACATGCTGAACTGCAGAAATATAACACGTTCAAAAAGAATATTTATGTGTCCCTTCTTCACTACATGCACGGTATTTTTCTCCATGTCACAAAAACTGTAACCACAATTTACAAGTATATGCACAATCAAATTGCTATTGATTTAGCAATGCCTTTCTTTGATGTCCCTTGCCTTAACCTCATTTATAAAGCTGTTTTGCATTATTTCAAACTGTCAATGATTTGTGACTCATGAATATTCAAATCTAATTTGCACTTACCTTTTTTACATGCATGCTTACTTGTAATATGTCTCTACATTTGCCCTTTGTTTTGTGTTTATTTGCAGATTGTTTAGAGAAGTAAACTCTGTTTTTAAAGTAATACCATCATCCATTTAAACACAAGTGGTCCAATTCTCACCTCACTAGAGTTTTATATCACTGTAACTCCATTAACTTCAACGGAATTTGTCCTGATTTAGTCAAGAGAAGAGAATGAGGTGCATAAACTCTTTCTAACTCTCTTCTCTCTGCCTCTGGTTTCACATCAACATCATTTAGCAAATATGTTTCCTTGGAAAAGCAATATTTTTATTCAGTATTTTGCTCAGAATGAAATATCAAGACTAAACCCTTTCATTCTAATATTTTCAAACTTTAGGACAGCTCACATCTTGAGATCTGGGTAAAAATTAAGAATTTGTTACTCTGACTCATTAGCATTCACTGATAACACAGTACTTTATTATCAGATTTTAAAAAACATTTCATTTGGCTTATATTTTGTAGCTATGAAATCCAATAGAATAACTCCTCAACTTGAAGAATATTGGTAGAAAAATGAAACCTTTCCCAGGAAACAAAATAATCCATCTAGGAGTATAATACTTGCAGCGCAGTGGGTCCAAAATTCTACTCTTTGCACACACATTGATGTAAAAAATTCAGCTAAAGTATTAGGTGCCCAAGGAAAGCAGGACTGAGATCTTTCTATCTGTTTTCCCATTTATGGTGGATTATATAAGCAAAGGAATGCCTCTCTCAAATACTAAGATTCTTGCTAGATGGATCTGGAACAAACAGTTACCGTGAACATATTGGCTGCAGACAGGACCTTCTTCAATGGGTGAAGTCTGGAAACAACAGAACAAAGAGATTTGCTTTTGCATGAAACAATATGATCTTGCTTTAATACCAAAAGCCGTTTGCAAGAGGAAGTGATCTGAAGTTAAATAGGGGGAGTGGAAGAAAGGCAATTGATTATCCTCAATAATGTTTGAAAGCTGAAATGAACCCACAGTGGCAAAATTGTTTATGTTGCTGGGTTCACGCTGCAAACTCTATTTACAGAGCAGCTGTCTCGGTTTCAGATGGCTTTTGTTTTGATCATGTTTGTGACCATATAAGTGAACATTAAAGCAAACAGGTTTTTGTTTTGAGCAAGGATTAGGTGTATGTATCTTTTTTATGGAGCAAACTCTGCTCTTATCAAATGAAATGCAGGTAGAATCAGGCTTGATATGTATAACTGCAAAAGCCAAAAATATGCATATTATAAATATATAGGAATATTTGTTATCCACTTTTTTTATTCAGTTAGTCTCCTGTTTAAATAATTTCGATCAACTTATTGGAGAATAGAGCTAGTATGATAGGTGACTAGTGACACATCAAGAATAATGAAATGAAAAGCCCGAATGAACATATCGTGAATTACTCTTAGGCTGAAAACTGTTTGCCTAAGCTGAATATTCTTGGTGAATATTTTCAAGTAAAGAACACTTTCCCACTAAGGATTGATTGTAGTGCCCTAATCTAATATAGGGTTCCCAAGTGGGAATAAGAGATCTGAGCCTGGGAAATAGATCTGCATTCATCTAAGAGTTCATTTCAGATTAATAGCTTATATCAGCTCTTTCATAAAAGAGAAAAATATTTCAAATGTTTCTTTTTAACTTTGCACATGAATAATGAAATAAAATGACTTAGGTATTTGAGGTAAAACAATTTAAAAAAACCTCCTCCTATATAGGTTAGTAAGTATAAACAGCTTTGTAGTTTTTTTCAGTAATGCCAGGATCCTGGTGTTAAATGGCATGTCTCAGCTGTTGTGAAGTCCAAGGTAAAGCCATGTGCCCTCAAACACCCAAGAAACAGTGTTATCTAGTATGACACATGCCTAGATATGTCTTATTGTGATCATAATATGGCCTCAAGGTAAGAGTACAGGACACTTCTATGCTTTTTTAATATTGTTTATACTTATTTACTTCAAAGAGAACCTTCTGTTAGAGCTCTCTGATCAACAGAACTATTAGTGATGTTTTTTAATCACATATGAAGTGGTAAGACATTTTTAAATTTAGCATGTACTTTTTAGACAAAATATATTTGTACATTATTGCTTGATTGTATTTCCTCACAGAAAAGCCTATTCGTTTATATAGATCCGGAAAATACTTTGAAAAAGCAGAAAGTACGATTACAATATGAGAAATGCTCAAAAAGTGTCAAACAAAAACCATGATTGTGAATCATCAAAGTATGAATTACAGAATTGATGGCTTCTGGTGCTATGGGCTTCCTGGAAGGACAGCGAGTTTCTACATTTGCTATTAGTAGGAACTGGAAAGTTCAGTACTCTGCACCGGGAGACTCAGCATCCTGCAGAGACATCTGGAAGGAACCCCGTCCCGTGCTCCTCATTCAGATAAAAGTATTTTAGAGTGAAGGGGACTTTGGCACATGTTTGGGCCTGAGAATATTGAAGGCCATCAACATGGAAAAAGGATTGTCTACAGAGACTCACTGCTTTGCATGTGATTTCCTTTAAATGTTGGTTCCCCCCAGTAGGTGAACCCTATAGACTGTTTGGCAGGCCTTCTGATGAGTGAGGGTTAAAAATGGAATTATCTCACTGTCTGTTCTTTTGGACCTATTTTTGCTCTATAGTCAGTCACATACGCTAAGTGAATTTCCTTTCCGATGTTAAAGACGGTGGTGATGATACAGCACAGATGAGTTTTACCCTTTGCGTTTACTGGCTAAGTCTGATAGGAAGAAACTTGGTGAGTGGAAGTGTATTAATGCAATAAGATGGTTAGATAAACACTTTTAGGTATAGAATTTGTTGTTCGGAATTAAGAGCAGGCTCAGTCCTTTAACACCGCTGCCAGGGATAATAGACCATTTAATTCACAATGAATATAGATAGGTATAGCTAGATACTTTTGTCTAACATGGAGAACATGGTGACGTCCTAGAACTTGTTGAGCTTACATATTGTCCCTCTGCTTCTTCTTCAACCAACCCTTGGGGACCATTTTCTCCTGTGGGTCCCTCCTATCCTTTACAGTGTTATTGTGAATCATCCTGCTCAGCCTGCCAAGATTCAAATGGAAAAACTGGATTTTTGAGATGAGGAACAACAGAGGAAAAAGTAAGATTAGAGAAAAAATTAAAATTAGAGCAATTGTGGAGGGTTCATCTTCATAAAACAATGTATATTAATTAATACATATTCCCTAACTTACCTTATACCTGTGTTTCATTACCTTGTGTTTGTAAGGTAATTAATTTAGCAGGAGAGGTGATAGGAGCCAAAGAGATGACAGCAGGCATGTGTGAGAAGAAGTCAAGTGTAGGTCTGTAATGGTGGGCAGTTTGAGAAGTGTTTTTGACATGCATTTTATAAATGTTGAGAGAGTTTAAAAGAGTACATACAGAAAATTTTGAAATGCGGTATCCCTTCTGCTGTCTCATCCGTAGCTGTGTACTAGGTATCTTTCATTAATAGGCAAGGAGGGTGAAGTCCTGGAGTCCTGTGTAATATGCCTAATTTTCTTGTGTTAGCTTTGATCACTTGCAGTGAGGGGTTAAATTAAAAACCCTTAAAGTGAAATGTTTGCTGGTTGTGTAGAAAAAATATATATATATATATATATATGTATACACTTATTTTTTAGACCTCAAGCTTCTTGGGGAACTGATGTATCCAAGGGCTGTTTCGGGAGCTGCGAGTACTGTACTAAACCTCTCGGGCAAATGTTTGCATTGAATTGTTGAAAGAGTCTGAGATTGGCAACGCCACCCTGCCCTTGGCTAATGAGCCTTCCCCGAGAGAATATCAAGTGCAATTACCTTTCAGGGAATAACAACATACCAAAGAACCAAGGACCCTGCAGAGAAAAGCGAAACACACATTTGTAGGTAGAAACAGCTATGAATCAGCATTAATTATCCAATAGAGGGAACAGGGTTGCAATAAGTCTCAGTTCCTGACTCACACCATAGATCACAGCAAATGTGAGCTACTTATAGAAAAAACGTTTGCGAAGTTCAGCTTACCCTACCCCCCCCCCCAACTCATGCACGCACTTCGTCGCCGGAGTTGTGGTTGGGGGCTTTGCTTTTGGGGCAAGTTTTCCTACTCCCAGTTTAGAGACGGCTGTGAGAGGCAATAAAAGGGGCTGGTGGCAGTAAGGGAGTAGTGAACGTCAGCGGGACAGTTAATCTAATGCAAAGATAGATACAAGATTTTCCATGTGCCGACACCGCCGAGGACACCACACTTCTTCCTAAAGAAGTCATTACGGAGGTCGGGCAGCCGGGCAGCAGCCTATCTTTGGCTTCAGAGCTGGGAAAACTGCATCCCCCCGTGGCTTCTTGTCCCAGCAGATGCAGAAAGGGAAGAGACAGACCCAGGCGATTGGGTTTTATTGTGCACATTCCTCGGAGGGAGCGGGGCGGGGTGGGGGGAGGAGGGGGAGAAAGTACATGTTGTAGTTTGAACGACTGGAAAAACGTGTGAACCTGCATGTCCAGCGCCGGAGCGACGCAAGGGGCGGCTGGATGCCAGTGTGCGCGGGTGAGCCCGGACGGCCGAGGCACGGCTTCCCGGCGGGGCCGCGCTTGCAGCCGGCCGCAGCGGCGCCGGCGGCGGAGGCGCGGGGAGGGCGGGAAGCGGCGACGCGCAGCCCCGTAGCCCCCCGCGCAGCCCCCCGCGCAGCGCCGCGGGGCGCCGGGGGCGGCTGCCGTGCTCGGCCCGGAGCGGCTCCCCGGGGAGCCAGGCAGCCCCGCCGCAAACTCTTCGGACGTGAAAGCGCCACAGAGAAGGGCCGGCTGCTTTGCTGAAACAAGGCGCACATATATTGAGTTTGTCAGGGATCATAAAATGTGAATTGATTATTCAAACAGCCATTGATTATAAAAGAATGCTTACTGCAGCAATGGGAAAGGTTAAAAGGAAATTGACCCCCTGCGTACGTGACATAAAGTCATTAGGTAAATGAGATATTCATACAGGGTATAATCAAGGTCATGCTAATTTTATTTGCGGCGCTCAACTCAAATCTTGAGCTTCGTTTGGGGCGGTAAATTGTCCCCGAGGGAATAAAGACACCAGGTAGACCCCAGGTGCCGTAAAAAATAAATAAACCCAAAAAGGGCTGTGTGAAGTCCTGTGCCCATGGTGAGCCCGATCCTGAGCCCCCGGTGTGGCTGTGGGAGGGGGGCCCAGGCCCCGCGGAGAGGCGTGGAGCTCCGCGCAGGATCGGGCCTCCCTAGAGGGTGCTCGCACCTCGCTGCTCCCAGCGGTCTCCTCCTCGGAGCCGGGGGACAAGTAGAGGTACAGGCAATGTCAAAGATCCTCGCCTCTCACAGACAGGATGAGAACGTGTAAAAAAAAATTAGATGTATTTATGCACATATTTATCCCCTCTAATTATAGAAATTAATCCTCTTACTTATGACTAAAAGGTAACGTCTAAGGCGTCCCTTTGATGTTTAACAGCATCATTTGTGGCTAACATTCCAGCTGATTAAGGAATAATTGTTGTTAAATGCTTTACAAGTGGATAGTGTTTAATTGAGAGGCATTCATAATTTTACGGCTTACCACAAAATGAAACGTAATTAAAAACGCAGGAATTTCCAACTGATTTTATTCCAATTATGTTTATTGTTCAGGCTAATTATTGCACAAGATGGGGTGTTTTCACCCATCTCTAAATGGCGTACACGATTCCCAAATATACCCTTGCAGGTTTTCTTTTCCAGGTAGTCTTGGGAGGGCTTTCTTCAGCCTCCGTTCCCCTCACCCCCATTATAATTAAATGCTCCAGCCTTTTCTTCTCTCCACCATGCAACACCTTGGGATGTGAGAAAGTGATGGCAGCTCTCTTCCCTCAGAGCTCGAAGTAATTGTAGAAGGGCTGATGAATTTCTTGAAGAAACACTTGCCACACACTGAGGAAACCATCTCCTAGCAGGATTTTACAAACCAAAGTAAACAAAGCACCCCAGGGGCGATTTCCTCCTTTTGCGCAGCTTACTTCTCAATTTACCTCAGAAGTGATCACAAACACACAAGAATTACAACAGAAATCATGGCAAGTCTGCGGAAAATATTCCGGATGAAAATAAGCAGAGAAATAAAAGGCGTTCAAAGGAAGCGATGGTTATTAAAATACCTGCCAGGCGCGCTGCCGTTCCCCAAACCAACCTTTCCTTCTTCCCCGTGAACTCAGAACTCTCTTTAGAATCTCTTAAACATACAGATCCCTTAAAAAAAAAAAAACTCTCACACACACAGACACATAGACAGACAAACAACAACAGCAATCCTCAGGTCCATCTCAGCAACGCCTTTAAACAAGGCTCCCCCACCACCACCCGGGGGGTGAGGTAGGCGTAAAGTTACTTGACTAATTTCACTGTTTGCGCGGTCGAAGAGAGTTTAGTGTGTAAATGGATTTATTTATTCTTGATTTTTTTTCTATCGCCTCCCAACTAGCCTCTCGGAGAAAATTAGAGAGGTATCTGAGACCGTGCTAATAAAAACTCAGCGCTTATGAATAATCAGACCGGATCAGCCCCTGTCAAAATGAGGGTTGGGGGGAATAAAAGAGCCAGTACTGCTTCCATCCTGCGTTTTTCATTTGGGCTCCGAGCCGTTAAGAAAGGAGTACAGATATTCATTGCTCCTTTTGTTTCCCTTTTTTCTACCAGTATCCAAACGTACGTGGTGCAGGGGTGCAGGTTGGGGGGGCTGTCGCTCTCTTTGAGGGGCTTTCGGCATTCACAGGTGTGCTTTGGATCATCTAGGTCTTTCTGTATAGTTTCCCAATTCTCCTGAAGGGTTTAAGCTAGGTGTGAAGGTAGCAAAGTGTTTAAATTCTAGTGGGGAAATAAGGGCGGGGGGGGGGGGGAGGGAGGGGGGAAGACTCCTTCTTATGGTAAGTTAGAAAAAGCCCAAGCTTTTCAAAGGGACGTTTAAAGTGGACGTAATAGAGCAACATCTCTACTTTTTTTACTTCGGTTAAGAGTCCTGAATTCTTTGATTAAATTGACATAGATTTGCAGAGGTGGGGAAAAGGAGGGGGTATCTGGGGTGGGCATTTTATGTAAATGAGAAAATCCGAAATGTATTACAAATCCACTGCAATAAAACTGACAGTTTTGACAGTATTGACAACATAAATATATGTTGGAACACAGCACTTTCAGACACTTAACCGATGAAGCAATAAAAAGATTCGACTACAATATTTCAAATAATCGACATTGATGTTTTGATACATCATTTTTATACCTCGAATCGATCTATCACTCTGTGACCGGTCAATTTTAAGTAAAAATCTGCTGCAATTATTTACGCTATTGCCAATGACGACCTAATAACTGTTTTCAATTAATTACAGCAAAACTAAGCATTATGAGGACTAACCGGCCGTATATTCTGTTGTATGGTCCCTTACATTTCTTATATGGAGAGCAAACACATATATGTATATTGCATTCTCTTTGTGGGATCAAAAGAAAGACGTACAAAGGCGATCAGAATCTTTTAGAAAGAAAACTCTCTTTTGGGAACACACTGCAGGCACTCATCACATATTTCTAGGAAACACGCTATGCTGTTTTGTCAGCTCTTTCTCTATGCACTACCAAACCGGGCTCCTAAGATTTTTCTTTTCTTTTCTCTTTGCGCTGAGCGCTGAATCTCACTTCAAACAATGGGCCGGGCAGCTCTTTCAAAAAAAAAGGGAGCTTCGTGCTTCGAGTGATCGCGTGTGTGTATGAGTGTCCCCGTACCATTTCAAAAGAAATAGCAGGATATTGTTCTCTCCGGACCGAGAACTCCAGTGTAAAAATGAGGGCACTCCTCTTCTGGAGTTTTATAGGCAGCTGGAGAACAAAAGTGAATATTTTAAGTGAGGGAGAAGAGAAAGCTCTGAGCGGCGTTTCGAGGCTTCTCGGGTGCTCTGATGTTGCACTAAAGCGGTTTGGTTTGCCCTAACTATCCTTATTGTTACGATGTCACATTGCAAGGATGGATTTTTTTTTAAGGCTTCATGCTTCTTCCAACAAATACAAACTCGATTTTTAACTACCCTGGTAGAAACAGCCTGCACGGCGTTGTGGGCAAAACCCTGACAGGTATTTTTTCTTTCTGCTTTTGATGGAAATACGCACGTTGGCTGCTGATGCTCTTCACTTTTACAAACCTCCCAGCCCACCACGTAAAAAAGCTCAGCGCTCGTTGTGTATTAGTGCTTCACACGCATCCGCGTGTGAGGCAGGTTAGATCAACCAGCCCGGGGAACCTAAAAAGGGCCCTTCCGTGCCCCCTCTCACCAAGGCCCTGGCCCCCCACGCCCGGTAGGGACGCGGGGAGGGGAGACCCCCCGGATAAGCGCCCAAAGCCACGCGGGTGACGGAGGCGCAGAGCCGGGGCCAGCGCTCCGCGCCGGGCCGGGCTCACGGAGGGGCTGCGCGGCGCGGCGCGGCGCGGCGCGGCGGGAGCGCGCTGGAGCCCCGCCAGATAGCGCTAGAGGGCTGCTGATGGCACCGCCGCCTCCGCGGCACCGCGGCGGCGTAAGCAGGGGGGAGAGCGAAGCCGGGGGGAAGGGGGCATCCCGCAAGGGCCGGGTTGCACCCATGCGGGCTGGTTGCGGGGGGGGAATTATAGGGCTTGGGAGCGGATATAGACCCGCCGGTCCCTCTTGGCTCGCGGCGGTCTAAAAAGGGGGTGGGGGGGTGGGGAAGAGAGTTAAAGGGAAGTTAACAGGTAAGTAAATGAACCTCCTCCTAATCCAGCTCCCAAAGATCTCAGTCATACCGCAGTTGAGGTCAAGAAAAGTTCACCGTGATGGGCTACCATTGACTTTCTGGACTGCAAAGATTTTCGAAAACTAATAAGATTGCTGAAAAGTGAAGCACGTTATTGGCAGGAGGGGGGATCAGAGTGAAGAGCTAAATGAATCTAGTGATCTGCAGAAGCTCAAATGTGCATGTTTTCACAGGGGCATCCGCGATGGGACCTCGAAACTCCTGCAGCTGCGGGAAGTCGGAGCGGAATCAAACTGGGTTGGGACGAATAAAAACTGACTGAAGTTCTAACAACGAGCAGCACAGGCAACGCAGAGAGCCTTAAAGAGCAATTCTGGAGGCAGGAGTTTGAACTGTGGAATAATCCCGATTATAGAAATGAAAAGGTAATATTTGCACCCCACACTTCGCCTTGTGAGCAGAATGAAAAGAAATTTTTTTATGGATTTTAACCACAAGGTCATAGTTACACTGTAACCCTGCAGATACATTTTAACAGATGGGTTGCTTTCTTCCTTAAATCTGATACATTTCCTAGAATGATAGTTGAAGATGAAATGCCAATTCAAATATTCAAAATAATGCATTCTATTTTACAGTCTCCTTAGCCCATCACTTATGAATTTTGCCTGCAAATGTAGACTATATAGTTCTGGATACAATGGCATCATCCAAAAATACTTCAACTCAGCGCACAAACAAACACTGAATAAAGTTACAAACAAGATTAAGGTTTAAGTTATTTGCCCCTGTAGCAAGGCGCCAATTGTTCTAACAGATGTAGGGATGCTAAGAGGATTTAAACCACGCGAATTTAATAAACCAGATTAACAATAGGTGCTTTCCACAAATGCGAGGAACCCGTAAAGTAAATCTACCCCAAATTACCTATTAGACCAGAGCATTGCCTACAAGGAGTGCAGAGAATTTCCGAAGGGGGCAAAGAGGATCTCGTGTAAGCATAGTTTGTTTTCCCCCAGAAAGCTTTCTATTTGCATTAAATCTTGCACTACACACACACACACACACAAAGCAGTGGTTTAAGACAGACGATGGAATATATTCTTGAAAGCTGAAATATTACCTGTTGTGCCATCCGCTTTCGCAAGGCTGAGGAAAAAGAGAGAGAGAGCGCGAGCGAGCGAGCGAGCGAGGCACGTCTCAAAGCCGGCAAAGGACTAAGATGCCACACTTCGGAAAGGCTGATTGAAAACAGACTCTTAAGTTTTAGAGGATTTTCTCTCTCACTCTCTCCAAGGGCTAAGAAGCCGATTTGGGAGTTTGAAGGGAATAGGTTTCAGCGTCCATATTTGTTCTGGTGCACTTGTAAAATGCGATTTGAAGAGGATCTTTAGCCCTCTGATTGTCTTTGTATTGTTTTTCTTGAAACGGATCTTTTGCCCTTAATGAATCCCCACACAGCTGGACAGCTCCTTCTCGGACACTGAGAGCGCTAACCCCAAACTGACCCCAATTTGACACCACAAGATGAAATTTTACCGCCTGTTAAAACCATTTCCAGCCTCGGCAAAAGGAGCTGGCTGTTGACTGAGATACACTTCCATACCGGACACCTCGTTTCTCTTTGGACTTTTGGGCCGATCTTAAAAAATAGAAAGAAAAAAAAAAGAAAGAAAGAAAGAAAAGGGAAAAAAACCGACTCGGCTCTCTCGCACTTTTCTGAAGAACATCCTCTGCTGTGGAAGTGATGCACGAGAAATCGAAATCAGCCAATTTAATTTCCCCGAATTACTGGGTTTAAAAGAAATATCTAATCACACACACAAAAAAATAATTTTTAAAAAAGGACTTGGAAACCTCCACTCCCCACGTACCCCATTTCCCTCTGAGTTCCCAACAGTATCTTTGTAATAGCTGAGTACTTTCACTTAAGGGCGCTAAATTGAGATTCCCCTTTAATGGCTAAACTGTAGTGCTTTATAAACCACGTCCTCTGTGTGTTTTAATCCACTGCGATAGTGAAGAGGAAAAGGCTTCAGCTCTTTTCACGGAAAAAAGACACTACAGGAACATGAAAAGCCCCTCACTTGCCATATGAAATTTCACTTTCTATCAAGTTAAAATCATTTTTAAAAGTTGGTACCCGTCCCAGATTACACACACGCACAGTAGGGCTAGCTAACACAGGGGATTAATTAGTTAAAAAAAAAAAAGGAGCAGCATTGAACACTTAAAATCTTAGGCTATTTTTTGCAGCCTTAGTTTTAGGCTTCTTTCTAACAATTCTTTAGTCTAGATACCCGAAATCTACAGGCACTCCCGTAAAAAATACAGTTATGAAAAAAAAAAAGTCTAAAACTATGTCCTAAACAATGGAGCGCCTTCTTCTATGGGAGCCAAGTCGTTTAAAAACTTCATTTTGTGAAGAAAACTGATGAACTTCTCCCACATCACTCCTTGCCTGAGATCTGAACAAATACATGGAGCCTTCAGTGTAACTAGATTACTTTTGCATGGCCACATTAGAAGGAAAGATCTCTTCTTCAGTGATACCGAAGCTATTTGAACGAGACGCACTTGTATATCTCAAGAGGCATGGCTCTGCGTTTGCACTGCCTCGGTTAAAAAACAAGTTTAGAAGCTACAAATATTTAAAATATGTCCTCGAACCCGGCTGTATGGACTGTATCACAACCAAGTGATTCCAAGGAAGTTTAGGATTTTGGAATCATTGGCGGGGGGGGGGGGGGAATAAGGAAAAACAAATAGCATTCATCGATGACTAGATCTCTTAAAAAATCTGCTAGAAAAGTACAGCTGTAAAAGTAGGGAAGGATTTGCATAACCTACTGCTCTGTAGGTCTCCGTGCACCCAAAGGATTAGCCAAGCATTCATTACCATGAATATCTTGAATTACGCTACCGATTTATACGACAGAGTATAAAATACTGCACAAGAAGACTGGCTTTTTCCTTGCGAAATGAATCGACTTAACCACTGCTTGAAAGAGATCTACATACTAAGGGCTTTTTTTACTCACCTTTCTTTACAGTCCCGTGAAAGTCAGTCACAGCAATTCGGTTGCTCTTAGGACTAGCTTTAATCTTGGAGGAGATCCTCTAGGAAAAAAAAAACGGGTCTGCTCTCCGGCTTCTGGCGGTTTTTAAGCAGGGTGTAACTCTGGCTAAAAGTAGGAGAGTGACTTTTCTCCGTATTGCCCACATATTTGTAAATACAGCCTGCTCTGCAGGGCTCGGCGCTATCAGAACACGCAGGAATGCCCACTGGCGTTTGTCAGCCCTCCACACTATCTTTCTTTATATGTGAGGGCTGATTTCCCGCAGACATCATTGTTATGATGGCTCATTTAATCAAACTGTTTAATTGCTCCGGTAATCACTATCATCATCACAGGTACTCAATCATTCATCATTTTGGAGGGGTTTATTGACCTCTGGAGCTCATTCCCTACGCCTATTAAAATCAGGCCAAATTTCTATAACTACACTTTGAGTCATTTTCTTAAAGTTCCCCCCACACCCCCCCCGCCAAAAAAAAAAACCCTAAAATCATCACCATTATTATGAAAACAGAACAAAACAAAACAAACCCTAACTGAATCAAAGATTTTTCTGCCGTGTACGTTTAAAAGCCATCTATGTATGAGGCCACATTCACAACTGGGTACATAATCATTGATAAATCCCACTATTAACGGGATAGTCTGTTTTAGATTTTATGTGCAGGGGACCGTGAACGAGGGTGGGGGGTTGGGGAGGACAAAACTGCAGCAATCGATGGTTTGACCATTGCTCCTCCCCTAAACTTCAAGCATCCCCCATGATTGATGATCCCTGGTAGCTTTGGTAATTGACTGTTCTGAGGTAAGGCATGCTTTAGCTCCAGCAAAGTGATTGGGCGAGAGAAACACACCAAAATTAACGTGCGTGTGTGTGTACGTGTGTGTGTGTGTGTGTCTGTATGTGTGTTTGGAAAAGTTCATTTGGTGCTCAAGGGTGGGGGTGCATCATCTCACTTAATTTGCTAAATAACCCTACTGTAATTAGCACTACCGTTAGAAGGCATTACCGAGCTAATACTTCAGCATACATTCCACAAGCGCGACGTAGATATACAGCAAACTCAGAAGCACACGCACGTAAACACTTCGCACACCGACGGATCCGCTCAAAACGAACATGCAAACACAAATCTACATAACATCTGGATCTACCCTACAAAAGGCTGAGCATGACTTTGTTTTTAAGCCCTTTTCAAAGACCGGCAGCCTCATCACAAAACTAAAAGGGATTTCCCCCCCTTTCCCCCGCCTCTCCCCCCAAGACATCCACAGCGTGGTTGATAGCAGCGATCACTTAATGAAGAGCGGTGCCAAATATGGTTTGAATGAGGCGTTCTCTTCATGTCCTGGAAAATTAATTTTTAAAAAAGCACAATGAATTTACACAGGAAAGAAACCACACTAGAAACACAACACGCTGGCGGAGACACAGTACTTCTCTAGAGCAGGCTGCCTTCCTAGGGAAGAACAACTTTGCATGCCGCCCCCCCCCCCTTAAACTGTAACTCTCGGTGCCCTCAGACTCGCATACCATTCGCGGCAACAGTGATAGCTAGAGATTTAAATAAATAATTCAGTACTTAAATCAGAGGCTAAACATCGCGATTAATCGGAAGATATTGTGCTGCTAAAATAATCTAGCGCAAACCAACCCGGGTCTGGGCTTCTACCGCACTTTTCTTCTCGCTCCCTGCAGTTTTCCCTGCCTCTCCCCCCTCGCACACTCGCACACACGCACTCTCCCTGTCCTTCCTCCCCTGCCTCCCTCCCTCGCTCCCTCCCTCCCTCCCGCCCGCCCGCCCGCCCGCCCGCTCCCTCCCTCCCTCCCTCTCTCTCGCACGCTCTCTCCTTCCTACACGCGCTGGGTTGCTCGGGGCAGGGGCTGCTGCGCGGCTCCCCCCGCGCGGCGCTGCAGCCGCCCTGCCGGCGCGCTGCGCATCGGCGGCGCTCTGCCGGCTGGGGCGCCCCGCGCCCGCGCCCCGCCGCCGCTCCCCGCCGCCGCCGCTCCCCGCCGCCGCTCCCCGCCGCCGCCGCCGCCGCCGCCGCCGCCGCCGCGCTGCAGGACTGGCTATGGCCACCACTACTTCCGGGTTCCGTCACTTCATTCTCCCGCCGATCAGCGCTGCAAAACTGAGCCTCTTCTATAAGCCAGCCAGCAGCCAACCTGCCAACACTTACTGACACTCACTCATCTCAGAGAGAGAGGGAGAGAGGGAGACAAAATACCTACCAGGACAAAAAAAAAAAAAAAAAAAAAAAAGGGAGAGAGGGGGAAGTCCGGGCTTTGCAAACTATTCAATTTTTCTTCGCATCTTCCCCCACCCCCCTTCACAGTACTTAAAAAAAAAAAAAACCCTATAGCGATCCTAAAAGGCAAAACCCAAGCGCGGAGTTACTGGAAGAAGAAACCGGGGTTAAAAAGATTCCTCCTCTCTTCTTCATCATCATCAACCATCATTCATTCACTACCTTGACATTCCCTGGCTTTGATTGACAGCTGGAGTGGCAAAAAGCCATGAGACACGACAGTTTGGTTACATGTGGGTTGCTGACGGGCCGATCGTAACCTTCAGTTTGGGGGCTTGACAATTTTTTTTTTTTTTTTGCGTAGAGAAAGAAAAAAGGAAAAAGAGAGAGAGAAACAGAAAAAGGAAAGAGAGAAAGAGAGAGAAAAAAGAAGAAATATCCAGAAACTCATCGTGGTTCTTGACTGTTTTTTATATATTATTATTATTGTTATTGTTGTTATTATTATTATTATTTACCCATATTGGAGGATAGGAGAAGTCTATAAGTGGGTTGCAAAAAAAAAAAAAAGGAATCTTCTTCACTCTAAATCACTTTCTTTGCTGGACTGGGATATTAAATATACGACACATCCAGGAGTTTATTGGAGCGCAGACTGATGGCGCAAAGGGTAGGTTTAAATCTCCAACACTTACCTATATATAAATCCTCTCTTAAGAGGGGCCTGTCCGATTTGCTCTCCTCTGTTGCTGATGATGATGGCGGCCACTATTAAAAAATAGCAGCAAAAATTATTCACTAGCTTTTTGTGTGTGTGTGAGAGTGTCTCTGTGTGTGTGTCTCTCTCTGCAATTGTTCCACGCTTTTTTCCTCTCCAGCTTTTCCCCCAGCAGCGCGATTTCCCTGCTCTCTAGCTGCTCAGTAGCACGGGTTTCACAGGGGAAAGCTTGCTGCTGCTGCTGCTGCTGCTGCCGTTGCCGCTGCTGCCTAGGAAAGACTAGGAAATACATATGTGTGTGTGTATATATACGAATGTATATATATGTATACATATATAGCTTCTTGTTTTTTCTCTGGCTTTTGACAAGAACGAGGGGAATTGCTACTAAATAATGTTTCTGGTAACTTTCAGATTATTTCCCCCTTTATCTCCCCTCCTCCGATGCACCCTACCTTTCCTCTCTGTTTCCCAGTGTCGTTTTATTTATATAGTTGCTTTCGATTCTGCTTATTTATTCGTTTATATTTATTTTTTGTCCTTCCATTCCAATTCAGAGTAACTCTAGTTTCTCTCCTCCGTTTCCTTCCTTTTCATCCCGGTTTCCTTGTTAGGGTTTCTCCTTCCCCTGCCGAAGCGGACCGTCTCCCCCCGCACACACACGCAGACACACACACTTTCCCCCTTTACCTCTCCTGACACCCCCGCTCCCCCCTCAGCCTCTCCAGCCGCTGCTCCTGGTCCCAGTTGATTTCAGTTTGCACATTTCCCCCCCTGTTGTGGCTGTTCTTGTTTTGTTTTGCTCTGTTCGTGTCTGTCTGGGTGCTTTACTCTCTTCTGACTTTTGTTGTTGTTTGTTTGGTTGGGTTTTTATTATTATTATTATTATTATTATTATTATTATTATTATTATTATTATTCCTCTTTCTCTTTCTCTTCCCCTCTCTCTTTCTCTCGCTCTCTTCTCTTCCGGCCCGTTTTTTGACAGTACGATGAGCTGCCCCACTACGGCGGGATGGACGGAGTAGGGGTGCCGGCGTCCATGTACGGGGACCCCCACGCGCCGCGGCCGATCCCCCCGGTGCACCACCTCAACCACGGGCCGCCGCTCCACGCCGGCCAGCACTACGGCGCCCACGCCCCGCACCCCAATGTCATGCCGGCCAGCATGGGCTCCGCTGTCAACGACGCCCTGAAGCGGGACAAGGATGCGATCTACGGGTAGGTGCCGCCGGGCCGCCGGCGCCATGGCCCTGCTCGGCAGCGCCGGTGCCCGGGAGCGGCGGGGGCAGGAGCGGGGCGGGCGGCGGGGCCCGGCGCGGCGGCGCGGCGCAGCGCAGCGCAGCGCAGCGCTGAGGGCAGCGGAGCCCCGCGGGCCCGGCCGGCAGCCGGGGCTCGGGCGGCTCGCACGGCCCCCTGCTCCCTGCCCCGGCGGGGGACGCGCGCTGCGCCGCCGCCGCCGCGACCACGAGTGGTAGCACAAGTACCGTCTGAGCCAGATTCTTAGCTAAGGTGCCAGCACCTCAGGGAAACGTGTCCTGTAAAAATACACCTCTAAGTGAAAGAGGTTGCGTGGGGGGGGGGCATCCTGCTGTTTCCTTGTTCTTTTTTTCTTGTTCTTTTTTGTTCTTTTTTTCTTTTTTCTTTTTTTTTGCCGTGGGGTTTTTTGTCTTTCTCGGAAAGGCCCCAGTCAGGAGTTCAGACAGGAGAGGTGGCTCTCGCTGCTCTGCATTTCAGTCGAAGAAGTGTTGTTCTGGTGTTCTCGTTGATCAAGATGCCATAATAACACTCTTCCAACACTGTAAATAAAGAGCTATTCAAATCGCCGAAGACAGTAGGAATAAAAGAGATTCGCTTCTCACAAGCAGCTCTTCCTGAGATAGAAGAAATAAATACGTTGGAGGCAGTGAGCTGAGTTTTCTATTTAGGAAAGAAAGAACATGGGAGAAAAAAACAAAAACGTACCCAGCAAAACTCAAGCCTGTGCCAGAGCATTGCTTGGGGGGAATGACACCGATTTCCTTCAGTGCCTTTTGGAAAAAATACTAAATTATCCTAAAAGGAGAGATAGTAACATCTATGACAGAGTGTGGGGCCTTGATCAGACACCAAAGGGGGAAACAGACAAACGTACACTTACTACTTAGCACACAGATAATACATATTTTTTCTGACTACGCCAACTACGGGAAAATATTTCTAGAAGTGCTCCCCCCCCCGCCGCCCCCTCCCCAGCTCACTTATCTGGACAGCTGGTATTTTACTTGGGTGTGCTTCCTAAGCCAGGAAACTTCACCACATTTTTGTTAGCAGGCTTCTTGAAAAATAAAATTACGTATTAAGTAGTTTGCACAGTTTGCCTACCCGTGCTTCTCATTTTAGGTCATAGCTTGAGGGTAGGGATGGGATCTTCCAGGTTTCACGTTATTTTAAGCTGTGGTTAAAAGTGTAAGATTCCCAGCTGAGCTATTGCCTGCTTGTGTGCGTGTGTTTGGTGCGCTGTGCGTTCGGAGGAGAAGTCATTTTTGCCCTGATTTGTGGGGACTGCACAGGGACGCGGCTTGGGCATTCGCAATTTCCAAAAAACCCTCATTTTTATTTCAAAATGGGATTCTCCCCTGCTCTGCTAGAAGCAATATTGAAAGGCAGCAGAGCGTGGATACATTCGTGTGTGTGTGTGTGTGTGTGTGCATTTAAAAAAAAATACTTGTTGATTAGAGCTCTTCTTTCCTCCCTCTCCCCCCACCCCTCCGCTCTCTTTGTGTGCCACTGCCCGGTAGGCACCCGTTGTTCCCCCTCTTAGCTCTGGTCTTTGAGAAGTGCGAGCTGGCGACCTGCACGCCCCGGGAGCCCGGCGTGGCCGGCGGGGATGTCTGCTCCTCCGACTCCTTCAACGAGGACATCGCCGTCTTCGCCAAGCAGGTCCGGCACTGCTCCCCCCGCCCCGGCCCTTCCCCGCGCTCCCGGCCCCCTCGCCCCGGCCCCACGCGGGGCAGGAGCAGCCCCGGCCCGGCTCGGCCGCCGGGGGCGGGCGGGGGCGGCGGGGTGCGCGCCGCGGCCCGGCTCGCCCTGACCCCCTCCGCGGAGAGCCCCTCCGCGCTGCCGGGTTTAACATCCTCGCCCTGGCCCTCATGAACTAGCGAGAGGGAAATGCAACTGTGGTCGAGTTTGGGAGGCAGAGGAAGCGGGAGAAAGGAAAGAGATCAAAAAGAGAGGGCTCCCGTGGCAGGGCAGCGCGCTGCGCTCTGCGCTGGCAGGAGCAGCTTAGGCTCCTTTTCACATCACTAGGGTCTCCGGGGCGTCCAGCCGGATTTTGATCTGACCTGTACTGGCTAGTTTTGCCACATGCTTTTCCCCTTCAAGTGATTCGGTCACAGGGCTGAGGAAAGAAGCTGTAATTTACGCTGCTTTTTCTTCTTGTAGGTCCGCGCTGAAAAGCCACTTTTTTCTTCAAACCCAGAGCTGGACAATTTGGTAAGGCCTCACCCCGTGGCCCCGCTCCCCTCCCGCCTTTCCGACCCCTCGCAGCAAGCTCACAGCGAGCGCCCGCCGCACCCCGGGGCATCGGGGCAGGCAGGCTGCGGCTGAGGCGCCCCGGCTGCAGGCTCAGGGGAGGGGGAGAGCCACAAGGCTCCAAAACTACCGTCAAGAGGCTTCAAAGAGCTCCACTTTTAAAGTGAGCCGGGGCAAACTCTCAAGTCCCAATGCATTGCAAAGCTGTGTTTAAAAGCCCCGGGAAGCTCAAGTGAAGGAAACAACTGCTTAAGAAGAGAGAGCTGGAGATTTCTAACGTAATTCTTTTGCTAATGTGAATGATTTCAATATTCAAAGTGCCTAAATCCGCTTGTAAAGAAGATGCCAAACTATTCATCTTGGGCACCCCCCCCCCCTCTTTCTTCTAAGGGCGGTGGGGTGTGAGAGTGTGTGTTTGGCCTCTCTGCGGACCCTCAGAAATGAGGGCCGGGGTGTTGAGAGGGAGGGAGGAAAGGAGGGAAGAGGTTTTCACCAAAATCGCGGTAATAAAACACTAATCACCGCTCCTCGAATAAATATGATAAAAATCAAGTGCTTAGGTTAAAGTTGATCAAAATTGCTCAAGCGTGACCAATGAGCTAAAATCCTGGATAATGACTGCGCGCCCTGACAATCCCCTTCTCCCCCTCGCCCATTTGGGCTCGCAGCTCTGCGCAGCCCCCGTGCTTCTTTCTCCCACGTAACCCCTCGCTCAAAACTTTCTTGCAGATGATCCAAGCAATACAAGTACTAAGGTTTCACCTTTTGGAATTAGAAAAGGTAAGAGCCAGGGAGGTGGGAGCCCTTCCCCCACCCCCCTACCCCCCCTTGACTGTTTGGGACAGCTTGTAAACATGGCCAGAGGAGATAGGGGAAACGCAGTGTGATACTGTAACCTGTGCCACAAGAGCATGTGACACCCGACAGCCATGCTCAGCCCAGCCCGGCGTTTCTTGCTCAGTGTAATTTCAACCGAGTCATTAAATATATATATTATTAACCCCCTTACATCCTTCTTACCCCTTCCCTCACTTGAAGCTCTTTCCTTGACTCGGAAATAATATGTTTAACAAAAGAAGAAATGAAAGCAATCCTGCTTTACTCCAGCCCTGCCAGGCATATTAACCCCAAACAAGCACTAAATGTTTGGAGGAGGCAGGGGGCCCCTGCTCGGCGTGGGGAGGGGGCTGTGCCCTGGGATGAGAACGACTGTTCCCAGAGCCTCAGCGAATATCTTCATTTTACTAGTCCCGGACATATATATATATATATATATATTTTTTTTTTTTTTTTTGCCTCCGTTTAAGCAGATCCCATCCCGAGTGACTAGTTGTACCTGTCTGGGCTGTATATGTTCCAGAGATACCGCCTAGGTCCAGCTTCCAATGTTTTGATGTTATCATCAAATCGGATTTTCCTCTGCACACTAGACTGAGCCCACCATCTCTCTCTCTAACTTGTTGCTGCGGCAAGTCTCTAGAGAATAATATGTGCTGCAACAATTTCTCTATTGTTTCCTTGCCTTCAACTATTGTGCCCCTTAATTAGAGTTACTTGTGGAGTAGATCAGAGTGTTGTTCTCGCTACCAAAAAAAGTTGCAATGCGATATTTTGCTATTATTGCTACTATCATTCTTGTTACTGTTTTCAGGTTCATGAGTTGTGCGATAACTTCTGCCATCGGTACATTAGTTGTTTGAAAGGAAAAATGCCAATAGACCTCGTTATTGATGAAAGGGATGGCAGCTCCAAATCAGATCATGAAGAACTCTCAGGATCCTCCACAAATTTAGCCGACCATGTAAGTCCTTTTTATTTCTTTATGGCATTTTAAAAGACTTTAACCTGCTTAGAGAACCTGTCCCCGATTTCTTTGTTTTGGTGTTGTTGTTCAATATTAGTATTATTTTTACCTTTTACAAGTTCGAGTTCCATCTTTTCACTTTCTTCCCTCGTGATTTGTAAAGTTGTAAAAATGCAAAAGGTTATTTCTGTTTCCATGTGTAAAGCAGCGAGTTTGCAATGGTTTGTAAAGTTTCCTGATCTAGGCGACCTGAAGAGTTAGCAATTGTCTGTTTGATGTGGTGATCGGTGCTTTCTCTTCTTCTTTGCCAACTCCGTAATCGATGCAGCAATGTAAGAAAATAGAGACAAGAAAGTTAGAGAGAAAGTTTGCTGATTTACCCCCCTCCCCCCTCTCGTGGGGATGACAAGTGATGAGAATTATTGGCAATACTACATTGCATTAAAAAGGGGTTAGCACATTAGAGTTTCCAATGCTTGTGCTTTATAGCAACTTATTGTCAGAATATGGACTTATTGCCAAACGCCTGAAGCATCTTCATAATAAAAGACAGTAACCTTGATGAAGCAATTATTAACAATGTATTACAGAAAGCTGGAGAGAATTATGATTGAGTAACCGTAGGTTAGCGGTTGATTTTAACACTTGAGGAGTTGGTGAATTCATGTTATGTGTGTAGGACTGAACGTTTCTTGTGCGTGGTAAGGCGAGTGCCTTTGTTTTCCCGGGTTTTGCAAATAATACTTTGGAGCAGATCTTGTGATACTTTAAAATATGTAGACGCAGAGAGACTTCGGGAAGTGAGGGAAAAGATTGCAGCTGGTACCGCAGGAAAGGGAACGAACAGCTATGGTTAAAAAGAGTGGGTGTGAACTCTAGTTTATTTATAGGAACGCATCCCTGGGGGGAAAGGGGTTTACACAGTTTTAGATTCAATTGAACTCATAATCTAAATGATATAGTCTAATATTTTAGCGGTTGAAATATTAATTTAACACCCGGTGTGAAGTTAACCATGCTTTCTGCACAAGCGCCTTCCTTTATTTCCTAGTGTGTTAAGAAGAGTAGCTTTAAGCCCAGGGAGAATAAGCCTTCTAGCAGCTTTTGTTTCTTTTGAAAACATGTTGTTTGTATGTGTATTTGATAATTACATTAGACTGAAGCTCAATTGGGAAATAAAATAATAATAAATTCTTCTAAATGTCCCCCTCCCGGCACGGGTTAGTCCTAGAGACCTGAAAATATTTTTGAACTGAAGCCTTAGCTTTCATTTTCTCATTTTTATTTGGTAAACATTGTACGACAAGATTTTTGTGATGTTTTACTTTTTAAATGCATTATTTTGAGAGAGAGAGAGAGAGAAAGAGAAAGTATGTAGCTGTCCCTGAAAGTTTCTCTGCTTATCAGTTATCTCATCTGTGGATAATAAACTCTATGAGGCATGACACTATTTTAAAAATATTTGTTTTATGGCATTTTCCAACCCTAAATTTGTAGGTGTAAATATTAAAGGGGTGTACTAGAAAAGGAATTTAAATGAGTGGCAACCTGAAATACGTAAGCTCATTGCGTGTATAGTTCAGATCAATACAAAAAAGTATATTTTTCTCCAGTGCAGTTTCTTTGCAAGAGTGTGTTTCAAGTGGAAGTGTAGAAACGGAGCATGCTTATGTTTATATTGAAGAGATTAGATAAACTAGCCTGTTTAGGGTTCTGGCAGATGGCGAATGCTCAAGCCAATTTGCAGTGCTCTATTATAATATTTAAATTCACACACAATGATAGGACAAGGGCGGAGGGGGTTAGCATTTTGATAATTTGATAACTATTATCTTCACTAAGAAGAATCTCCTCTTGCTTTTGTGGCCCAAAAAACAAATTCAAGTAAATATGACAACCCATTTATCTTGCACCCGTTAGGGTTTACCACTTCATTGGGTATTATAATTTAAAGCCTTTTATTTCCTGGAGATTTGAGCTATAACATTTTTACTTTAGCCCCCTGCTATTTGTTTTGAAAGGAAGCAATAATTTGTGCAACCAGAACACCAACTGGGAAATGAAGAGTTGTATCACATAGTTACATTTTATTCATGCGTTTTGGGAAATGTGTCTCCTTATTGGATTTTTTTTTTATATACATTAGCTTGTTTTCCCAACAAAACTTTAACACTGTTTTATAGCTTAGTCAAACTACTGTGTATGTGCATTTAGATTCACGTTGTACTAGGTTGCAGCAAGGAGAAATTGACTTTTATTCATAAAGAAGGGAAAGCCTTAAAAAAATTGTTCATATATAGATGCAAGAGTATAAAGTGAACTATCATTTGTGAGCATCCACCTGAAAATTAAATAGTTCAAGCATGCAAATTTGTCCAATTTGACTCTCCAGGTTTATTTTTTCATTTGCTTTGATATGCATATTTAATATGTAGCCTCAGGCTAGATCTCATTTGGTGAAAGTTGGTGCAGGGGTGATGATGAGCCACTTCAGAAGGACAGAGACAGCATGTTGTTTCCTCTGTTTTATGTATTGGCCCACCATTCTGATCCAGGGATCTTCCCCTCATGGTTTTATTTGCACATGAAATACTAGGAACATTTCAACTGGTTGGCTATGAATAATGACAGCCAAAAAGAAGTGTAGTTTAATTTGTTGTGTGCCAAGGTTTCTCTTGTGGAGGTGACAGTTTGTGACAGCTGCTTGACACCCCCAAAATCCATACACCTTTATTCTTATTAAGTGGTATCAAGCTGCATTGTGTGAGTATGTGTGTGTATGTGTGTGCAATGTGTGTTTTATGTGAATGTTGGGGTGGTGGCAGTGACAGTGGCAGCGGCAAACTAAGAACTAATGCAGACCTCTAAGACAGTTTTATTCCTTTGCTAGACCTGAAAATGCAGCTCAAGGAAAAGTAACAGAAAGAAATGTGAGATTAGCCAATATTTACCACAAGACTTTTAAAGTGGGATATTCAGACACTGCCTATTTCCTTTTTCAGTATCCAATACTGTAATATTTATATTACTTAATTGAAAAATAAAAGCAACAGCAACAAAGGAATGAGTTCTTCAAAGATGTACCTATACTGGAAAAGGAGACAGCTGTAAGCAGTTGTGCTATATGTGTTTGGTAGTAAATGTATACGTTGAATTTTACTTTAGTGCACTATTTACTGTTATGTAATACAGTAAGTGTAAAGGGACCAGGGACTTAGTAAATCAAATAGCGCAGTGCAGGCCACAAGAAGCCGAAACTTTTGTTATTACTCTGCTATGTTTAGTAAATATAACAGCCTATAATTAGTGTTTGAATTTTTAACACCCTCATATTTTTTTATTGCTCTGAGGTATTAGCTGTAGATGGGAAGAAGTTAATTACAGCTATGTCCTGGCTGAAACAGATCAGTTAGGAAAAAAAAGAGAGAAAGAGAGAAAGTAGGCAAGCAAGCAAGCAAGCAAGCAAGCTTTCCAGCTGCAGTTCAAGTTGAGTTTCCCAGCACAAGCAATTTATTATTGTTCAGTATAAACATGCTGGGCCCTATCCTGCATTCTGCATTCAGCCTGGAATATCTATTCAGACTGCCCACAAATCTTATCTTTTTCTTTCTGACTACACAAATCTGAAAACTGTAATGCTTGTAAAATTTGGAGATTTTTAAACTTTTCAAGCATGTGATAGCATTCGCTACTTTATTTACGTTTCTTTTGTACCTGGCTTCACCCGATGCCACTCAATTCTTCCTTTAGCATAAACCTACTTTGAAGCTTAGTACTTCTCCCGCAGAAATTTATGGATCCCTTCCACCGTCTTTTCTGGGAGCAGTATCAGGGCCTCAGCCTGCTTGATATTTGCTTATATGCTAAAGTCAATTTGCAACTGAGAGGTAATAATATAGAGATCGTTGTTCATAAAATATAATTAAAAATCGTAGAAAAATATATACATCTCTTTTTTATAAAAGGACTGTTGACAGATTAGAAATTTGATGCCTTAGCTGTAGAAGAGAAATATTAGTTTGAGTATTAAACCTTTCAGCTCTCAAATGAGGAGATATTAGACAGGGTTTTTTTGTACTTTTGGACATCAGGACATTTCATATTTCTGTAATATTCCTTACTGAAGACTGATCTATGCAAATTCCTGATGTCTTGCAGATGAGAAAAGAAAGAGTGATATCTATCTCTCCCAGTTACGTAATTAAACCTTTGGTAGGAGTTCACTGACTAATGAGGAAGTGATCACTGGCCCTCTCCTGTACTCTCTAGGTATTCCATACTTCTATGGACTTCAGTGGGAGTTTTGAGTACGCCAGAAATGTATAATCGGACCCCCAGGTGCTTTTTTTCCCTAATATATCAGAAGAGGAAAAAAGTAGCTAACTGAAACAATAATAAGGCAACCTTTTTTTAATAACCAAATTTCTTAGATTGTGGTTTAAAAAACTGGGATATTACCGCAGGCCCTGCACGTTCTCAAGGAGCAAGGAGCATCAGGAACTTCCTGGTAGCGTAGAGAATATTGTACATTTCTTGGTTTTGATGGGCGGTGCTGTTCCAAGTCACTGTACAGTTCAAATTTGACTATTTTGATTTTAAACTGAGCTCCCTTAATCTGAAATGATAACACTGCCTATCTGATGTCAGCGTTCCCTCTTTGGTTTGAGTTGCCTCTCATTCTAGATGAAGTGTAGCCACGCAAAATGAAGTAGAGGGAGAATTAAAAAAAGCAACAAACACCTGATTTTGCAGGTCTCAGTTCTCTACTGACAGGTGGCTTGCATGTCTGATTTCAATTTTAATTGAAAAATACAAAACATATACCTTTAAAAATGTTATCACATTCTAGGAGTGTCAAAAATTCCTCTTGACACTTCTCTCAAATGCGAAGCCTAGGGATAAATATGTCAGAATTAAAAATCGGGTATTTGTAGATATGTAGAAATGTACACAAGTGTCTGATAGATCACAATGCTTTGTCTTTTAGCTTGTGTAATTCTGCTGGAAAATAGTCAGTTCTAGAAACATGTTAAACTTGCTTCTGTAACAAAATAAACCTTAGCAATATCAAGAGTAGTCTTTTCAAAAACATACATATCATGTCAAATCACCGTTTTTCATGGTCCATTTACGTATTGAAAGTTTCTTTGTAGAAGTTTGTTATTGCCACACTCCACAACAGCCTTTAAGATATTCTCTTGAACTTTATGCATGTAAAACACAAACACATACACGTACGTATGTGTGTAAGGGTTTATAAGTCTGGCATAGTATATCATGTTTTGATATATGGCAGCACTTAGGGACACATTTTTGTGGTCTCAGTCATGTCAGTAGTTTCACTGTGTTTGCAGGTGTTACTTGTAAGAACAAGGTGAGCAAGATTTGGCTCAAAGTAGAGGGGGAAAATGCCATGTGTACCAGTAGTTCAGTACAGTATTGCATTTGTAAAATTAATTTACAAGAGCAACCTGCAGACCTTTGGGTCCAGTTGTCTTAGCAGAGTGTAAGTCGTATACCTCTTGTATTTTCTTTTGTGAAAGAGGGTATGCTTTATTTGTTTGTTCAAGATAAATGTTTTGTCCATTCCACTCAATAAAATGTAAGGGCCTGATCGTGTCGTAGTTATATGCGGAAAACTTCAGTTAAAGTCTGTGAGCTAAATCCTGCTCATCTTACTGACATGGATATCAATTGGCCTGATTTTGATTTTACTTCCCAGCTATAAATCAGAAGTAACTTCCTTATGGTTAATTGAGTTTTTAATATCACCATAAAAAGCCATGTGAGGTCAGAAGCAGCCCTAGTGGGACCACATACACTCACAAAGAATTAGCCACACTTTGTACAGTGGAAATTCTAGGCATACAAAGTAAGAAATGCAATTTAGCAGGAGGTTATCCTATATCAAATATGCCTTACAACATCTCTGCTTAAGAAATCCTGTAGCAGTTAAAAACGCTTACAGTTTCCACCAGGTTTGCAGCATCGACAAAAGAGTAACACATCAGATTTGCTTTGTATACCAAGAGACTCTTGTCCTTTCTGTTGCTCTTTTCTAGATTTAGCAGAATTCAATGGTGATGCTAAATCAATTTTTTTTTTTAAACTTTCAAGGGAAAAACCACTGGCAAAATTGTGTTTTCTAGGGAAGGCTGTGTGTGTAAATGAGAAACAGTGGATAGCAGCGGAGTGATCTCCTGTGGCCCTGCTAGTACAAGCTTTCCCCATATTGTCTCCTGCTTTTATATTAATTACAACTTGCATTATCAGCTGTGAGTCTGTAGCCCAGCAAATAGAAAATACTGCCCCTGGAGACCTAGCTTCTTGTATCTATTTTCCATCTCCTTCTATTGTGCTCTACTCAGTATTCACTGCTTTTCTCCTGGTAACACTGCTCTTTAACACAATTAGGTAAGAGCAAGAGGAGCACCATATTTGACTCCCAATTATTAAAACTACTGGGAATAGATACATGTGTGCTGTTTATCTTCTGTGGTATATGGCAGTAGTTTAGGTCATACGTGTGTGTATAGGTGACAGTACCCATATATCTCTATTTGTGTGTGTATATACATACATATCTATATATACACACACACAAAGCAGGCAATTGCATTTTGGCAGACATCGTCCACACTCTTTGATGAGTTTCTGCAATGTAGATTACTAGAGCTTGCAAGAAGAAGCCAGGCTAACAGTTTATGTAATTCACTTATGGCTATCTGTACTTCTTTTTACAGTGCAATAGCTTAATACCAATTTCATTGAAATCAATAGAAAAATTGCCATTAATGTCAGTAGACTCTGGATCAGGATCTCTCTAGGTACCTAAACTATATTGATTAAGTGTTTCTAGTGAACTACTCTTTAGATGTGTCATTAGGTCCCATTTTTGTGCAGATATACATAAAATAACTACTTACCATTCGGCATTTGGCCAAGAAGTTTTTCTTGAGGGATGTGAAGTTGGAAACAGTCTAGAGGAAAAAACAGAAGTTAACTGACACGTACAATGATCTTAGTCCAAAGAAAAAACTGATTTTTTTATGAGGCTGTAAGCTCCACCCCTACAGTTATTTTCATTTGTTATAATATTAAAGCATAGTCAT
The DNA here is from genome assembly GCF_040807025.1 of Struthio camelus. Lineage (NCBI taxonomy): Eukaryota > Metazoa > Chordata > Aves > Struthioniformes > Struthionidae > Struthio > Struthio camelus. Next base: position 49,436,701 of record NC_090946.1, read on the forward strand.
TTTCCTAATTTTCGAATTCTTCCAATATTCTACCATCGCATCTTGTAAATATCCCATCTTATTATTTCTATCCTTCAACAAAATACTGCCATATTATTTCCTCAGGAATACTGTGTTACAAGAAATACACTGAATTCCCAATCAATACAGTCTGTCTTTCTAAAACTGGGTCTACAAACTGAGGTCAAGAACAACTCAGTCTGGTAGAGACAGCAAGTGTTTTCAGCTGCAGGAAGTCTTATTCAGTGATCTTTTCCAAATCACTACATTTTTGAAACATAAAGGCCGGCCTAGCTTTTGAAATACTGTATGATAGGTTTTGGATGACATTTGCCTTAAAACATAGCTGAGGTGTTACCAGTTAATTATTGTAATTTTCGTATGTGTGATAAGGAGCTCCAACAGCAGCCAGCTTAAGAGAGCCTGCAGTGCATAAAATTAACATAACTCACTGTGTTTCCTGAAAAGTTTAGCCTAGGTGAACATGTTGCAATTATTACATTTTCTAAAAGAAGGCTCCAGCCTGATGTTGTTGGAGGGCTAAACTCATGCTATGCTATTGTTTCTTTCCTTTTTCATGTATTTCTTCTAGCTCTTTATCTGATTACCATCCGGCAAACAGCTGACGCTAAGAGGCTGCAGAGGGCTGAAGAGCTCCTGTCTGCTGTTTGCCTTCAGCTTGAAGCTATTTGAGTGGCTTCCTAACTCAGAGATAAAAAGAGAAGCTCATAGGCACGACTGTTTTAATCCAGCCTGTAAAGAAACTTGCTTATTTTTTGCATTTATTTCCATCTGAACTTTTTCCTAACCTTATTTTCAGCCATAGCCTGTTTCCCCCCCACCCTTTTTTTAAATAACATCTGGGCTGCTTGAACTCTCAAGACTTCTCATCTTTCTTTTTGTGTATCTTTCCACCTGATTCTATGAAATAATGGTAATTTTTTTAATTATTAAATTTTGGGGAATTATGGTAGTTATAGCAATTCCAGAGACCTAATTAATATAATGACCTCAAAAAAAATCAAATATTATTGTTAATCTGTTTTTCTCTGTTGTAGTTCTGTGTTAGAAAAGTAGATGAGTTTGATAGGGTGGGGTTTTTTTGTTTGTTTTTGGGTTTTTTTTTCATTTTGTATCACAAATGCTGTCTGTTTTGCTGATCATTTAGGGGGTTTTTAAGATCCTGGGCTATTTTCTCTGATTTACTCATATTGTCTCACTGTGGAGCTGTATATGTGTGTGTTCATGTAAGGTAAAGGGGATTTGGATTTTTCTTACCCTCTGGTCACCTTAACCTTTATTCAAAATGTTTTTGAAGTCACAGGCTCTTCCCTTTGTCTATGCTGTGATCTGGGTCAAGCCCTTTAGATTTATGTTACTGGATTTTGTAGCAAAATGTTATTTGGCAGTTCTAGTTTATGTTACCATAAAGCATGTGGTACTAATCAGTGCTAGGAGATTATTTGGAGATGTTTCGATATATTTTTGGGACTTGATTTCAATCGCACTTACACTGGATTTTACAATGGGTAAATCAGTTGATTTTGTTGAACTTACTCCTACTATACATTGGTGTAAGTGAAGTCAGAATCAGTCCCACCCTAAGAATTTATCAAAACTTGTCATTTGCAGCTGTCAGGATCTCCTCCTTCGTGCTAATAGCCCAGTATTTTTCACAATGCCGATTAAAACATGATGAAACCTCACAAGTAATGTTCTTCTCTTGTTTTTTGTTTGTTTGTTTTGAATTCTTAGAATGTGCTTGATTTAAGTTGTCACATACAGGTGACAAGTAATGCAGGTCCAGCCCCTAGTCTGATCTGTTTCATGTGTTCTTGCTCTCCTTTTCTGCCAGAGGAAATTCCATCTCTTGCCTGCCTTCATGTGGTGCTGATAAAGCTCTTCCTGTACAGTAGAATTCCTGTTTTCCTTTAAGCAACAGCAGGGTATTGGGAATGATCAGGAAAGGGGAGGAGGACAGGAGGAGAACACACTCAACAAAGTAGCACTAAGCTGTAATGTTAAGTTTTTCCTTGCTTACTCCTTTAAAGAGCAGCTCCTCGCTCCAGGAAGGCCAATACTCAATAAATTAGAAAGCTAGAATGAATTATGTGACTCAAGTACAGTAGTTGAGTCTTACTTAGCCAAGTTTTGTCAAACTTCATTTTTCTGTCTTCTGCATTCTCTTTTGTTGTGTTTTATGCATAGTAATGTAGAAAGGATTACATAAAAATCGCTATACATGTTATTTTATATAATCACCTGGTGGTTATTCTTGACAATACTTGTAAGCGAACTGTTAGTGTGATACATCTAGAAAGTCTTTAGAAATGTGTCATATCGAGGTGTGTGTGTGGGGGGAGCATCTTGCTTGGTGTATATGATGTGTTTCAGAGGAAGTTTACTTTTTCCCCATAACTTTCCATTTGCTTGAAGTTTTTCCAACATTCAAATTGGTGGCAGAGAGAGGGTGTGAGGGCATGCTCCCCTCCCCTGCTCATGCTCCTATACTTCTTGAAACTGTTTCTCTTGTCTTCCTCTCCCCTCCTATCTCTAATCTGTCATGGCAAAGCACTGAGCGGGGAGAGAGTTGCATACCAATTACCCTGATCCTAATGTGAACACCTAGTGTTGTACACTGTGCAGGTTTGCTGATGCTCTCCACTCCCTCCTTCCCTTCCTCCCCTTGCCCCTCAGTAGCTCATTCGGAAACTTAAATTTTTTTCTTTTTTTCTGAAATGTTCTTCTGCAGTGCTATTAATACAATTAAATGCAGATAACTCTTTGAAAAGTTTTAGTTTTTTAATGTCCTTTATTTTAACAAATAAATTTTTGTACCTCCTCTGCTTGTCACTGCTGAAGAATTATTACACTGTGCAAACAGTATCAGTGTTTGGCACATTTCACAAACGCTAATGTGTATGCTTTCCCCCTCTCCCCTCTTCTCCCGATTTTCTTTCTGTTCTTCATTTGCTATTGGAATGGGAACTGTGGAAAAAATTCCTTGGCACTCTGACACCAGAATCCTTCATCTTGGAGAGACCACGATGATGCAACCTCAACGCACTCGGCAGGCACACCGGGGCCCTCCAGTGGGGGCCATGCTTCCCAGAGCGGAGACAACAGCAGCGAGCAAGGTAAAAGGTCAAACTTTTTCCCTGTGCAAAGTAGGCATGACTAAAATAACTCCAGCTTTTTTTATTATATCAGTACATCTGCCTTAGAGTAAACATGGAGTGGCAGACTTGCAGTGTAATCAGCTGTAACTTAGGGAGACAGTATTTCCTTTTCTTAACCCACTTAGCTGCATTTTATTATTATTTCAAAGAGAAATATCTAATCTTCAAACAAGCTTTGTAATAACAATTGATTAGTTCTGCCAATTCCTTTACAAATTTGGTTATCTACAGTTTATTTTTGTGTGGTGTAAGTAAATATAATGACAGACATACTCTCCAGCTGTGATGCAGTTGTTTGAACTGGGTTATAGACAGAGAATTTAACCTGTAACTTTAGCTGGGAAAAGGACTCTTACAAGATGTTATGAAGCCATTAAATTATATCAAGAAGATGCAAAAACCCAAATCTGTCAGAAATGTTTCTTGTAATATTTGCTTGTACAAACTCATTTTTTGCCTCTGAAAATCTTAATTCTGAACACCAAATAAATTTGTGCCGAAACTGCAAAACCACTCTTGCATCTGTACAGCAAAGCCCTCTCCAGGGTTCAGGAGGTTTAAAATTTTAATTTTTTATTTCCTACTGTTTTTCACTTTGTGTGTGGCACCAGCTTCCATGCTGAGTGAGTGTCCAAGGCTGTTATTTTGATATGGTAGTGTAAAATGCTCACTTATTACTAATGTGAATGACTGCAGAGGGTACCAGTCTATGAGACTCAGACCTCAAGTGCTAAAAAGTGGGGTCAGGACAGTCTGCTGTCACTCTTGGAGCTTGACCCAGGATTACGTTTTTAAGACTGCAGTTCAAGGTGATCTTTTTAAAGCCTAGCTTGAAAGCTAGCAAGCATGACATTACTTTTTTTTTTTTTTTTTTTTCCCCCCAAGGCCTTACAATGTGCTCCCTCCATCTCATGCATCTCCAGCATTTTGCCACTGCTTCTCTCCCACTTTGGGGTTACATGCACCAAACATAGCCAGTTGACAAATCTGTGATTCAACAAGCCACACAGGGTCCTGAAGCTGGGGAGAGGCAGCAGCCTTCTGCTGCAGCAAGGGGTATTGCTGCTGTAAGGTACATCCTCTGTCTAGCCTTGCACTGCAGGCCACTTCCCACTGTGATATTTGCCATGCTTAGGGACGTAAGTGATTCCATGTTTCTCGCATGGCCCACTCTCTGTCACGCAGCTAGATCCCCATGTCGGTCTCGATCTGGTGTGTGTTGTATGCACTGGGATTCTAGGAACATGGACATTTTGTCTCTGGTACGTTGGTTTGGGTTTGTCTCCTATTTGTATGAATTGTTTATACATTTGAAATCTTATTGCTGATAGAAAGCAGCCGTGACATAGGGTGTGATCCAATTCCAACATGAGTCATTCAGAGTTTTTTCTAGGTGGTTGAACTGGAGCTGTATGAGCTTCCAACATGAACTATTATAGCTTCAGTGGCTAATGAAAGGGAGAGCTTGACTACTAAGCAGCAAACCAGCGTTACCTGTAATAGTTGGCCATGGACTTTACTGTTGAAAAACTGTTTACTTTGTATTTGTGGCTAGGATGCTTGATGTAGCAGAAGATTGTTTACATACTTAAAAAATGATTCCTCTGAGTCATCTGCCACAATGTGTTCATCCACCCCTAGATAAGAAATATCCTTACACCTCTAACTCCTCTCTGTTCCAGAAACCCCATATAAGTTAAAGAGGTTTTTCATCAAGCCATGTTTGATATAAAGCAATCCCTTGCACTGACATTCAGGTATCTTGCATTTCACTGTGCAGTCTCTGATCTCTTGTCATGTATATTGGGGCACTCAGGAAATATTCCTAAACATAAGAAAGTACTTGGTTACTCTACTACAACTACATGCGCTGCCCATTGGAAGCTGGGGTTTGTGGTAATGTACATGACGTAAATGAATGTTGTGCTCATTTCTGCAGAAGATAACCAATTGCTGAAGGGCTGAATTAGTCGCTAGAGTGGTGCCTGATCTAGCAGGGTAAAACATAGCTAGTATGCTTTCCTTTGTACCCAGTTCAGCTTTTTAAAAGGAGGCACTCGTCCAGTGGCAAATCAGCATTCTGCTCAGCTGCTGGCAGCCGAAAGATGTATGATCGTATAGTACAGACAAAATTCCCATTGGGGACAGCTTTGGCTTGCTCTCTATCTCTCATCCCTGGGAAAGACTAAAAAGAGGGAGGCCTGGTACAGAGATCTGTGAATTTTCCTTGCACTTTCTTGAAAGGGGCAGGACTTACTCTGTAACTCTGAAATGGCAGTGATTTTGTCCCAACCAATTCTAAGATTGTGAAAATGCTCTCTTGACCCATTCTGGCTCAGTTACTTATTTTAGTTAGTTTTTCTCTGCTCCTTTCCTCTGTTAAGTCCTTCCTCAAATGCTGCTTCAAGTATTCCACTTACCCCATAAGGATTTCTTGGGAATGGGAGCTCATTAGAGTCTTAGGTCACATTAGCAACCTATGGGCTTTTCTGCTGATGCCTGGTGGCAGCAGAGATTGATTCAAGCTACAGCCAGTCTCTTCTGACTCTGTTTAAGAACCCATCTGTGGTTCTTAAATAAAAATAAAAAAAAATAAAAAAATAAAAGAGCATAGGAGTTTTCACTGTTTTTGGAGGACAGGCTCTCCATGACAGCACGTGATGATTGCCCCATTGGTATCAAAAGGGTTAATCTAGTCAAACTTTCAATTGATTAGAAACATGCTGGCATTGAAAGAGTTAAGGAAAGGGCCTTCAGGCAGTAAATGTTGAAAGATTATCCTAATTTTATTAGTGGTGAGTGTCTGTGTTGTTCTTAACATGTCACCTCACTTGTTCAACAGAAAACTAAGCTATACAACATATTGATCATCTAACAAACCTAAGTACTAGTGACCTGTAATCTACCGAGCGTTTATTGACGTTATCCCAGTTCAGATCCGCAAATACAGATCAATGCTGCATAATACTGTTTTAGAGATTAGCAATTATGCAGTAGATCTGATCAGCTTCTCCCTGCCCTGGAAGGAGAAAGAGTTAAATATATCCAATAATAAAAAATAAAACACTCTAAACATCTAACAAAGGAGAAAAAAGGAGAAGCTGATTTAATGGTCTAATGAGGCCATCTTCCAGAGACTTGTTTTGTGTAGGGCTTGCTTTGACCTTTCGCTTTGCTCAGGAGCCCAACGCTTCATTTTTCACATTCTTGCAATTACGTTAACGCTTCAAGCATTTCTGACTCCAAGTCAGCTAGCAACACCAGGCATAACTCAACACTGTGAGTTTTTCTCCTCTCTGTAGATTCATTAACAGGTCACTGGGGTCCCAACTGAAATTTAAAACTGACTGGTTCTGTTGGGTTAGTTGAGTTATAGCAAGGGAGATGGCAGGAAAGGGGCTGAGAGAAGGGGAGGAGAGACAGAAGACCCTGGGGTTTTTGCCAAGGAATATATGTGTAAAAAAACCCTAAGCACAAGATTAAAAGGTGTGTGTAGCTTTATCATTCAGTCTTTTCTTTGGAGGGGGCAAAACATATCTGAAAGTCTTCTAGGGTATTATATTTTCCTTCTTCTGTGTGAAACAAAGTGGAAAAAGGCCACTGCCTTTACTTACAAGGCTAAATGACTTCTGGAATTCTGCATCAGTTCGTACCACCGTGATGGATATGATGCTCTCAGACTTTAATTCTTATTTAATCTCTTTATGGGATATTTCAAATAATGAATATGGCAGATTATGCATGAAAAGTGGGAAATAAATCTTTTTAAGTTTTAAAAACATATGGTCTACAGGAAAGCACTGGGGAATAATTTGTTTCATATTTTATAATACCAGGATTGTATACCTAGCTTGTCATATTCTTAGTTCAGTCATTCTAAGGGCCTGATCCGGAAAGGTCCTAATTAACCATGGCCTCTCTCTGACTTGGCTGGAAGTTCAGCACCTTTCAGGATCGGGCCTGGAGCAGTAAATTTGACCATAAATGAGGAGCCATAGACAAGAAACTTGTTCTAATTTGTGTAGCAATAACAATAATGAAGGGGCATCAAATGCAGCTTGCCTTACTCACATAAGTAGTTCATTGATTTTGATTGAACTATTTCTGCTGAGTGGAAATGATCTGTCCCGCTATATAAAATAGTTGAGGGCTACTCCCTAGGGCAATATCTTTATGTACTTTTGAAACACTTTTTGGTTTGATGCTTGTCCCACAAACTTGTTCACAGTTGCTTTCTGTGGGAAAGTCTAATTCTCTGCAAAGTCAACTGAGATATTAGCTGGAATCAGATGTGCGCATCCTAGGTTACATCTTTGAGCTGACGCATGTTGGAAGACTTAGGTATTATGTTTCTTGCTCGTTATATACCATCATGATATATACAAATTTGTTTATGAAAGTAGCTGGTAATGTCCTGTTATTGAAATTACACTGCTTCAGTAGATATGAGAAGTAAATCTTTGAACCAAACTAATAGGCAGAAAGGGGAGATGGATAAGTTGCTGATAATATTAAAAAAAAAAAAAAAACAAAAAACCTCTCTCCCTCCCTCTCTCTCTCTATATGTATATACACATATAAGAGTCATACCAAGTCTTCAGTGGAAATTTATTACCCAAATGTTGATACTACAGCTTTGTAGGTTTTTTCTGGTGTTGTATGTATAGATAAATCTGTTGAGGATAGTATGTATATTCATCTTAAGAATTCAGAACATTTTTATTTTTTCATATTTCTCACCTATCAAGCTACCTCTGTACAAGGGTACACTTTTATCTAAGGAAAGCTCTCTGTTGTAAGGAGGGAGAGAGAGGAGGAAAAAAAATGCTAAAAGAAGGGCCCAAACTTTCAGACTGTGAAAAATCAAACTTCCTAATAAATAATGCTTCAGTGGAGATGCATTATTTCAGAAGGCATAGCTCTCATAAAGGTGAACTGTATGAAGTATGAAAAACTCTTAAAGAACAATGACTTTTTTCAGCTGAGGAAGATACAGGAAGAGAGTAGCCCTTATTAATTCATCTTTTCCTTTCAAGTTTGAGGGGCCCGTCCTTGTGTTGATATGTATGAGTAATTCCCATTAATGGTGATGGGAGTTACGCATGTGCACTGACAGAAGAATAGACCCCTTAGTGTTCAGAGCACATGAAATTTACATTTTTTTCCATTGCTGTAATTGAGATGTTGACAAATTGGAAAATATTGATGAGCCTTTGTTTTAAGTATTTCTTGCCAAGTTTGTTTTATTTTTCATGGTTTGAACAATGGTGTGGGTTCAGCAGCAATGAATAATAAGGGTAGAGTGAAGATAACTTTGTATTTCAATATTTTGATGTGCCAATATGAAATAAATTGTCTTAGGCAAATGGAATATGCTGTTTTAATCATTAGTTATGCATGAAAGAAAAATTGATGTTGACATCTTTGCTGTAAAATCGTTGTAATGGGGCCTTCCTTACAATTCATTTTTGTAAAATTCATTTTGTACATTTTGCAGCAATTGAACAATCCCTGCACTGTGAATAGGCAGAATTCCCAGAAATACTGAGACAGTTGGCCCAGTAACTGCTGAGCTCACACTGCACACCACATGCACATTAACCATAATGATGCCAGAACCAGCTTAGCTAAATATAGTCACATTTTGGTATCCTCCTGTCCTTTCTTTTCTTTCCTTCTATTGCGTGAGCAAATACATTTTCTTTGCAGATATTGTTTGATTCCTGCAGATGGGGGAATCATTTATTCTTACCCACTATCCAATAAATAGGATTAAAATTTCATAGTGAAGCTTTGCTTCACTGTACAGTTTTCTAATAATCAGGCTGGTGAAAACTGCAGATTCCTCATCTTTAATTTAGTAAAAGCTTAGTGTGTGGGCTTTTAAATATTATACCTTTTAACACTTGCAGCTCACTCTTAGTTTTTAATTCATGCAATTTTATTTACACCCACATGCACACACAAGCATATATGTGTATACGTATATCAACACATACACATTAAAAAAACACTTACTTCCATATTTGAAATATGTTGTGCTGGGGTTTCAAATGCAGCCTAGAAAAACTCTGTCAATGGAATGTTTTCATAGTGGCAGCAATCTCTTTAAAATAACCCTAAATACAATATGACAGATGCCATCTGGAATAATCTTTTGCTAGTTGCTTTAACTTTTATTTTTCCTACAGCTAAGTTCATCCCAAACTGGTCACTTACTGTTATGGTAAACATAATGAACTCTTTCTTCCCCTTTGTACGTGACTGTTCAGAGAAAATAACTAAAGTATTTTACTTGAGAGTATTACTGATGAGATGTTTGCCTCTGCCTTCTTTTTTTCGTTCATTTTTTGGGATTTTTTCTTTGTTTTTAAAGATTTATCCCTTTCCAAATAAAAAAGGTAGGATTCCTTCTCATGCCGTTCTTTCCATCCTAGATCCTATCTAGCCTAACCCAGTTTACCCCCAAATGTTAGATAATATTCCATTTGCTAAGTTATAACTGTATGTTTATTGCACTATTAATAGTTTCATAATGTAACATACTCAAACATACAGTAGCAAATGCTTAAATGCCTTTCTGTGTTGTTAGACTAATTTCTTCCTATATATGCCAACTTATTTGAACGATCTAGTGTTGGAATCTCTGGATTTTTTTTTAACTTAGTTGTGTAAAGGGATGTCTCCTGATGCCTGTTAGAGTTTAATTTAGAGTAGTAATTAAACTTGAATACTGCCTCATAAACAAAAGATAAACAATAAACCAGCCACGTTCCCTGCTGTTTCATAGCTTTCTTTCCCAGATGTTTTAGCCTGATAATTTTTACATAGTGAACTACCTAGCATGGAGTGCTGTGGACAGAGGTCAAAGCCTAGTTCTTTGTAAATGATTGCAAAAAGTTTTTGCAAACAAAATACTAGAGAATTTTCCTTCATGTAACTAAGATACTGAAGGATATTCATTAATTTTTTTTTGTAATCCTCTTCCCGTTGTTTAACAAGACTGCCCTGATTAAAACAACCAGAACATCAGAAAAAGTTAATTTTATCATTGATGACCAAGGAATGTTTTTGCTGTTTCTTAGTACTGGGGTGCAGAGACAGTACCTTAGAACCTTCTTTATCTTTATTTTTTGTTTCCCCCTCTACCCACACTTAAAGGAATTGCTCTCTCCATGTTGATTCTAGGCAGCTAAGGAAACGTTCCACAGCGGAACATTTAGTATCTTTAACTATCCTTCAGGCTACCGGAGCTTGTGTCCATTTCTCGACCGCTCCACTGTCAGCCATGATCTTTCTAATCGTCAGGTACGAGTAGGCCGTTCGCTCGTTCGTGACTGCAGAAGCCATGTTATTTTCACTGGGTGGGGTAATTACTGAAAGCTGAGAATAGCTGCACTAAAGACACAGGGATACTTTCATGATCCCATTAGCATAAGAGTGGGTAAATTATTCATGCCAAGTGAGGATTCTATGGGGAAAAGTATAGTTAATGCACATAGTTTTTAAATGTATCCCTTTCTGCTCTGAGACTAAATTCTTGTTGGATTCAGTTCTCAGACATTTACGGGAAAGCTCTAGTGGCATGTTAGACGCAGTTCATCTCTCTCTGTTTGCGGCGCTCTCAATAGAGACCATCTGGCAAAGATCCAAAAGGTGATTAAACAAAATGATCAGCTCTTGTTGCTGTGTTACATGTCCAATACTCTGGATTAAAAAACATGACCCACAACAGTCAGCTAACGTCATTCCTCCCCCCACACCCCTCCTTTTCCCTGTAAGAATTCAGATGGTCCACAAATGTCTATGCCATCTTTGTGTCCTTATGGCCCATAATCATGAACAGGTTGTGCAAATGGCTCTTTCTGTAACACGGTCTGTTCCAGCAGCATAGAAACATTTCATATTAATTGGGTCAGTCTAATGTTCATAATGACATGGGGAAAAATTACCCAAATGTGTTCTTATAGTAAACATAAAATGTGTCTTTCTGCTATGAGTGAAGTGAAATTTGACATCAGGCTCATGTGGCTGATTTATTTAAGACTGAAGAAAATCAAAGCATGACATTGTCATCTGCTGAAAATAGTTTAAAGCCCCTTCTAACCAAACAAAAGGCCGGGGGTGGGGGGGAGGCGAGGGAGAATAAGCTGTGGTTTAACACCACAATCAGGGATGAATTTACAGTGCTATTCAGAAGAGTACTCCCTTATCATAAACAAGCTGATAATCACACTGAATTTAACTCCCAATTAGCTCTTTCTTCGCTTACAGAGATCAGTGTACATGTCCTCCTTAAGCTGTGATATGTTACTACTGAGTCAGACAGAACACTTGTATACCTTATGTCATATTCAGAATTTAAGGATTAATACTCTATATTTACCTGAAAACCCAGCTAATCAGCAAGGTAATTTTTCAGACCAATCCCTTTGATGCCTGAGTTAAGGTAAAATGCCAAGGCTGTGAATAGGGGACATATGCATCTTATCTTTTGGGGGTTGCACCAAATGCCAAGTACTAGCATAAATTCAACAGAAACCAGACATTGTTGGAAAGTAATTAAAGAAATATTGAAATTAAACCTACCATATGAGTGAAATATTTGTAGGCCCACTTTGTTGCATACATAACAATTTTCATGGACTTGAACAGTGCATATTTCCTCTTCCCCTTTCACTTTTGAGTTGTCCTCTGGAATGAGACAGAGGATTCCCCTCTGTATAGTCAGTCGTAGAATCAGAAGCTGTTTATTCCTACTGAGAATGCTTACAGTCCAAAAATCAGCAGGCTGACTTAAAGAGGAATTTATATAAAAAACAAACAAAACAAAGCAAAAAAAAAATCCACGACAAAGCCTATGCTAAGAAAAATCAAATTCTGCTTTTGAAATCTTAAAAGACCTAACTGAAGCTGTCAGCTTTCCTTACTGTGTAACGTGAAAGCAATAGGTAAAAGATACAGACATGTCCAGAGCACTCAGGGAGGGGAAGTGAGGCTCCCCTAGAGTCAGAGCAGTGTGGCAGATGAAAGGGACCCACATAGCCTTGGGGGTCTTAAGGCTATTACAGGGCAACTCATGCTCTGTTATCATGCTGATTTTCAATTGATTTTTCGCTGTACAGTACTTGTTGAAGGCCCTCTCGAGCATCAAACACTGCATTATGGCACTACACATTGTAATACATGTGCCTTTTGTCTTATTGTCTTTACTTTGCCTGAGAAGAGGAGGGATAACCATTCTGTGATTGCTCTGGCTTCTGAGGTTGTTTTGTATTTGGGGAAGTAGAAGGGATGAAAGAAGTATGGCAGCTATTTTTAGTTGTCTCTTAATGTGGTTTGACGTATTTGTTTGTGGCTCTGAATTTTCAAATCAATCTGATTTTAAATAACTGCAAGACATTGCTTTTAATCTGTAAAATTACTTCTCATCTAAGTGACTCATTCCAGAGCACTAACTGACCCAGGTCTGGTGTCTAAATATACTCTCTTCTTTCCAAACTTGTTGTCTGGTTCTTGTAAGTAGCTGGTATTAGAGATGGTTAAAGTTGGAGCTCAGGTTGCGGAAGCATTCTATAGGTTGAAGTGAGTAATTTCTCCTACCTTCTGGCTTCTCCTTTCTTCACTTAAACCACTATATTACTCAGGTAGGTTGCTCATTCACTGGAAAAAAAGTGATCCACATATAAGTCTTGATGGGCTGAGGATTTTAAAAATCAGACGCGGATTTAGGATATCATCTTCAAAATAAACCCTTACCATTTCACCAGCAATTTTGCTTGTATAAGTTCTCAGGCATGCAGTAAAAAGATGTAAATGAATATTAAAAATGTTTACAAGAATAAAAATATACATGTGAAAACACATGCAGGTAGAAACTTAAACTTGGAACTTTCTGGTCTAAATTAGCATATGGCATTAAGGGAATTAAAAGAAAGCAGTATAGCCTTAAGGATAGAATGATACCAGGAGATGCTGACTGCAGCCTTGACTTCCACACTCGCTCCAGGCATGATCCAAATAACCAGCACGATCACCAGGAAGACTTTAGTTATTTCAGTGGACTGCCTGTGTTGCCTCAATTTGTTGCCTTGAGGTGCGGATAACGCTGCCTACCAAGCAGCAACTAGCTGCTCATCTGAATCCAAATAATAGGACCTTCTGTAAGTGCCATGGCTTCTCTGACATGCCTTTTTTCCCCATCTGTACAATGGGCTTACGTGTGGCACGACTGTTATGAAACTGTCATCTAGTGCCAATGGACTACTCCAATATTCCAGGAATGTGCAGTTATAGAGAAAATTCAAGTATGCTAGTATTCTTATATTGGCTTCCCTGAAATTCAGAAAAGAAGCAGTGGATATGCTGCAATTGTGAATTGCACAGTATATTTTAAAGATTTCTCTGTTTTAACAGAGGTGAAAAATGGTGAATGAAAAGCCTTAATGTTTAACTTAATGTTTTTTTTTAAGTAATAAGACTTATGAAGTGAGTAATAAAAGATGACATGGATCATGTCACCATTTCCTGAATGATAAATGCATAAAGATGAGACATCTTAAGTGATGTTTCTATTGCTCCAAAAAAAAGTGTGTCATTATGCACGTATCTTCCTTGTCCAGTTATTTTCTTCCCATAGAACAAGCATAGTAAATACAGACCAAAGCAAGCCTGATTTGTATTCGTATTTAGGTCTCGGGGATCCAAGGGTAATATTGGCTTAGAACAAGATTGTGCAATGCATCATCTTTCTTTTTTCCTCTAGGATTTCCTTAATACTCTAGAGCTACAGAACAGGTTGTGATGTGTAGTCACCTTGCACATCAGTAGTTCTGTCTTTTAAATACTGACATTGATTTTTCTCATCCAGGCATGAGAGGATCTAGCATACCCCCAGCTCTGTTGCCTAAGAGTTTGCAGTGTGATCACAGACAGTGGTGGTGAAGAAGGAAGGCTTAGGGCTTCAAAACTGGCAGCAGATTCGTGAATAGTCTGCTTCATGGTCTTAGAGGTTTTATATCCATTTTGCTAAGGGAGGGACTTGAAACTTTGTGCAACTATTTTATTATACTCATTGTTTATTATTGTTTTTCATCTTAACAAACATACCAATCTAGATTTAGTATCTTGGGTTTCCACAGGACTTACTTAAAATAACATTGTGAAATCGACAAAGTAGGAGTCCTGCTTCATAGTTATAGTACTGGAAAAAAAAAAGTGCTTTCTTTTGTTTGTGGGCCAGTGGTGGACTCTCTACAGAAGATTCAAAAGAAAAGGGGTGAGAATCAATTAGAAAGCAGCTTTTACTGCTCAGAGGAGTGATTACACTTTCCATGTAAAGTCCTGATCCTTTCATGGAAATGAGTAGCAATAGCAGGGGCACTGCTGGTTTTAGATAGGCAAAGCCTGGGTCAAACACATCCCAATAAATGAAAGAAAAGCACAATTCTCTTATCTTAAAAAACAAACAGGAAAACTTTCATTTTGTGAAGATTCCCATAGAAACTACAGCTTTGCCTGTTAAGATGCAGGATCTACAGAAAGACAACCTTAAAGGTCTGATGCTTCCTAATATTTCTAAATAAAATTTCATGGCACCTTACATTTTAAGGGACAAATAATAATAATCTAGCTTTTTTTCTTTCTTTTTTTCCCCCATAGGCAGGTTTTGAATTACTCTTCCCCTCCCCGCCCCCCAGTGTTCTTAAATGTTAAAAAGTGAGCTTCAGACAAAAATAAATTTGTGCACTCAGTTTGGTTCATTTCCTAAAATACTGATTCTGTTTCAAGTTTGTTGGAGAGAATAAACTTATACAGTTAACTCAGACTTACCTTTAAGGAATATAACTGCTGCTGTTTAAGTGTACTTAATATATTAACCCACGTAGTGTTCTGGTATGTATGGAGTTAGAGGAATTAAAGGATTCTTCGTTCTCTGCTCTTAAATATAAGTGGCTTATAACTGATGGCTCTGATGCTTGGCTGTGTTTTGGTTTATTTGTAAAGTCATCCTTATCACAGCATAAGGAGCAACCACCGGGAAATCATCTGGTGGCAGGATTGGTATGATGGCTCTAGTGCCCCTGTTCCTACCCACAGCCAGTGTAGTGAGGACAGGAAAGAGCAAGACAAAGTGGTTTCCCTGTGCTCCACTGATTTCCCAGATGCTCTAAGGCTGAAGTCCATTGCTAGCTCCAGATGCTCAAACTTACTCTGAGAGGGCTATCCTAGTCTGCAGGCTCCATAACTTGTGGAAAGAGCTCAAATTATTTTATGGATGGTTGCCCTTGTACACCCTTGGCAGTATGCATTCCTCACTCACAGGCTAGGATCGGGGTCTTTTACTTTCTTGTGTAAACAAAGCATTTGCTATAACGGACAAGGTTTGGTGGTACAGCCATGAAAGGGAGTGAGGGAAATTCAGCAAATTCTCTATTAAGGTGTGATTTGTACCATGAAATTTTTTGACAACCTCTGCATTTATTTCTTAAATAAGTAGAGGGTTCTCTTTTACTTATAATCCTGCATTATGCCCACCAGCTTATTGTGGCTACACTTGTTTAAGCAATTATATTTGTTTAAACTTTCCTTGGGCCTCTCACTATGCAGCTGTAAGTTGGTCATACCTAGATTTAACACGGCCCCCATCTGCAGGGAGTTCACCACAAGTGAGTATGACAAACACATACATGGAATTTTATTGCAGAACTTAGTGCTAAGCTTTTCAATTATTTACGAGCGTAAAATTCAGAAACTTGCATGAATTCCCTGCCCAATTTTACACTTCTGCCTAAAGCGTATGGAACATCACTGAAATAGTGTGAATTGGAATTGTTCAGCTTGGGGCTTCCCTTTCAATTCCTCCCACTTCACATTTACCACTTACTGACTGCTCTCTAGTTAGTGGGACTCCTTACCCCATGCATGTGTTAAAGGAGATAATTCAAGATGAACATAGCCTCCTTCTCAGTAGGACTGAAGTGTTCTCCTAGCTCCTACTGGGTGCCTGAACAAGCATAGGGTTTCAGTGAAATCCTTCAGCTGAGTCAAAACCTGTTCTTATTTAGGGACTGATCCAAAGCCTGTTAAATCAACAGAAAGAATTTGGTTGACTTCAGTGAGCCCTTCTCAATGATAAGGCAATTTTTTGGTAATACATCTGAAATCAACGGAGTTACATCTGGCTTCTGTCAGTGTTTTGTGTGTGGTTTTTTTTTTTTTTTAAAGTCTTTGGGACAAGGATTGTCCCTTTGTTGTATTTGTACAGCATCTAACATATCGAGGTCTTGGTATTTAAGCAGTGCTCTTGAGTGCTTTATTGATACAATAATAATTTTAACTTCATGCCATTATTTTGTTCATGGACTCCCATTCAGCTGGGTGAAGAATTTCCATATTTAAAACTGATATGGTGCCGCACACCCACCTCCCACCCATGCACACACTTTTGGCCTTTTAAACATTTTAAATCAGGCCATCTCAAAAATCAAGTGAAAGGGGAGGCTAACCTTTTCTAGGTAAGGACAAAATAAAACTGCTTTTCATATTTCTGTCCTATCAGGCTGTAAAGAAATCTGTTTTGAATGAAAAACGCTTACTTCACAAATCATGTATAACTTAATGAGTGTAACTTTTATTGAGTCCACTGCCTTGAGAAAATCATTAAAACCGCTTGCCTTCTCTATGATCAAAAGGCTACCACCTTTTTATTATTTCTTTATTACTACCTTTTATTTTTATTTCTCAGTGTTAAACTGAAGTCTGAACTATTTGCCACTAGTTAAAGATTTTAATGCAGTAATTTGCATTTTGGAGATGGCAAATATTTTTAGTCAAGACATGGGAAAGAATGAAAGTATACTAATGCATACATCGGCGTATGCTTTCCATTTTCAGAAGTGCCTACAACAACCACAGTAGGACCTCAGTCTTGCTTATATATTGTTTAACTTTGTGTATCATGAATCCCCTTACTGAAATAAAGGGGCTCACAGCAAGGTTAATACTAGGCACCTCAGCCTTTGTAGAATTTGTGCCTGAATGATGAAAGAGCGCTTAGAGGGAAGCAGATAGTCCATACAAATGCGAATAATCCAGCTAAAAATCATTCCTGGAACTATGTTCTCTGTGAGCATTTCAACTATGTAATACATATGACAACTAGGAATTTTCCTTTTAGCAATATTTGAGAAGGAACTCCTGATTATATTTTCAAATGATGTTTTCATTCTGGTTCTAAACTACAAATATTTTCCTTAAAAAGAAAGGTGTTTGATTGTTTTAACTTATTAGCTCTTTAATTAGATTTCATGTGCTTCTGAGTCCATACACTTAAGTTTCACTTAGTGTGTTCAGATACTTTTTCTTCACAAAACATCATACTATCATGTGACAGTTTATTTAAGCAGGAGTGACTTCCTGGTTCACTTTTTTTTGATATGTGTGTAAACTTGCACATATTTTTTCCAGATGAGAATATTTTGAACATTAGATTTAATCAGTGTTTTTTTTTAAATATTCTTATTTTCCTTCAACAATGTTGTATCTACTTTGTAAATTATTCAAGTCCATAAGTTAAGTATTACATATTAACTTTTGATCTAGAACCTACCAAATACATACTTAATACATGTAAATATATTTAATTTGTTTCACGGAAGCAGGAACAGACCGATCCATCCAGTGTCTCAGCTGACTTATCACCTTTGGGTTTTCTGTCCCTCCCCCGTGCGAGGATTTTAAAAGACAAAGATGACTGCAGTACCAGTTCAAGAGAAATAATACTTGGAGCTTCCAGTGGAAAAGACATAACAAAGATATTTTGGTGTTGACTCTTTCTTAGGTTTTAATTATTTTGTCATTTGCTTTCAGTGCATTGAAGGGATCATTTCTGAGCCCTCCTGAAGTTCACAGACTTACTTTAATGACTTCCATTAGACATAGCTGGTAGCTAACCACTGTCTATACAGCTGTTATTTTCTGTTCTTTCTGTCTTTTTTCTCCTTTCTCACCCCCCAGGAGAATGAAATGCATCCTACCTTATTCATTTTTTCTGAAAATCTTCTGTAGTGTATATCTGTAATAATAGATGAAACACTTTTGTTTGGCTGTGAATTGGTTATTCTAATTATTTTCCTGAGTTGGATCTTATTAGCAGTTCATATTCCCAGCTTTGAGAATAGTTTGGCATAAAGTTCCATCTATTAGCAAGCTTTTATGAAAGAGGGGCTTTATTAATATTTTAGATCTTTCATTCTTTCTATTAATATATAACTCAGCCTCAACTACAGATTTGCTCTGTTTTGTTTTGTCTTCTGAATATGAATTTGGGCAGGAATATGTTTCATAGAGTCAGGACTTTCTAATCTGGTAATTCATCAGTAACATTCAGGGTTTGGTTTCAAGCCCTTCTCTGCTTTCTTGTAAATTAATCCTACAGTCCTAGGACCACCAAAGAGAATGTCATTTTAGCTAGAAGTCCATACTGTCAGAATTCAGGTTTACTGTATGCCAATTAACCCTCCTTTAAGCTCTTCCAAATGGCTATCAATCTGCTTTGTTTAAAAGAAATAAGCTGTTCTTTTATTTTGGAACTAGTAAAGAATTTTACATCTTTCTAAAGCAATTTTCTGCATTCTTACCAACTTCATTGATGTGAATGTAAAGTATACAATAGGTCAAATTCTGACTTCAGTGGGAGTTGATGGGAGTGCAGCCTGTATATTTGAAAGCAGAACTGACTCAATCTTTGTGTGCCTGTGTAGCAAAATATCTTATCTGAAGACAAATTATACAGAGATAATTAGAGAATACAGATCTGAGTTTGTTTTTCATATTATTTTTGTGACTACCTTACATGAGCTCAGAGGAGCTGCTTATGTTCTTACTAGGCATGTGGAGATGTATTTTTTTTTTCCTTGTTTATTCACATATAAACATTTTACATGCTTTCTTAGAGAATTTCCTTGTAAGGTTCAGTTGTTCTTAAGAGACTGAGAACTTGTCTAGCGCATAATTTGTAAGCTATGCGAAGAGCACCCTCCAGCTGAGACAAACCCTAGAATGATTCATTTGGACATAGCCTTTTAAATTTTGCTTGCCACTGTAGTACTCTTGGATGCAAGAGTCTTAGTTTGAACTCGGGCTGTAATGAGCCGGATACACCCGTGTGTGTCCAGTGGAGAATCTAGGTATTGGCTTTCTCTGTTCCATTCTTCTGGCAAACAGCTGTCTGTTAGACCATCATTCATTGGCTTTTAGATAGTTTGAGAAGGATATTGCTTTTAAAGACAAAAAACATACAACCCTCTCCTTTCTTATACCTTTCGCTTGTTCATTAGCTGTTCTTGAGCTGTCTGTGTCATTTCAGGTAACTTGTACGAATGCAACGAGATTATTGCATCCAAAAGAAAAGGGAGAGTGTTTGTTACAGAGCAGGCAGCAATGTTAAAGTTAAATTCAGGTGGAATGGTAGATTTATATTTGCATGTTTCACCGTGAAGCTGAGTAAAACCTATATCCTACACTCTCAGAAGAAAGACTGTTCATTTACACCAAGCTTTTATGTTTTAAATAACTGATTCTACAGCCTTGTGCTACTCAAACTTTACTTTCTTGCTGCCTTTTTATAACAATTTTTAAACAATCTACTAGAAACTTCTTACCTAATACCTTCTTTTTAGACTGCTATAGGTAAAAAAACATTAACACTTCAAAAATACGAAGCTTTTTGAAAAAAACCTTATTCCTTTCACATAGCATTAGAATATTTCCTTCTGTAAATCATTGCTCTTATATATTAAAAAGTAACTGTCATTTGCTTTCCTTCCTGTCTTATGTGTACTTGAGGTTCTTAACAACTGAAGTTCTAAGCCTAGCTTCTGTTTCCTTTTTTTCTTTTTTTCTTTTTTCTTTTTCTTTTAGTTGATGACTTTGGAGGTCTTTCTGTTAGTTACATTAGTTAAGTAACTAACAATGTTAATGTACTAATTCATGAAGGTGGTGGTTTTGTTTTTTAGGTTTTTTTTTTTTGGTAGTATGGTAGAGGACAGTAGGACATAACAGAAGATGATTAAGCCTTTAAAAAAAAAAATTTGTAAAATCTAGGGCATGCACAAAGATTTTTTAGGTTTTGCTTGAATCAGCCCACATCTGTTATAAGAAACAGTGGATCTGCAGACAGGCTATGGCTTTTGTCATGTCCAGGGGAATCCGCAGAATCTTGGCCTTCATTTAGGATTCCCTCCTGATGAGCAAATTCCCATGGCCGCTTTTGAAGCTTTAAAAGCTTTGGTTTTGTTTTAAAAGGCCTCTGAGCATAGGCAATGTTTTCATAGGCATTTAGAAACAAAAAACTGAGCTTTTAAACCTTCAAATGTCGCTGCAGGGATTCACTTCACTTCTCAGCAGACCAAGTCTGAGATAACACCTGCAAGAAGTGTGTATTTGTGCATGTGGATTTTGTGAAAATTGTGATGCACGATCTCAACTGACCCACAAATGTGCCAGTAGTGTGTGTATGTAATCTTATTGTTGCGTTTCACTGTGGTGCGTTTTTAAGGGCACACTATTATTTTGACTCTTTAGAATGATAGATGTGGGTAAGCCTATTTTGTTTTTGGATTATTTTCATTTCCTCTCCCTATATATTCTGTAATGCAAATACTAGTGAATGGTGTTCAGAAGAACAGACTGAATGAAAGCCCTCATTATGCTTCATTAGCTGAAGTTTTTTTGCTTCAGTATTACTTTTTTCTTCTGCAGTTAACATTACTTGCACAATAAAAGGCTGTTTTTTTGTATGTAGATGGGACACACAGCTAAACCCAGACCTCTGACTACTGTGTTAGAGATAACAGAAATGACTGGACAAATCATCAGATTGGTCAAATAAGAGAAATATTATTTTGTATTCCTTTTCAACTACACTTCTTAAATGTTAAATAACTTCATTAAAGCTTTTGTCATGTTTCTCAGAGGTGATAAGGCAGGGGGGTTTAGAATTAAGAACAGACAGTAAATGGGTAAATTAACAGTGCTTTTCTTCTGTCCTGAGCTATTCTCAAAACACCTGTTAAAACAAATAAGCATATGTTTCAAGGTTGAAGGTACTAATGGGCAAACCTGGCACCAAAAAACCTGCTGGAACTAACAAGTCAGCGCAGGACATGCACTTAACTAAACAGTCCCTAACCCTGTTTTTTTAGAACATTGAAATACCTACCCTGAGGAAAGCTCCTAAAACTTAGGTCTTTAAAGTGCATAGATTAATCCAATGAAACTTCAGCTGTTTTTAAGAATGGGTATCTTCATTGACTCCTATTAATTCAAGATGGCCAGGGGTATGAAATATGAGACAGGAAATCATTGAAGACGACCCTTTTTAAAGGTGTGCTTTCGGTAGGTTCAGTGACTAAAGGAATGAGAGGAAAAAGGATGCTTGGAAATGCAGACATTCTACATTTGGAAGGACTATCTATTGCAGACAGATCTGAAAGAATCACAGCTTGGTTTCTAAGGGTATTTAATTGAGCTTTTTACAAGGTATAATTCTTAACTCTTCTAGAAATTCCCAGTGCCCTTAAGATTCTATTGCTTAGGATTAGGTTGAGTAATTTGGAATATCTCTAATCGTGTTTTCCCATGTGTAACATTCCAGCCATGTCTGTCTTACTTTACTGTTAAATATATAATTTATAAATAGATAACAGTCCTGATAAGCTTGTTTGAATCCATTCTATAAAGAAATTACTTGTTTTGTATTGTGTGTGATAGCTGCAAGCTGCTTTATAGTAACTGTCCTCAACAAAGAAGAAATCTGTGTTATATTATTCATCTGGAGGCAGCAGAAATTAAAAAGCTGAGCCACCGTAGTAACTAGGGCCTGTTATTTTTGAAGGGTTCCTGCAGAAATGAACTTCCCACACAAGACGAACCTGAATTTGTAATAGATGCATGAAGACACACAATTTTCTGTTTTGCACTTGTCCACCTGGTGTGCATATTTCGTTGATACTATTAAATGGAAGAAATTAGCATAGGATGTATTAAAACTGAAGAAAGTCTTTTTCATTATATTTTTCTGGCTGTGTAATTTCTCTGACAAATTGCTTGCTATTTTCTATTTTCACCGAATGTGTGCTTTTTGTCTCCAAACTATATGCTTTACTGTTACACAATTTGGGATATGGTGCTTTTATTTCTCTTTTATCTGAAATAAAACAGAAGCATCTTCTTGTGCTGAGTAATGTGACAAAAAAGGAAAATAGAATACATAAGCAGTGAATTAGGGAGGGATTTTTGAACTGATTTTTCCCGGTGTTCCTTGCAAATTTTTTTTTTTTTTTTGGTAATTGAACAAAACTCTAAGGAAAAAACAAGTTGTTCTTAACAAGGAAATTATTTAGGAGTGCAATGTGTTTATGTATCTCAGTGAGAGCAGTGCATTGTTAGCAGTGACTGCATGCATCACATGATGCAACCTTTTGACAACTGAGTGTCTGCTGGAGACATCTGTGAAGGGTGACCTTTTGCCCTAAGGAAGAATGCTCTAAAGGTGGGGAATGCAGTTATCTGTCCTGGCCCACCACGCACAGAGACGGCCCACCGCCATCCTCATGCTCATCTAGTTACGTGTCTCCTCAAATACAAATCAGATGAGCCAAAGCTTAGACTCTCATGGAGAAATATGAAAAGCTAGCTTGCTTCACCTTCTTGTGAAAGCAGAGGTTAAGTCAGTGGCCTCACATGGTATAAGATCAGAATCAGGCCCTTAACCTTTAAATAGTCTCATTAACTGATACATAACCCGAACAAGTATTGCTGATATCTGATGTGCCCGCCCTTTCCTCAGATTATTTCTGTAGGTCACTTGTTACCAGCGTTCTGGCAGCCAGCACATAGCTTGAACCTGTTTGTCCTAAGGCTTGTGAATGGCAGCATGCAGACACAGTTGGGTAGGATTTTTCTTTTGTGGGGGGCTGCAAAGTGGCAGAAGAGGGAGGCCTGAGGTAGGGTTGGGGAAGAAATAATTAAAAAAATACATTTCTCTGAAAACATTGCCAGTACTTCTGATCTTCCTAGAAAAGAAAATCCATTGTACTGTCTGTAATCTGAGAAACTTTTGTTATCATGCTCATTTTTACTCACAAGCCCTGCTCCCCAATACAGGTGACTCTTTGAAAAGCAACATGTCAGTGCTACTTCTCCTTGTAATATGCTGCTGTATGTAAAGCGGTCTTTCATGAACAGCCACTGGCTGTCTGCTAGTCAACAAGCTCCCATGTCCCATTTGTTGTAGATGAGGTGGTGGTTTCTTGTCTCAAGTGTCGGTAGCATAGAGTGTGTGGGAAGGGGAAGGGGTTGTTTTTCTTTTTCTTTTTTCTTTTTTCTTTAAATAAAAACTGGATAATATAAGAGTCTTTGGATGCTAAAAACAAAGCAGCAAAGATTCTACCCCCAAAAGTGGAGCAGTCTAGAAGAAAACAGGTTATTTCCCCCCCCCCCCCAACCCCTTTAGTCCCACAGAATGACTGCACGCTTCAGCACTGATTTCTCTGCTAGTTGGATCCCTGGAGGCCTTATTGAGTGCAGCAATGCTCAGGGACTTGCAGCTGTATAAAATGAAAAAAAAAAAGTAGTTTGTACGAATTGTTCTTTACCTTGGTTTGGGTTCAGAATGGCAGCTGCACTCCGACTTTGTGTGTGACAGCACAAAGGACAGCAAAAGTGAAAAGCAAGTCAGCAAGTAGAGAGACAAAAGCAACGATCAGCTAATACAGCTCCACATGGCCTAAGTAATTTATGAGAAAAAATCTGTTCTGTTCATTGGATCAGCACTCTGAGGAGGCAGGTGGAATTGTAGGAAGTTTTCATTGAGTCTCTTGAGCGGCTAAGGAAGCCACTAGAGATTCTTCTCAGTTTGAACTTTATCAGGGTCTACGCTTAATCAATATGGTATTGGAAAAAGAATTAATTACTAAAGCAGAATAAAACAGCTGCATTTTAAACTAAGGATCCATCAATTCAGTAATCTTCCAGTTACAGGCTAGGTGCCATGAGGATCATTTTGACTTCATGTAATGAGGAACTGAGGGAGTTTCCTCATGAACAGGCTGGGAATTCACATTAGCCTATTTCAGCTATTTGTCATCAGTACAACTCATTTCTCCCCTTCTGAATTACAATTTGTATTTGATATACTGTCAAACCCACAAAATTCCCATATTCATGGAACTGAAAGCATTAATGCGGAAATCATTGTCACCATGAGAAAAAGTCTTAACCTTCCTGAGCCTCTTTATTCTATAGGCTGCGGCTTGAGTGGTTTCATGCCGGACATACCTCTATTGTGTTCATTGTGAGGGTCAGGGACCTGCCTGTTGAAGAAGCAGTAATTTGAACACAGCCTGTAAATGTTTCATCTGTAATTTCCATAATGGTGAATTTCAAGGAGGGCTGAGAAGGGTTATGGGAGATGAATTAGGTTTTTAGTGAGCTCATTAGGAAGCCAAACAGAGTTTAGACAGCAAGGCGGTGAGTGTGGCTGTAATCAGTTCTGCTCGCTTTGTTCCCTGCCTTCGGGACATTTTTTGAAAACTTCATGGCAGGGGCTGATGAGAATATACTGAGCAGAGGCTGCAATCTGATGGTTGACTTGTTGATTTGTAAACCTCTTAATTCATTTTTTGTTCAATTTAATCTTTCCTTTCTTAAGGAAAATGAGTTGAATGTTAGCCCTCCTTGCACTATTCACCTCTTAAATTATGCTCATTTTGAGGAGCTTGTTATGCCTGAATAAACATGAAATGACTTGGCATTTTCCCATAAGAGGCACACCCATTTTAATACCATGTATTTACCATTCCTGGAAATGTCTCATTAACTTCTGAAAATCTGTGAGCATGATATTTTTGGGCTACTGTAACACACCTCTTGGCAGTCACAGAAGGCAGTTTGGTTAATGCCTCATAATATCCATTTTTATTCTCAACATGAAGAAAAGCTCTCTATAGAAAATTGATGCAGTTTGCTCTGCTAATTTTCATGCTCATTCCAATTAATTTAACATGACCCAGATTTTCTTCCTCGGGCTCATCCTGACTAATTAGTAAGGCAACACCTAGAACAAGTTCTGTTTAATAACATTGAGGAACACTAGTTGTGAGTGATTTTGATGCTAATAAAGATATTCACTGATGGGACAGATATTTGATGTCAATTATAGTATGTAATTTAGAAGTCCCTATGTGCTGGATAGAGTATAGGAAGGCTGACAAATCACTATGAGAGATAATTTTTTTTTTTTAAAAAAGACTTCCAAAGCACCTAGCTCTCCTCAGGGACCAATTACTTTATTTTTTTGATACAACTAGTAGTATTGTCAACTAATTCCACAGTAATGGATGGGGTGGTGCTGGTAAGGAGTTACAGCCTGTGAACCATCAAGGGCTAGGGCCCAAGCCTGCATTATTTACTGAACCTTATCACATCAGGGAGAAGCAATCATGGGTATCAGAAAGCAGCAGTGGTTGAGGAGAAAAGGTTGGCCTGTCTATCTCCTTGATTTAACTTCTTCTTCCTTTTCATTGTCCAGATGAATCAGTTTTGTAAGAAATGCAATAAATGGGGTTAAAAAAGAAGCCTTATTAGTGCTTGGTAAATAAATTCTGAATGCTGATACTTTTTACTTCAGAAAAAAGACCCCAGATCTGTGCTCCATGCCAGAATTCTTCCCCCACTCTGAGAGCTACAGAGAAGTTATATATCAAATCATGTAGGATTAATGCTTATGTAAGTGTCCTCATTGCAGAGAGATTGGCTGTAAACACGGGTCCTGATCCCTCAAAAGGCCATAGGGTTGTACATGGTAAACCGTTTGACTAAAATGGTACCAATTGAAGGCATCCATTTAGTGTATTATATCCACACTGATAGAAGGAAACACAGAGTATACGACAGGTGAAGGACAAGGTCCAAAGAGTGTTTTAATGAGTTCATTGGGAGTAAAAACAGGACAGAAAATGCCAAATCTTGGTCTCTTTCAGGACACATTCCCATTTATGCCACAGAAATCAGATATGAATAAAAACTAGACAAAAATGTTGTCAAAACTTCAGAATTTTGATCAACCACAAATACAAAAACCTGTGTGACCTCCTTACTGAACTTGTAGCACCAAGACTTGCATTTGCTCCTAAGAATGTAAATGGAAATGTTATTATTTATCTGAAAGGGAAAAGAAGTTAGGTGTCCTTGCACATCTATTTTGATCACAAGTCCTTATTTCCAAGAAACTGCATTCTAACCAAGTATACTTAAGGATGTGAAGGAAGCATGTTCTGTGGCATTTTTACTCTTTAAGGTATGCATTTGGAGATGAAGACGAACAATTAGAAACAGTAACCATACTCAAATTTGAAAAAAATAAAATGCTTACATAAGCTCTGGTGTGCATTGGCATATTTAATTTTTTAAGTAATAATATACAATATTCACTTACCTAAGAGCCACCATCAGTTACAATCAAAGGGAATATTATGTATTACTCTTAAAGCAGTTTTCAGTGGCAGCTTGTGTTCCCTACTCATCTGAGCACTTTTGAAAATCCTTATCCCTAAAAGTCTGCTGAAGGTCACTTTTTGAGTCAATACAGAAAAGGAAATATCTTGTACTAGATAACGCTCCAACACTATTAGTATCTTGGTTCTTAGCTGCTGCATAAATCACTGATGAGTTTGAGAAGGTGAGTTAATAAAATGCAAGTTAAAATATCTTAACTGTAAAATTGCAAAAGATGGTTAATGTCTTTGAGGTATATCTTAACTGATGAAATCTGATTTGCTTTTTTTGACTATCAAATCTTCTTGTTGGCATCATTTTGTAATGACTATGAAGGGTTTTTAAGAGGAGAAGGGAGGGGTTCTCCTAATATACAATGTGTTAAAACTGTAGTTTCCAGCCTGATGCCACTAACCAACTGAGAAACTGCTCTTGTGAACAGTAAAGAATCAGATGACCACTTCTACGGTGATTCCTTGCTGGTGTCAGAACAAGGCAATTCTGTTGTTCTGGGTCAGCAGTGAATACCTCACTCAAATGATGCAAACTCAGCTGGTTCTTAATTTTTTATCTCCTCAAGAGTGCATTCAGGGACTTTATCACTGAGAAGAATGACTCCCCTGCCTAGTGTGATCAAGAGCTGGAAATATGCTGCATCAGCGTATTTAACCTAGACTGCTACTTGACTGGTGGGGCTTAGATTTGATCTTATGGCCTATATGCCAGTTCTGTAATGGGTTAGGTGAACCACCTGTCCAGGGAGGAAATTCAGTTTTACCCATTTGCAACCAAAGAAAAAGAAGTCTCTTAACTTACCAAGCCTTTCGTTTGGAGTCCCTACACAGAGCCAACACTCTCTCTTCTGGAGGGAGGAGTGGGCTGACAGGAGTGCTCTGGACCCCTGCCTGTTAGGGTCTTCACTAGGAAAAACTCAGTGGCATGAGCCTAGGAAGACTTTGCAGGCACTGCGTATTTGTCTTTTGCAACACTTTCTGCTGCAGTGAAGGACTTGAAATGAAGTTGCAGGCTTCTGAACAGAAAAGCTAGTCATCAGATCTGAGTAGGGGCTTGTGTGTGTTTGTTTTGTGCTGTGAGTTTTTAAGGAGATGGTGTAACAAGTCAGTACCATGTGGTTTTGCTGTTTGTTATACTTCCTCATTTTCTAAATCCCTTTCATGGAAATATTTTGTCGACAAATTTTTCCCATGTTTGTACAAAATTGCATGTTGCTCTCTCAGTTCATTTGATCACTTAAAGCAGGTCCAAAGCAGTCTATGGGATAGTTGGGGTGTGGAAAGAGAAGGCCATGGTCTTCTCTTCTTTTTCCCTTGGTCTTTACCACATCTTCCCAAAGCAATGCAGTAAAACTCTAAGATGGGTGAAAGCAAGTCAGTTGTAAGCCTTACCAAACATCATAAAGATCTCTTTTCGTCAGTCAGATGAAGTTTTCTGACCAGAATTCTTGTGTCTGTAACTTGCTTCTCTGTCATTTTGAAGCATGTAAATATCCTTAGATATATCTTTCATCCCAGCTGAGACTCTTAAATGCTTGCTCTTATAATCTGTAGCTGTCTGCTGAACTTAAAAGACGAAACGTTTTAGGCCACAGCAGTAGCCATTTTTAAGCATCCAACACATACTGCAGATGAGCTGTATATAGCTTACACTTTACCATCAGGCTTTTTGGAAGAGAAGGACCCTGAAAACTGTTCATGGCAAGTAAATACGGGCAGATCCAAAGCACATGTTTGTCAGCTGAAATAGTATTCGTAGACGTCAGTGGGCACTGGATCAAGTCCTTTGTCGTTAGTAGCAGATAGCATACTACTTGTAAACAGTATTAGTTATGTTTCCAAATACCTAACACAATTTATTTAAAGTACGAGGTTTAACTTAAACCTACAAAAGCAGAATGTCAGTGTTCCAACGTAACCCTTCACATTCTGGCATTTTCCAGACTGCCAGCCAAATGAACACTTTAGGAGGAGGTGCATATATATGTCCGCAGCACCCAGCGGGTTAATCCACCCTACTGTGCATAGGTGTTGGAGCTCTTATGGTATGTAAGATTTGCCAAGTTTGGAGTTGTTTTGTATTTTTTTTTTAAACTATGCATTCTCAGCAAGCATCTTTTTGATGCTGCTCAGGTACTTGTGAATGCATATCAAGATGGTACTCTTATTTGTGTTTTATGTAAAATACACATTTGTATATATTTTATCACTTGGAAAAGCTTTATGGTTCATTTTAGCACTTTTCTATTTAAGCATTTTTTTTTTTTTAAAGTATTCAGCCATCCTCCCTTTTTTGTTATAAATCCTCAGATAGACTAACTTGCATTCTGGACTTGTGGCCTGACAAATGTCCTTTTTAATAACTGAAGCATTTAAGCTAGCATATTTCAGGAAATGTTACATTTCTAGTCCTAACGTTTTTTTGGAAATGATTAAAAATTGCTATGAATGTGTACTCTTATACAATATTTCAGCTGGCACATTTTTTGCAGCTGACAAACTCTGAAAGGAGAGGTTTGTAATAGGAACAGTATACTGACTTTTGCTGTTTTAGCAGACGCCAGTTTAAGAGATGTTTGCTAAACAAGCAATTGTGTCGAACTGCATGTTATTTAAGGGAAATAGTAAGACATTAAAATGCCTCAGAGTTTTTAACTTAATAACAGTTGTAAGAAAAATTCAGATGCTCTGAAAGTTATTTTCCTTTTCAAAAAAACTGCCATTTTATTCCTAAATAAACTACATTAATGATTTAATGAAGAAGAACAGCACAGGTTGTTAAACGTCATCTACTTGTTAAGTTCTCTACATTCCGTTACCCCTTTATATGAACAGCAATTACAAAATGTTAAAAGTTAAATATTGATGAGATAATATTGAACTTAATTAGCTAACTTCAGGTACAGGAAGAATTTTAATTGAGCTTAGCTGTTTTGCTCACATTCTCTTACGTTATTCTAATGACCAAAGTATACAGGGTAACAAATAACAAGATAAGAAATAAGAAATTAAACTTAAAATCAAATATAGCTTTTTAACGTATACCAACTTCTGTAAAGCCGATTGAGGAAACTAAAAACAATATCCCAGTTACTGCAATAGTGATAATGTGAATAGGAATAGAGATGGAGATGGAGAACTAAAGAAGAAAACAGACTCTTAAAGATGACGTGTTTTAGGTAAAAAAAAGAGTGTTTTTTGGTCACCCGATTTCTTTAATGACTTGTTGATTCTGAGTGTGCAGCTGATATTCTTAACAGAATTACTATGAGAATGGTAAAAATATTTTTCTAAAAATATGTAAAAAAACAGCTTTGAAAGGAGCTCCATTTAGTCTGCAGTACAAGGGCATTTTGTGTGACAACGTTTAATACGATGAAAAATTTAAACAGAATAACAGCTATTTACACTTACAGTTGAAAGAAATTACTGAAGCAGACAAAATACTTAAACCTAATTTAATAATGCTTTCCTCCAGCCTATGTGCCAAAAACTACGCATAAACTTCACATCTTGTGCTGAGAGGGGGGAAAAGACCAAGTTAAAACCACGTAGAAACAAGTGCATCGAACACTTTCCCAGCGAGGTACAAAGTGAATTTCACTTTTGAACAGAAGAGCATCATAAATCAGCATAAACCAGAAGTTTTAATGAGTATGTCTCTTCTGGAGTTGTGCAGTGCTTGCAATTCTGTTTGAACAAGACAAGGATCTGGTCTTACACTCCTTACTCAGGCAAAACTGCCACTGACATTAATGATAATTTTGCTTGAATAGAACAAAGTGTTTGATGGCAGTTATGCCAGCATGAGGGTGTGAGATTAGGATAAACGTGCAAAAAAGTACAACTTCAAATGCTGTACCTTTGACTTCTCAAGCTAGCATTTCCTCCAACTACAAGGATCTTAATTATAACATTTGCTGCTTCAAAGATTAACATTGAGCATTCTGGGAAAGACTTTCTGGACTTTAGTAACCTGATCAGTACGGTCTTCTTTCGGTCTCTGCCTCTTTCTGGTTCTTTGTATTGCAGGGAGATGATAGTATCTGGCACATTCCTTGGATGACTTGAAGATAGCAGCCTTCTGTGTTTGGGGCTGAAAGATTGTGAACTCTGTGTTAGCAGAAATGCCACACAGGGGAGGTGAATAGAACATTAAAAAAGCTTTAGCTTTAGGTACTGCAGTGCAAGCAGAGTTGAATTTGAGAGCTGGGACTTAAGTGGACATTTGTTCCTGCTTTCTTCCTTAATAAAATCTGAGCGTTAACTGTGGATAAGGGCATTTGAGAGATCACTAAAAATGAATCATTAGGGTGCCCAGAAGAGCTTTATTATGATATATACTGTGGAGAACTTTAGAATATACTATACGCTTTTTATGTGCTTATCAGATGCATGTATGAGTTACTGCTACAAAAGTAAATTGTTTTGTCCTTTGCTGCAGAAGCAAAGTAATTCACCGAATTAAAATGACAAAATAAAACTCTTCAGAAATTGGATCTATGTGGTCCTTTCTGGTCCTGTGTTCCCATCTAATTTTCATTTGCCTCGTGAAAGGCTATTGAGTAAAAAGCACAAGGTTTGACCAGGAACATTTGTTTTCTCGTGTGTGTATTATGAATTTTGAAAAACCCTGGTACAAGTACTAAATCTGGAAAAAATCTTGGTGCAGAAATCCTGACTGACCAAACTCAGTAAAAATAAATAAATAAATAAAATCCCCAGATTGAGAACAGGTTCCAGGGCTGACTGCTTGCAGGTAGAGCCAAGAAAAGTCTTTTAGTTATAGTTTGGCTTGTTTGCCTCGGTAGTGATTAGATTGAAGGAATTATTTTGTTCCTGAAGTTCCGCACGAATGTTGCCGCTGTCCAGTTAACCAGTGTGAAAATACCATGCAAAATAAATTATTAAACTATACTGTTATTACTAACTTGCCAGCTCCTGAGAAACAAATGCAGCCACATTTACATATGTGTCCATCTGTCTGTTTTTACACTTTATGTCTCCAGCCAGTGGGTGAAATTGTTTCAATCCAAGCTGCACTCCAATTCTTTTTTCTTCTGATATTGTTGTGTGTGTATGTGTATGACATTTGTAGATGGACATGCATAGGCTTGATAGTGGCTAGTTCTTAATTGTTCTTTTAAGCAACCTGATTTATCTGGCCACGGTAGTTTTAACTAGAGTAAGCAGCAGAGTTCTCCATGGATAATTTTCGTTAGTTAGCAGATTGTTACCATCTCAGTGTTGCTGAAATCCCTAATCTCAGGTCAGCGTGAAGCGGCAGTGGTTACAATCCTGTTGCCTGATGCAGTGTGAATGGAAGTGCTTTCTGTCAGAAACATGTGGTCTCTTCAGTGGAGAGCCTGCCTAAATCCTGTGTAAATAGAGGGAGGCTAACAAAGGATGAGCCCCTGCAGCTCAGAGCATTTGGAGCCATTTGGAGGCTGAATTTGCTAAATGCTGCTTATATCGCCTGAAAAGTTGAAGAGAAAGGAGCATAAAATCCCTTCTTTTTTCTCTTTCTGCTCCTACCCTGGGGGAAGGGTGTTAAGGGCCAGAGAAGCCTGAGGTAAGCCTATGAAGACTGTTTTTTCAGTGCTCTTTTGAGTGTGAAAAAGGTGGCATGGGTCACTGTCCCCTCTTTAATGTCGGAAAACCCACACAGTTAGTAAATGTTGCATGTAAACTAAAGCATTTCATCCCTTCTCCTGCACTCCACGGCAGTGGGCCATGAACTAGTCACTTGAAAATCGCAGAAAAATTTCACTTCAACATGTCCGGACAGTTTAGCACAGCAGGAACGTAAGAGAGATCAGTAATTAGCAGGTTTCTTTGCTTCTCCCCTTGTCTTCATTGAAACAATTTTCACCTGATGTGAAAAAATGCTGAATTATAATGTATAAACCACAACCCTATTGGCTATATAAAAAAGCTTAAAATGTAAAGCAGTATTTGTTAGCTTTTTCTCTAAAAAAAGCTAAAAAAAAGTTGGCTTTTGAATTTAATCTCTGAGAACCCCCAGTTCACTTTACAAATAAACATGAGCTTTA
Source organism: Struthio camelus (assembly GCF_040807025.1). Lineage (NCBI taxonomy): Eukaryota > Metazoa > Chordata > Aves > Struthioniformes > Struthionidae > Struthio > Struthio camelus. The sequence goes on from NC_090946.1 coordinate 49,469,506, forward strand.
AAAACAGACAACAACGGGCACACAACAAAATCAGCCCTTTTTCTTATTTTGGGACAGGAAGATAATAAAAAGGACAATGTGAAACATTACAGTTATGCAAATAATTTCTAAAGTTTCAAATCAACAATTTTACAGGATGGAAGGATATAAAAATAATATAGCTGGAATGCCATTCCTGACTTCAATAATAAAATATTTGTGTATGCTTTTTCAAAAAAAGATAAATTAAGGAACATAGAAAGGTACCTACCCAGAAACAGAGAATGAACAGTTTTTATTCTCCCTCTCGTAAGTATACTTTAGATACCAGATACTACACAACTCTTTCAGCCTTTAGTGTATATTGCCAGACTGTAATAGGGACTTGCTACTGACTGAGGAACTACTAAAATATGGTGAAATTGAGTAGAATAGCTTTTTAGTTAAGGTCTGATAGACAACTTAAGTTCTCTTCTTTCTCTTGCAGTTTGACTTCATAAAAATTGTCAATGCCTAGACTGTGTGAGATTTGTAGATGATCATCCTTACATTATCAGCCCAAAGGAACTGATGGAAAGCCCAAGGTTTTCCAAAAAAACAGCAGAAAATAGGTTAGCTCTTTATCTCCTTCCTGCTGCTAGCAGAAGGAGCAGAGGATAAAATCTTTTTTAGTAAGAGACATTATAGTGCTGTATAGCTGAAGTCTTCCTCTTCCTTCTAGTGCAGGTGTCCAACCTTTCTCTCTCTCCCAGATGCTTGCAGAAACCTTCATAGGACACATCACCATGAGACAGGTATTGGGTCTCTCAGAGATAGAAAAGGGGAGGGATTGCAGGGGGCTGATCACAGTGCTCACCTCAAGGCCCCCCCCCCCCACCTAAGGACAAGCGATACCTGAGTATGCAGGTCAGCCTGGCATGCCTATGTCATGCCTAAACAGCTTCTGATGCCTCCTTTCCTCTAGCAGTCAAGCAGTTCAGTAACCAGTACACCTACTGATCGGGCACCGCTGATGATGGCGCAGCTCTAAGTTAGGATGCCTACTTGAACGGCTTGTGCATTTCCAAGTCCCAGGTTTGCCATCCACAATCTAGCTTAATGCAGTTTCTCTTGGCAGTAAGATGGGGTTGATAAGTATTGCATCTGGGGTGTGAGGAGACTAAGTCAACTTCCATGAACTCTGATCCTTAAGACGAAGGGAAAAAAAACAATCAGCACTTCGTTCAAAGAGCTGTGATCTGCTGAAGTTGTAAGGCTAAATGCTTGATGATTTTAACAGGATGGAGTGGAGATAAGGAGTTCTCCTGAAAGGTCTTTGATTCTGGAACTGACCTTCCCTCTCTATTAGTCCTTCTTACAGCACAGGCTGTCTCACCTTCAAAACACATACTCAAGCACTTCTCTTTTTTCGAGCTTTTTGGCAATGGTAATTGGTAAGATTTTAAAGGTTTTTTTCTAGTGGTGGTGTTGTTGATCTTATTACTCAGCTGAACTTCCTTGTTAATAATGGTTTACTTATGTCTCCAGATGGGCACATTATAAGCATAAACAAATAATTGAGGTTATGAGTACATGCGTGCATACAGATTGTCCTGTGCTTTGCATGCAGAACTACATATTCCACTCCATCAAAATACTGGACCCAAAAGATCATAGAGCAGTTTACTTAAGATCAGCATGTGCATTGGAGCTTTCCTTTTCAGAACCCATGCTTTTTTAATTGGTTACATTATTTTTTAGTACAATGGTGAAGAGCCTTTTTTCCCACCATTACATATCTCTACTCCTTTCTCTTTTCCTTTAGCATGACAAACTATAAAGCTGTAGGGGAACTCTGGTGATGAAGAAATTCAAAACACTGAGTCTGAGTCTCAACATATATTTTTCCAGAAATCTCTTTTCTTTCTGCTCTACTTGTCATGATAGTAATAGAAACTATTTCTGGAGTTTGAATCTGGGCTGTTACTAGGCTTTTGCGCTTTGGCATAACTGGGATCTCCTTTTCAGTTACCATTTTGCTCAGACTGGGAATCTGTCATGTATCTTGTTCTCAAGTGATGAAAAGACTATTTGAGCAGCTTCTAAACAGTGCTAACTTCATCTTCTGCCTGTTCTTTGCTCTGTAAGGAAGACAACTAAGAATGAGGGATGGGATAATACAGATAGTATGGAGGACTTCCCAAGAAGAAGTCATTGATAACAATAAGAATTGGACAGACCTTCCTGTAGGACTGGACTCTCCTGAAGAGTCCTTTAGCTGTATGCACACTGGGATCAGCAGGTTTGTCCACCCAAGGAAATCAGTTTGCAGTATGTTAAGACTGAAATTACAGTGCAGTGGAAACCGTGCCCTAACTACCTGTTCAGTATGTTTTATATAAGAGGTGATCTGCTTTGCTTTCAAGGCAAAAATAATCTACCTTGCAGGAAGAAATCCTCAGCATATGCTAAGAGCGTCTACACACAGAGCTAGTGTGGAAGACTAACTTCCTGCTGCGTAGATAAGCAGAAAAATAAGACTTGCATCTTCAGTCTTCTCCACAAACCCTTCCCCTTGAAGAGAAAGTCTACAAGGAATCCCATATGGGTTACTTTGCAAAGTTTCTTGTATACTTTCTTCAGCTTTTATAGGGGTTATTGAAACTATTATATGGTATTGAAATGATCTTTAAAAAGTTGGGTACTATGCCTAATTCTCTATTGCTTGACCCTGTGCAGTCATTGACACCTCTACAAAGAGAGCGCCACTTAAGAATTTTTCTCCACTTTCCTAGAGCGATGACAGTGTTTTGAAATCACTTGTACTCTTTGCACAAGAATAAATGAGTGAACAGTGTGCAAAGCAGTAGAAAATCGGCCTACACTTTTTTGCTGCTGTGAGAAAGAGGAAGTCAGTGGGCCAAAAACTAGACTTAATTTCCCCACTATAAATTTGGGATAACTATGCTCAAATAATTGCAATCTCCATACAAGTTAGGGCTTGACTCTGCACTTCTTAGCAAAATCCTACCCAAATCAGCATGTGAACAGTTTGCATAAATGGAACTACTAGTAATGATGGTCATACTAGGCCCCAAATTATTTAAACTTGCCTTCCTTCCTTGCCTTAATATAATTAATTCAATCTGAAGTCGAATGAATTCTTAGGTCTGTTAATTTTATTTCACCTTTGGTGATTTTGTTCTTCATTTAAAGTAACCCATGTTTTATTTGGATACAACATGCTAGGATGAGGCCATCCATAGCTAAGTAGTAAATCATTCCATCTTGGAAAAGTCATTTATGGGCAGCTTCTATGACTTCTTTCTGCTAGAAACAGTACCCCTAATGTGAGCAGTTGTGGTGCTATTAAAGATGTGACAATACCGCTTAACAGGATTGGGCCTGTAGTTCACTGGGAACAACAAAACTTACGGTGTGTATTCAAGTTCTGAAGAAATCTGGAGGTATGCTATTTGAATTTCCTTTCATGAGGTTATGGAACTGATTAAGGAAACACTTGTCTCTTGCCATTTATACCACTGATTAAAGTGGAAAGACAAGAGAAGCTTTAGCTGAACTTTCATCTCCTGGGCTGCTGTTAGCTTTTTAAAACAAGGATATTCACAACCTCTCCAGAAGCTCTGAACTGCTGTCTAAATGCAGCATTTAGGTGAGTCCAGTTTAAGCATACTCACAAACAGGAGAGCATGTGTATAAAAAGAAATAGGAATTTTTCCATGTATAGAGTGAGTCAATGCTTCTAGAGCGAGAAAGGATGGTGCAGAAAGGAAGTTTTATAGCTACGTGCATTCTATGCATACAAACATAGGTTTTACATAAGGAGACAAAGATATCTTTATCCACCCAATAGATAGACAAACAGACTGACTGACTTCAAACTTGCACTTTCAGTACAGATTTTTCCCCCCCATCTCCGGGTACTGCTTTTCAAAATTGCCTGAGGCTACAGTACAGCACCTCAGATCCCCAAGGCCCATTGCCTGGCTCCTAATAGCCACTCTCCATCTGTGTCACATGAACAGCTGATGAGATAGCTCCAGTGTCTGTATTTTGGAGAGCATATCCACCCAGGTTAAAATGCTGGGGTTGCCAAGGAGCAGTCAGAAGCCATTAGTGTTTGTGAGAATTTGCCTTGCAGCAGTTCCTTGGCATAGTGGAAAGTGTGTGTGTGTGTGTGTGTGTGTGTGCATGTGTGCGTGCGTGCGCGTGTGTGTGTGCGAGAGGGATGGAGTAGAGTATGTGGGGGGGGAGGGGGTGACAGAGAAGAGTGCTTTCTAAATAACCAGCACCTCGCAAAAATGAGCAGTTGGTTACAGTATATAGGGCTACCATAATCTCTTTGATTAGTTTGCTGTGAATTGAATCTCCATTTCCTATCTTTAACAGAAACAAACAAAAAATTAAAAGGAGGAGGAGAGAGCAGGGACTTAAGGGTCTTGCTCCGGTGTTTGGGCAGATGGAAAGGAGCTGCTCTGCCTTGGGGCAGGGTGGTTGTAATGAAGTGGCCTGTCAGTCTGTAAATAGTGAGGGTCATCTCTTCCATGTGATGGAGGGTATCACATTGCAGTGAAAATGGAAATGTCAATAAAATTAATCTGCCAGCTCTTTGCTGTGGCTTTTTCTGTCTCTCTGGTCTGTGAGGGTTGGTTTTTCAGTGAGGAGGCAGTGCAAGAAGGGTGATTTGGCACAGGAGGTGCAGATAGAACTGAAATGCAAGTTTTGAAGCAAATGGGCTGTACGTAGCAGCAATGTATTTCGTTTAGTAGCACTGCAGAGCTAGACAAGGCTATAGGAATTAGCTTGTGGATCTATAGCATTCCTCAGGAAGCTATGGAGCGTCTAGCTCAGGCTACATTGAGCACAGAGTTTATTGTTTTAGGCTTTCTTGGACAAGGTTTTTACTTAGCATGGGATTTATGGCATTTACTGCTAATGAATGTCTATTCTTAAATTACAAAAACCACCGTCTCAGCACAATTCCCAGATGTCCTTCCAGGACCTCGGCTTCTTAAACACCAGCAGGGAGCATAAACTCTCCACTTCTCTGTTTTCCTCTTTCGTGTGGCTCCGGGCTAATGATGTGTAAGGAAAACACAGCAATCTATAAAGTCTCAGTGCTGTCCCAGTATTCTTCATTTATTTTGCATTTGATTATGCCACAAGTCGGATCTTGTTTCTTTCCTTTTTTTAAAGTTATTAGTTCAAATATTAATGTAGGAATATGGCATATATTGCTGCTCTTGATTGATGCCTTCCCAAAAACAGGAAGACGTGCTCGTATGAATTTTAAGAAAGTAGGGGTCCTGCAATGCCTTGCCAGAAGAGTTTTTCAGATACATAATTTAGATGCCCTCCAGGCAGGCTTTCAAGGCATTTTTGCTGGAGGGCAAGAAAAAATAACTATGACTGTTAAAAGTAAATGATTTTTGCTAATGCACAATTAATGCTAGGGAAAAGCACAGAAGAGAAAGATGTTGATGGAAAGTTCTGATTAAGTGAGAGCTCTACCTTGATGTGCATCTTTTTTTTTTTTTAATGATAATCACTGATGCAGAGATGCGGAAGTTTTTATGTCATGCAAATGCTATGTACAGGGTCACAGTAGGTGTACGTGTTTGTGCGTGTGTATGTATGTGTGTTGGGAGGCGAGTTATGGGGAGGGGCTCATCTGACAGTGTGTTATGTGCACTGAACAGTGACACAGTTACTGCCACCTATGCAGAGGGCCTGGAATATATAGACTACAGAACATTTAACTTGATTACTTACAGTATGTATTCAGAATGGTTGTAGGGTTGCAGTTACAGTGAATGGGTTTTCTTGTGGCAGGTTTTCCCACATTGAATCCCATAATTGACAAAGAGCTATTGCACGATGTCAAGCACACAATTATAATTGAATTAATGATATATGCATGTGTGAGACACAAAATCAGTATTTGGAGAGACATGGCTTCTAATTTTTACATATTTGTAACTGCACTCGTATTTAATGAGAAACTGTATGTGCCTGATGTTCTATCAAATCAAAATAAAACTATAGTAGTATCTTGGAAATTATTGCTACCTTTTGGCTGCTATACTTTGTTTATTGTATGTCCCCTTCCTCCTGTTTTTCTCTTTAATATAGGAGATGGTTTAGACAACAGTGTAGCCTCACCTGGTACAGGGGATGATGATGACCCAGACAAGGACAAAAAACGTCAGAAGAAAAGAGGCATTTTCCCCAAAGTAGCAACAAATATCATGAGAGCGTGGCTTTTCCAGCATCTCACAGTAAGTGGTGCCCCAAAACAAAATAGATTTCTATTCATGTGCCTAATGAGGTTTATTCATGGTTACTAGAAATCAATTGCCCCCATAATTTTCTGGAGGATTATTAAGGCTCAATTATCACTTGCATTTTTTTCTAGATTTTTTTTGTCTTGGCTCTTGGAATCATGACAAATCTGAAAAAACGCTTATATATATAGATAGAGAGAGAGAAAGAGAGTACAAGGTCTTATCACGGAACAACACCTACAGATAAAGTAACCATTTTTTGCTTTGAACTATTCAAAATGTTCCTAAAGATAAAGAAGAGGCTTTCTTGCTTTAGCATATATAAAGCTCTGCCTTCTGGATTCTTTATTGTTGGCCTCTGTTTACACAAACCTCATATGTATTCGGCGGAAGAGAGACCCCCCAATCTGTGTATTCTGACATATACTGTGGGATGCAAGAGAAGTCAAAGAAGCAGCTTGCAAACTTGTCATATGTTACTTTTGGTGAGAAATATAGAAGGCTTACAGGTTCCCCACATTCTTCAATTGTGCAACAGAGAAAATAAGAGCCTTTTAGTTTCTCTCCAAGTCCATTATCTTAAAAGCTAGCCATGTTCACATTTGGGGGAGAGAGATTAAATATGTGAAAAAGCAATGCTTTTACTAACAGTCTATCTTTATCCTCCTGTTTGCAATTGGTTTTATGTGTTGGTGTTCTGTTGACTGTTACAGCTTCACTTAGGCATCACAATACAGTTCTACAGAAAAACTAGTAACACACTTTGTAGTTTACTTCATGTAGGGAATAATGGAAACTGGTAAAATTATCAGCTGATTTTCCTCTTCTTCTTACTGTAAAATTGTTTCTCACTTAATCAGGCTTAAAATGGTAACAGTGTTTTTAACTTTTACTAAAGTTTTATACATTTCCACAGTAGCTGATGTTAGCTACAGTGTCATGATTTGAGGACAAGGTACCCATTTTATTTATGATGGGGACTATCGAACTGCTCTGCTAGGAGCACAGCTAAAGGGGGGAGCAATAGATCCACATTTCTAAACCATCATTTTGATGTAAGGACATTAGTAGCAAACTAAGGTGCATTGATCTGGCCTGTGGGGTCAGGATTAGCTGGAATAGCCAGTGTCTCTGCTGGAGTAGTGGTTATTCTTGCCTCCCAGCTATGGCCATTTCAAAGGTCAGGTGCCCTGTACCCACTTGGCTCAGAGGAATTAGACAGAACATGAGTCTCTGGGCTGATTACTTAACCAAAGACAAAATAATGAGTCCTAAGCAAATACTGACTAATTGAAAGGGCTGTAAATCCATTACATATTGGTCAGGGATAATCAGGAGTATTTAATCACTTTTATCTATTCAGGAGCACTGAAGCTGCAACAGCAAAGCCCTGAACCTTGCCATGTGCTTATTATTCTCATCATTATCAAAATTACTTCACAGCTGTTCTTTGCTACATCACCTCAGCTGGAGATTTACTAACCTGTAAAATGTTTTTAATTTGGAAGTCGAGTGAGTGAGAGTGGAGGGTTTTTCATTTAGCTGTAGGGTATCTTTAGAGGAGCAGTACAGGGAGACAGCAAAAAAGTAGGGCCACATACAAGCCAGTTTCTTTTGTACGTGTCTTTGTTAACTCTGTTTCCTTTTACAAAGTTTGTGATATCTTGGTTTTTCTCCTTGCCTTTCTTTCTTGTGTGCTGCTTGAAAGCATTCAGCACATGCCTATTAAACAGTCAACTGCCTCTCACTTCTCTTGAGGAAAATCCTCCTGGCTTTTTGAAATCCCTTTTTCTTGTTTCTATCCCTTCCCTTCTGACCGTCTTCGTTCTACATGAATTGAGGAAATTCACCATCTCTGGTGAGGATGGCCTTGCAAAAATCAAATTAAATGAACACCAAAGAGCCCCAAACCTTTTACCTTCTGAGCTTTAATGAGTTTGCAGGTGTTGAAAGATTTACTGTGCTGTAATTCTCAGACCTGAAAACTGATAATGGAGACCCCTGACCAGTGCAATGTAAATTCAGAAAGATCCTTGCCATAAACACATGCAGAGAAGGAAGAGAACTCCTTTCTTTCAAAGATCTCACACTTTTTCTCAAATTAGCTTGTCCATTCAAAGTGCAACACTGGCTGAGCCAGAACGGAGGAATCTGTGATGTACAATTTTATTGTTTCAAGTAAATATCTTTACAATGGCAGTCCATGATTCAATGTACATTCCTTCGTTACTGCTCTAACCTTATTTCAGATTGGTTTGTTCCTCCTTTGTGCTGTATGACCTGTTCTTGTATTACAATAATCCCTTGATGTACCCTTTTTTCTTTCTCTTTTTTTTAAAGAAACTAATTGAATTATCTCATTATTTTAATTTGTTAAGCAAATGTATTTTACATCTCAGGATGTGTTCTTAAAGAAGGAGCTGCTTAGGCTTTGCCCCCTGAATGGGCCATTGGTACATTTTGACATTCATGCATTCATTAAGGGAAGGAACATAAAAGAGCTCTGGTTGTATTTTTTTTTCAAACACCCAACCAGCATGGAGCAACTTTTCCATAAGCCACAGGGGTCTCTCTACATATGTTCTCAACTGCAAGCCATTGTCACCTATTCTGAATACCTCAAAAGGACAAATAAAATACTAAAGGCCAACTGTAGCAATTGTTAGCTGTTAGTCTCAATATGACAAAAATCATTAACCTCTGGTTTTCCTGGAAGAAGCAGTGGCAATCCATTTACAGTGTTGATTAAGCTTGAAATGCCTTTAGACTGTTAGATTCAAGGAGAGTAATTCAGTTCTGACTAAATATATTTATTTGTGATTTTAAATAAAATGCTATTTTTAATGCAGTATTCAACCATATTACAAATTCTTGAGCTAACTGATCTTAAAATAGACTTGCTTAAGTTTTTTTTTTTTTTTTTGAGAGACAGGTGCTTGCTTGAACGCTGATGTAGAATCAATGTATCTGACGGGCTGCGTCTTTCAAAGCCATTTCTGTACCCTATCACCTATTCCATTTTGCAGTAACTTTAATTATATTAGAAATAGAATATACATGCATGTTTTTTTTGTTGGAACTCGAATGCAAGAAGTAGCAGCTTCTGCCATGTTCTTGTTCAGTTATTGCGCTCTGTCTTATATTTGGAATTAAAACAGTACCAGAGAATGAAAGATCTGAGGATGAATTGGTTGGAAATGTGTATGCTTTTTCTGGATAACGTCCAGTGTTTAAGAAAGTAGAGGAAATCCTAGTCTGGTAGTATAAGCTTTTCAATAGTACATAAAGATTATGACATCAGAAAGGTAAACCTGACATTAAGGCTGTTTTTATTTGAGTTCAAAGGTGGTTAAAGAAAAGAAACAGCAAGAAATCCGACCCAAGCCGAGAGTTTATTCATAGCTTTGGAAGACTCCTTTTCCTCCATGCCAAGGAGTCCTTAGTATACTCAATTAGCCTCTCAGACATCTCTGCTTTCCTCTCTCAAGTGCTCCCCTATTTGCCCTGCAAAGAACATATTTGATCATGAAATGAAAACAGGAAGTGCTCAAATGTATAGACACCTCTAGCTTACACCAGCGCTGAGATTGGGATTTCTTACTTGCAACTTGCAACAGAGCCTGGCCCCTCCGCACTCCTCCACCTCTGTGCCATTTTAAAGAGGAGAGGACCTTTAAAAATATATGTGCATAATCAGAAGAGAACAGAGTCATAAAGGAAGTAATTATAGCATTCTATGGACTTGTACCTCTGGTAGTTCAGCCCTTTCTGCAGCACAGTGTATCAAGAACTACACTTTCAACATTTTCCCCCTTCTTTTACAGAACTGGTAGAACAGAGATGCATTTATTCTGTGACACTTATCTGGAGGGATAACCTTTGTTAAAATTCTATTTTGGTTGTTTCTTTTATTGCAGTCTGTAGGAAGATGTATATTTTAACTAAAAGAAGCAGAAATACTAATGGTAGCATGCAAACTAAACATTTTATGTGACAGTGCCAGATTCTCAGCTGATGGTGTTCGGCATAGCTCCCCTAAAGTCAGTGGAGCTGAGCTGCTTTTTTGCTAGCTGAAGTCCTGTCTCCTAGCATTTATTTGGACAGTGTCATTTTAGCCCGATTTCCACAATCTCCTGGCTAAAAATCTTGCTGTTTACACAGTCCTGTAGAGTAGATTTCCATCCACCTCAGTGTTAAGCTAGAGTAAGTTCTGATGGAATGAATGTGTTAAAATGACTCAGTCATAGTTTTTATACTTACTTGAATGAATCTTCCTAACTTCCAGTATTCAGGTGGCCAGATTGGATAATATGAATAATCTTACTGAAACCGATCTTTTTTCTAGATTTATGTAGGTGCATCTGACAATATAGTGTGTCTGTATCTTTTTTTTTTTTTAATGAATGTGTCACCAAGCCTTTTATACAGGCAGCTATTGTATATATTCATTAGCCTTAATTGTAGAGATGAAAGTCTCCAGGCAAAGCCAATGCTGGCATTTTGGGACAAACTTGTAAAACAGCTGAAACCATCCCACATTCATAAACGTCTTCTCTCCATCCTGATTTTAGTATTAATACCTAAGGGAAGGTTAGCACTCCAAGCTAATGCTGTTGCGCTCCAAGCTGAATGACTTCCTTCTATATAAAACTGTAGAGAAGCAGCTTTCCTCAAAGTTCTGCTTCAGGAGAAGCATTCCTCACGTAGTTTTTTTTTGCTACGCCTTAAAAAAAGTTCCAAAAATTCAATAGACCTTGGTCCAGCTAAAGGACCACGACACGAAAGCTGGGAGACTCAAGAAAATAAAGGAGTGTAAAGGTATTCTGACAAATTTTAGTGCTCGTGCACAACCAAACTGTAACATGTTATATACTCGGAGAGCACGTTGAGGGGATGGATCACGACCTCTGATCCTCCTGTAAAACGACCTGCATATGAGTTCACACGGCTGCTCTTTCCGCTTTAGTGCACCATGTAGTCAGAGAGCTGCAGAAGTCTTATTCCAGGTCTGCTTTCTAGGGTAGTGCTGACTGTGTGCTGATTATTGTACTGAGTCTGCAGCCAAGTGACAAGTCATTTGCTGGTGTAGGACAGACCCCTCTTACTGTACCTACGTAGTTAGAATCACCTTCTGCAAAATATAATTGCACCCATTTTTCAGCTGGGTAAATTTTGTGAGGAAAGTTTAAATGACTTGACCCAAGTTCTTGAGAAAATATGCTATTTGAATGTTAACCTCCCATGACCAGTAGTGCTGTAGTGCTCAAGATTATGGAGCTGTGTCTTTTTGTACCTGAAGTTGTGCTGGGTGCTCATCAGAAGAGCTAGCCTAGTGGGGAGAGAGCCAGCAGCTGCTGTTAGCGTTTATTGTCATTGCTGGCAGTAGTGTAGTGCTGCCCAGTGCCACCAGCGTCCCGCTCCTGTCCTGTCTGCAGGCAGCGCGGCGGCGGCAGCGGCAACAGCCTGGGCGGAGTGAGACTAGAACGAAACTGGAAATTTCTGTCAAAATGTTACTTCTGATCACAGCCCCAAAAGTTTAATCCTCTGACAACTTGCAGTCCTCAGCTATGAACTTAGTTTCAAAGCTGCAAGTTTAGTAATAGATTGCACATTCATGTACCTTTTAACTGCTATAATCTTAAAAGAAAAGAGCCGAAATGGGGTGGGGGTGGGGCTTTGTTTGTTTTAAAAATGGAATCTGAGATTAGATCTGACATTTCTACATCCACCCCCTACAGAAAAGGGAACCCAGGGTCATGGGGTGTGTGGGCCTCAAAAGCTAGCTTTGTCTCTGAGTGGTTAATCTAATCATTGTTACATAGACATCTGTTATTTCTTCTGAAAAATTGATGCTTTTGTGACACAATGATCCATCTATTTAGTACAACAGCCTGAGTAATTAAATTAAAAAAAGAATATTTTTGCTAGAGCATGTATTATAAAACTGCCATACCTCCCTGTGCTAGCAAAAGACGCAGAGAGGAAGAGAGAGAAAGACAGAGAGAGAGAGAGTTTTAAGCTCTGTATTGTTTTCTGCTAGCTTGAGGAAAACATCTGTGAATTGTTTGAACTGAACCTTACGAGGGACTGTCTGAATCTGTGTCATCTCTGTTTAATTTCAGGAAATGATGTCACAGTGCATTAAATAACAATGCTATGTGATTTATTTTTACTTGTACATGCTGTCCTAAGCATTTCTGTTACACGGCAGTGTTTTCAATTAACTGTAAGCTTTCAGTTTAAAAAATGTAGTCCGTAATGCTTTTTTGGATGTGGGTTTGGGGAGGCTGGGTATTTTAGGGGGTCACCAAGGTTCAGGGCTGTCTAAGGGCTCTAGGTCCATTTGTCATGTGCTTATTTGTAGTTGGGACTGGATGTCAGCACTCTCGTCACCCATGGCAACCTCCAGGACCGCTGGTTTGTTACAAAGCGTGTCTGTGGAAGAAAAACTAAATATTCTGAACCTATCAGTCAAAAGACCTACTAGATAGTTATAGTGAGGCCTGCATACTGTAGCTTCTGCCTTTATCAAACTTTCTGCACTCCCCCTTCTTCTGTAAAAGAATAGAGGACATAAGTCAATTCTGTCTGCCATCTGTCGCCTTTTTAGCTGTTCCTCAAATTAAAGAGACAGTCCAAAATTTAAATAATCTGATAGCATCATAGAAAGCCCATGTGTAAATTATTACATTTGCATTCGATTTTTAACTTCTTATTTTATTTTGAAGGGAGATCTTTATTGTACTTTTTTGGAGATCAAAATATGTTGTGTGTTTCTGCTTCAAAAATAGCATTCTGAGAAATATTGGATTTGCAGTGTCACGGAGTTGTTATCTAATAAGATTCTAAGTTATATATAGGGTGAAATTCACACACACATACACACAGCAAACAATCCAAGTATTGAGAACCCGGCAAGGGACAAGAAAATGAAATGCACTGCCCTTCCCTTTTGGCTGTCTTTCCCCTTCTTCCCCTTTCTTTCTTTCTTTCTTTCTCCTGCTCCTTGGTGGGGCTGCAGGGAAGTCCTTTCACAGTGTTTTGAGGATGACTTAGGCTCCTGAGCCTACCTAACAGACCTTTTCCAGGCCTGCTGTAATAGTTTTTCACGCTGCTCTGTCTGATGTCAGCTAGTTATGCTTTACCTTTGCCTGGCTTTCTTAACTGCCCTGCCTGGCCTTTTTTGGCCTCCTCCTCCTCCTGAGCAGGCAGCACAAGGTGTCGGTGCTGGGGGAGCTTTGCTCGCTCGCTCTGCAGCGAGGTGAGTTTCAGTCATGCGGCATGTGAGGTCAGCCACTGCCAAACCCTCGGATAACGTGGCTAGATGGGGGAAACAAATGTTCCTCCTCAATTTAATATTTTACCTGCTATTTTCAAACAGCGAATTACTAAGAACAGAGTAACTAAAAGCATGTGCATGATTTTCGTTGAGGCTTGATTAAAAAACCTCAACTGAGCAAGCTAAATGTGGCCTAGCAAAAGATAGGATCAGGCACCAGTGTTTTCTGGTTGTTATTGTCAGATTACAAAGCCCTGTAGAGTCAGTACAGGCATTAAGTGAAAAGAAAAAAAGAGAGAATATGAAAGTCCAAGCAGTGAAATCCTAAAAATAACTGAAACGAGAAAGTAGTGACAAGATTTCAGTAACATAGGATTGAAGCTTTGAGGCTTGCAAGGTAAAAGGGGACTAAACTAAAGCATATGCAAATATAAATAGTGTTTAAAAACTCCAAGAATGCTGCTCTAATAAATGCTGTGCAATACAGTCTTTGAAAATTAAGATCATAGTCAAGCAGAGGTGAGAATTCTTGTGACTGTCTTGAAGTTTCGCGTTTTACAACACATGTCATTAGAAAATTCATACTTCATGCATTTCTCTATAGTGGCTAAATGTGAGTATATGCATATATAAAATATACTTTTAGCAAAAAAGTGATTGCTGTTGTTTGTGTAAAGTGGTACTGCCTTTCAGTTTTGCCTCAGGACATGTTTATTTAAGGCCTTCCTTTCAAGATGCATGAGCAGCGTAATTGGCTTTAAAGAAGTTTTGTGTTAAATTAGAGTTATACTGTAAAAAATATGTATTTCTGCCATCTACTCACACAGTTCCAAAATTGCTGTGAAATGGAGACGTCAATTCTCATTGCTGCCTAATGAAAAAAGTAGTTTATGGCAGACAATATTACTTTTGGTGCTGTGGAGTTTGCCATGAGTCAGGATGCTCAAAATACTATGCAATACGTATTTTCAAGTTGACTGGCAGCAGTTGTATGTAGTATCCAAAGCAATCATTGGCACCTTTAAAGATTTATTATTGTCTTTAAGTATAATGGCAATATAGTTTACATGCTTTTACCTTTGCTATTTTTATTTTTAACTGCTAGCCCCAAATCTACCAGAACTAATTTCAGTTGTTTTGTCTAATACTGGATGATAGGTTGTCAACTCACTGCATAATGGCATAAAGATTTTTTTAATCTTAGTTTTACCTTTTTATGATGGCATTTCAAAACATGTACTTTATTTGTAGCAGTTGACTACATATGTCCATAAAATGTTTAACATCTCGAGATATCCTATTGCAATCTCAATACAGTGAATCAGAGTAGCTAAGTAAAAAGCAGAAAATATTTCAGTTTAAAAAATCTGTACATATTTATTTGTATAATGCTATAGAAATTTTGCTGTCATCTAGATCAAGCTTTTATTTGGTCTGAAGTACATTTTAAAGTGGTAGCTCAATATTCTGAAGTGGAAAACGCATTTGACTAAGTTGAACAGCATTGGGAAAACTCCTGTTTGCTTTCTTGGTGTATGCTAAGTATATAAAAAGAATAGCTTTTTTGTAAGATGATGGTGTAGTCTAGACTACTTTGAAGCTGGTTATGCCAATTTAAAAAAAAAGACACAATATAAGATGCATTGTTAGTTAATATTCTGTGAACTTAACATGAATCTTTATAGAAGCAGTTCTCTTTTCTCCTAGGTAAGGTCAAAAATGCAGGTTTAATTTCACTGTGTTCAAATATTTGCAGATAATTCACAGATTACTGCCTACCTGTGCGTACCTTTTAATCTTGCTACCATTAATTCTAATGGGAACTCTGATCCCTTTAAAAAGTCGGGTAACATGGGAGATGAAAGAGTGAAGTCATAATGGGAAACAGACATATAAGCACAATTTTGCATTCTAATAGGCATTAATTTTTACCCTTTTATGCATAAATTATACTTAGATGATCTTTCAATGGGGGTCTTTCAATGACCCCATATCTTACAATAGGAAATCATATTTCTTTACTGCTTGGCTATCTGTCATCTACCTCGTAGTTGAATCCCTCGCTATGTTCTCCGGGTATTTTAGCAAAAGCGAGCTCAGGCAAGGAGTGGCAAGATTTCAGTTCAATTTCTAGTTGTGGCTGTTGCCAGACTCTATGCCTCGGTTTCCCTGTAGAAACAGTAGAACTGTTGGACAGTAGGACAGATGGTGACTGCTTTTCAGAGTGCTTTTGATATTTACAGATGAAAAACTCTGCATGAGATCTGAGTCTTATACTTAGCATCAGCTGAATTACAGAGGCCTGCCTGCACTTTTATTGTGGTTTTATCCTGCTGTTGAACCAGTGTGGTAGGCATGCAATGCTATGCCTTGTACAAATACTTGAACTTTGTACACTTTGATAATTCAGGATGTTTTGCCCTTTGTGATGGAGCATTTAATATGAAGTTAGGAGTGTTATGTTTTTTTCTGGTCTACACTGAAGATGACAGCATTTGGTTGCTGCAAGCTACTTCAGCTCAAGTGGCTCAGGCCTGGGTTATTTTTGTTTATCAGGTTCTTTCCTCACTGGTGACCTGAAGTGGTGATTATTACATGCAAATGGTATCAAATAGCTTTCCCAGAAAGTAGCAAGAGAAAGAGCCTTGGACATAAACTCCTGGCCCAAGGGCAAGAGTCAGAATAAAGGGAGTGCAGTAGTATCAACAAATGCATCTTTGTGCTTCAAGAAGTCACTAGTGGATTTTCTCCTCCTCAACAGCCTGGGGAGTTTCCTGAAGTGAAATAGGACTTTGGCAGCTTTCCAGCCAGTCCTGATCCTTCTGCTGCCTCTTTTGCTTCACCCAGGTGTTTCCCACTTGTGCATTCTCCAGTGTTTGATTTAAGAAATGGGAAGTGGGAGGGTGACCCAGAGTGAAGTATAAGGGACAAAAAGGCTACTGCAAGCTCCCTGATTCATGTTAGGAAGCTCCTTGGCTACTAAGGAGCACATGCAGCTGTTTTGATAGTCTAGAAATGGAAGCAGATCTTATTCAGGAATATAGAAGGTGAAATAGTGAAAAAGGTCATGCTACGTCTGATAACAATAGGGAGAAGGAGCATTATGTGGTCAGAAAAGTGACATGTATATTTGGGGCAGTCAGCAAAGGGAATGGTGCATAGGAGTAGTGTCAGTCTTAAAATGCAGCGAAGGTTGGCTAGTTTGAACGATCATTTCAAAATCTGTAGGTGCTTTAAGGGTGCTTTAATTTCAACTGAAAATGGATATTCTGATCATCTTTTCCAGCTATTAAAGTAGGACACGAAATGGAAATATAAGTGAAAACAGGTAATTGTTGTGAACAATAAAAACTGAAAAAAAAATCATTTAATTTACTTGTCCCCTCTGTCCTCCTTTACTGCTTCAGTAGACTATTCCAAGAGTTCTGTTACTTGGTCTATCTCTTTCCAGTGCGATTTCTTCCAATTCCACACAGACATTTTAATGTCTCTTAGGAAAGAGAAGTGCTTCCTGAGTAGGGATGAACTTTTCCGTGGATGGTGGGGTGAGCTGCAGTGCTTTAGAACAATCTTAAGACACATACATTGTTCTACATAGTACACCTACTCACATCTCAGTTTTAAACAACCTACTTTCTACACATGTGTTGTGTAGTGGCCGTCAGATGCCAAGCAAACACTTCTCAGACCAGAAAAACCCCAGTATTTAGTGCATATCTCTCCTAGGCATTTGCAGACAATTCACTACTATAATTAATCTTAGCTGTCCTGGCTCTGTGAAACCTGAACTTACATCCCACAGTGCTCTTCGATGCAAAGAAACTTCAAAGAGAAAAGCCCTTGCCTCTTTCTCTCTGTTTTTTTCCCCAAGCACTGTCCATTTAGAGAGCAGTAATGTTTGTGAGGGAGTTTAAATCCCACTATGACCCCCTACAAAACTATATGTGCAGTAGGAAAATACAAATCTATGAACAAACAAGACTGTAGTGTTTTGCCAGCATGGATAAGAAATAAGTGTAACTCTAGAGCTGTTAAACTATCCCAGGTTTAGCTCCTGGGATCTGAATCGTACTCAAAGCCCAAGCTGAAAATATTAGGCCACTGTACTCTCTCACTTGATAATGCTGTAATATACTCTACTGCCTCCTGAACAAGTGCTGCAGCAAACTTCTTGCTGAGACTGAAAACTCTTTCAGACAAGGCCTCAGGGCTCATGAGCTTTCTGCTCAGTGTCTGGTAGGCTCACTCTGCAAAGAGGTATAGCCTAAAAGAGGCCAAATATCACACAACTGAGCTGGTGGGAAATTCAAACTGTTCTAAGCAAAGAAGTCAATAGAGCTGCTGTAGTGAAAGGTAATGTTCAGAGTGAGATCACTCTGTTATGATCTCACGCTGAACATCAGGACTTTTTTTTTTTTCTTGACGATTATGAAACTAGCCGGAGGCCTGTCTGGTGCGACTCTGTAAGAAAGATATAGAAGGATGTTTGGAGAGCCAGGACTATCAGCCTTTATTCCCCCTAAAGTGTAACAGAGACTGAAAGAAGACGGGAGAATTAGGAGCTCCCGTCCTAAATTGTTATTTTCAGTGCTTTCCCCATCCATCCCAAAAATATAAGATCTAGATATATACAGAGACTATGCATACTCAATCAGTGGATAAGTAAGGCTACAAACAGAAGGGAAGATAAATTACTTTGGGGGAGCAAAGTCTTCCAGGAGCATTGGAATTAAACACTCTCTTCCCTCCCCCCAAAAAAGAAAATAAGTCATTGAGGCTGTAGGACCTGTAGAGCACCTTTGCTTAGCGCTTTTAAAGCTAAACTCCAAAAACATTTGATGAAATACTGCTGAGAAACATCTTACTTTCCTGGGGTTAGACTAAAGCAGTACTGCCTAAAACATTTCTCATATTTCCCTGTTTTCTTATTAATGATTTAAAATTGGAAAATATCTTGAAATTAGATCTGTTTTCAGAGAGAAACCTATAATTTCCCCAAATTTGCCTTCTTTCAGGTTTAAATTTTTGTATTTGTTAGAATTTTTTAAAATGACATCTCATTTATCTCTCAATGGAAAAAATATCTTTAAATTAATTGAGAAAGGCAAACTAAAAATGGGCTTGGGACCTGAAATGAAGAATTAAACCTGAGATATATTTAACTACCATCCCCTCAGGCAAAGACCTAAGTAAATAGTTGAGAGTTAGACTTGGTGCTGAAGGTCAACAGGCTTGGGCTCTGTCAGACCTGCAAAGGAAGTGAGTTTGAGTTGAGGACCTTATGTTTAAAACACCTTCCTTTCAGATATTCAAAGACAGAGAATGTGTCAGAATATATAAGCTGCTCTCTATGCACAATACATAAAGTGTCACTAATGATCATAAGTATTTGGGAAAGATATAGGTCCAAAATCAACCTTTACCTAGCTTAGTGTTCCCAAACTTTTCCTAGCATCTACTCCCACATTAGCTCTATGAAAAGTGAAATCAAAACACCAAAAGTTGTTTGAGTATCCAGAATCCACACCTGATTTTTAAGGACACAGATCCAAATAAGAATGAGGCTGATTATGGATGTATATGGAAATTCTAATGCTGAAACAGGTGAAACGTGGCCTTTTCACCTGGTTTCCCCCTACAGATTGTTATGGCAATTTATGACCGCAAGAAAATATTGACTGAGTGCCTGCTGACTCAAACTGCTGATTTTCACACGTAGCTTTACGCAAAAGCATCAAGAAAGAACAGACCATATTTTGAGTTTAAAATTAAATTTTGCTCTTAAACACTACTTTGTAGTAATGTCACCGTGGGGTTCCATGATTGTCTCAATGACTTCCAGATCACATGAGGTCAGTTTGCATGTCAAAAAATGCATTTTATTTCTTATTGCCAGAATTGCAAATTTAGCCTGGGATCGGAGATCCAAACTAGATTCTTTCTGGCTCATTTATTGGCAGTAACAAGGATTATACAATAACAGTAATGTTGCAATTACAATAGTAAATCTATGCAATCACAATAGTAAATAGATGATGGAGTGACCGGAGCTTGTGTCCAGTTTTCTTGCCTATAGCTAGGTTGGCTTTATGAAGAAAAATAGCACAAACTTCTGTTATGGTTTGAAGTCATTGGCATTTTTTGTCAGTGAAGAATCAAATGCAATTCAGACACACAGGGACATAAATCTGTTTGGTAAGCCAGTCACTTTCCAGAACACCGCTGCTTAGTTTTGTTAGTTTTCTTCTCTTTTTTGCAGTTTTTTTTTTGTTTGGCTCAACACAGTCTAGTGAGTCAGGCTTGTTTGGAACATTTTTAAGAAGTGAAGTGACAAGGCAAAGATCTCTTTTCTCCCTCTTAATTATCCTTCCCAAGAACGGGCTTGTACATCCATTTTAAACATGCCACTGGCATGTAGTGCCTTTTGTAGGATTTTGATATACAATTCAGAAGTTACCTTCATGAGAAAAGAGAGCAATAGTTTTCGGTGGCTGTATATTGAAATGCTCCTAGCTGCAAAAGTAGCGAGTAGTGACCTTTGCTCTCATCTGAACAGGGAGTATTCTGGCATGGAGCTGAGTTTTCCTACTGCTCTTCAGAACTGTAAATAATGTTAGTACACCCTGAATTCAGTGCATGCAGCACTTTACATTACTATTGTGTATCTTAAAATAAACAACATTGCAAGCTGTTTATTTTGGTGTTACTATGTATGCATTTTTTAAACAGTGGTTACTTAAACAAATGTCTCTGTTCCCACAGCACTTAAAAGCTGCTGTTTGCTCATTGTGGTTTTTGGGTTTTGTCACTTTTGTTTTGATTATTTCTGAAAATCACACTCAAGGATATAGAAGACAGGAGTAAGTTGTACTTGATCCAAACAAATGCTTCATGTCACAGCTTTTTCTTTATGCCAGTTTTTCCCATGTTACTAACAGTAATAATAATTTCGGATTAGATCAGACTTAAAGATCACAAGAATTCCAGATTTGATCAAACTATCCTCAAATGCATTTTGTGAGCCATTTGGGCCATGCATTTATTATGATAATTTGACCCAGAGATAGCAAAATTGTTTTAATAACATTAGTACAGTTTATTTATTTATTGGTCAGCAAAGCAAAAGGTGCAGAGGATAAAAATCTGGGGAAATTAGAGTTTTCACATCTCCTCCCCTCCTCCTCCATCACTCTTCATTTGCCCATGCTAGAGTCCTCAAGTGCCAGCATGCTGTATGCAAAATTTTGCCGTTGGAAATGATAAGAGATTAATGGTAAAGCCCTCAGCTAAGACATTATTCTTTTTGAACCAGACTGCCTCAACTTCGTTGCCCTTTGTATCCACTCAGGAAACTCAGAGGATACTTGGTCCGGATTGGTTCTGCTGTAAGCCTGTGCGCTCCACATTGTCTTTTCATTTCTAGCAGTGAGCTTCCAGCGATGGCTCTGTTTTTTGCTGTTGTGTACGCTGTTCACAGACCTGGATGAATATGGCTAGATCCCAGGAAAAGGGTTAAGAAGAAACTCGTTACTGCTCCCTCTGCTCACCTTCCTCCCCCCCTCCGTAGTAAAGGAAACTTCCTTAGAATAGAAATAATTTGGTACTATGTGATTATGCTAGTTGAGCGATGCTCTGTTTCACTTCACAAGTCTTTCCTAGGTCATCTTCAATTAGTTCTTTTTGCTGGGGAAGAAAAATATTTATTTGAGTCTGGGGAATTGCGTCCTGTCTGCTTTAAGGAGCTAAAAAGCCAGAGGCTTTCTCTGTGTGAATCCACACTCCATCTCCATCACTGGGAACACTGAGGATGGCATAGTGAGGCTACCACCACCTATTTCTCAGCTGGCAACCTTGAGTGGTTGTTGGGGGGGAACTGTTGTTAAAAACGGGCTGTCATTCTAGCACCTTCTGTCACTCGGAAATAAGGGAAAGACTGTGGCTGTGCAGCTATGAAAGTGCTGAGGTGGTTCCTGTTTGGAAAAGGTTTAACAAGAGTGCTCCAGCAAGCCTGGGAGTCAGCGCTAAATCATATTAGGTACTAAACTAGTCCCTAGCCAGCTCCTAGATCAGAAAGCCACAGGCAGAAGCTTTTCATTTCCTCATGCTTGGGCACAGCTGAGAACTGAGTCCAACTTATTCATTTGTAGAACTTGTAAAGGCTGGCTGTCTTTTTGCAACAGAAAGTAATCTCTTCACTCAACTGCTAATTGCCCCATGATTTTAATCAAGCAAGATGCTTAGATAAGGAAATTCAGTGTTTGAGAAAAATTGTGAGTGCAGTTCTTTTCCAACTTCTTGTATTGACTATAAACCAGTTTGTCCTCCTTAATTATGGTCTTCAAAGATAAACAGGTTGAAGGGAGTGCTGCAGTCTTTGGCACAAACACAGCATATTTCAGTGCTTGGTTCAGCAAGTTGTATGTTTTTGAGAAAGAAATTATAAAGTTGCTTGTAATTTTTAATGCAGTTAAGATTTATTATTTTTTATTTATAGCTCAGCAGGTGTTGATTTTCAGTACGCTGCATGCACTTCTTTACCTCTGGACTCAGGTACGCTGTATAACCCCTGATCTCTCAGTAGAACTATGTGACAATTAAGAATGAGAGGAGCATTAGATAAAAACCACTGGCCAGCAACAGCGCACTTTGACTATCAGTACGCATTCTGTCATTCTAACTCCTAAGGGATGACAGTATAAAATACCAGTGTTCTCCAACCTTCCTATTCACTCCTAACCTTTTCATCTAATTTACAGAGCTATTCCCTGTGTGGTGTTTTTTTCTCTCCACTTGCTGATTATTTTTGTTATAATCAACCCTACCACAAGGCTTACTCTTCTACCTCTCTCACTGAGATATGGGCTAAAGCTGCTGCAATGCTCATTCTGATGTATACCTTGAAAAAAACGTGTGTTGCAAACATTTTTTCCAGTGAAAATACTGTGCCAGTGCTCTGATTTGTGAATGAGTTCACTAACATCATTTACCTCTGATGACGAATGCTCTCCCTCTTATTTCTAAGTGACAGAAGATGGTAGAAGGATAAGCATTTTTAAATGCCATTAACAGAAATGAAAACCACTTATTAGCAGAAAAATTTTGTGAAAAGGAACAGTTAATATCAATAAACATTCAATATTAAAAAGCATTTTAGAAGATATTTTTATCAGTTTTTTGACAAAAAAACTGTGAGGGTGTGAGGGTGACAGAGCATTGGAACAGGTTGCCCAGAGGGGTGGTGGAGTCTCCTTCGCTGGAGATATTCAAAACCCGTCTGGATGTGATCCTGGGCAATATGCTCTAGGTGACCCTGCTTGAGCAGGGAGGTTGGACTAGATGATCTCCAGAGGTCCCTTCCAACCTAAACGATTCTGTGATTCTGTGATTCTGTGAAAACAAGATCTGCTCTACTGGACCAGACCAATGGTTCATTTAGTCCAGTATCATGTCTCTGATAAGAGACAGTGGTTGGTGGTGATGGGACTAAGAAATGAAGCAAGCGTAGGATGATCCTGGATACCCTGGTACATCACCCTAGCCTCCAGCAGGCAGAAGTTTAAAGGCTTCTTGAGCTGAAAGTTTACATCTAGACCGTAATGTTTAAGAGCCACTGATGGATCTACACTTTTTTTGGACCTATTATTGACCAAGCCATATGTTCATGAGCTGCAATACCTTAATTTTGCGTTATTTGGATCCTGGGGACATTTGTAAGAATATTTTCTGATACGGAATGGGATACTGAATAACTTTCAGATTTCTTAACGTGTGGCCCTAAGTTCCTACGCTGTAATTAAAGAAAGAAGAGAGAGCAAGGATATTAGTTAATACTCCACTTAAATTTAAAACTGATGTCTTTCATGAATCAGCAGGAAAAAATTAGCAGCCCTATAGTTTTCTTAGAAATTTTGCTGATCTTTTCTTCGTTACCCTGATTATATCACTAAAATCAGTCCAGATCTTTTCAGCATCTCATTCCTCGTCACTCTGATTCTATTCCTCTCGTGATTGGCTCTGGCAAAATAAAATATTGATCAGTCCATGTATTTGGCAGTGTTTGTTTAAATAAATATCCCCGCTACGTTCTGGCTGAAAGCAGTTACATAGTTTTGACATAACCTAATCGTGTGCAAAGCTGAACCTTTGGTAGCTGGTTCTTGCAGAGAATTTTTTTTCTTCTTCCCCTGGCCCCTTCAGAGCTGCTGGAGGGCGTTGTTGAGAAGTTGCTACCGTTGATACAGTTGCTATTAATCACAGTCTGCCATGTTGTGACGCAGGTTCTAATAACATCCCATTGAGCTGCTGTTGTATGCTGGAGGCTTACCAACAGCACTAGGCCTTTGATATTCATCTCACACCAGGATAAAGAAAATGTAGAGTTAAAAAAAAAAAAAACTGCAAATAGGCAAAGAACAAAAAAGAGGGAAAACATAGCAAAATCAAAAACAGACACGCTTTCTGTGTGCTGCTTCGTTTGCCATGGGAGCAGCAAAGCTATAAATCTCTGCTGTGTTGTTTGAAAATTGAACATGAGGCTGCTAAATTTATCATTCATTCTTTGTTGTTTCTGGGTAGTAGCTGCCTGACTTGGCTGACTTTGGTTTCTGTCCCCTCCTCAATAACAATTTTTGTTGTCGTTGTTGTTTCAATACATTACACACACAAATCAAAATTTTACTGGATCAAAGAATATTGGAGGATTTAGTAAAGTGCTCGTAAAGGGGAGGAGGAACAAATTTGCTGCATGTTACACATCATGCTTCCTTGGCAACTGATTCCCTCACATTCATAATTACAGGAACATAATTTTTAAAAAGCAGCACAGGCAGGGGGAGGGAGAGGGAACACATCCTTTGGTTAAAGGCAGTTGGAATTTTAAAAAATTGGGAGTCTTTGAAAAGAAAAAAAAAGTTCACCCATATGCTCTGTAAAGATTAAACCTGGAACCTGATAGAACTGCACAATCACCTTCTTTTGTTAGCACTTCTTGTCCATGTTGAACTGCGAAGAAAAAAAGGTGGAAAGCAAGCCTGCTACAGATGTGACTAGCTATGAATATTCATGAATACCATTGCTCCTCCTTTTCTACTGGCATCCAAGCCGTTCTGATCTCCCTCTCTCTCTCTCTCTTTTTCCCTCTTCTCCTTGCCATTCCCTTTCCTTCCTTGAGACTGAACAAGACTGCAGTTTTATTTCGGTAACAGCCTAGCATGATACAGTTATCAGTGGCCTCAGAAGCCTTTTATTTCCATAAAAAAAAAAAAAAACAAAGGAAAAAAGAAAAAAATTGTAATTATCCACAGTTTTATGAATCCACCTCCCCTTAATGTTCATTATTTAAACCAGCAGCAATTACAAGTTCAAAGGGGTTTAGAGGGCCAGCAACCCGCATAATCACTGCCAAATTAAGCGGGACTCATTCGTCACAGAAGAGTACACTCTGAGCAGTGAATCATGCATGCAGTGACAGGCACTGATTTACATAAAGACGAAATCTGTGCCCTCTAGGGCTGAGCGTTACTTTATCTCAGTGGCCCTGTGATATATGCATTTTCTTTTGGTGTTAGGAAGGTTCAGAGACTGATGCTGTCTAATACATGCTATTTTATTCTCCCTAGCACTAGTACTACTGCCACTAATTTGTATATGTGTGTGTTTAACTAACAATAATCCAAACTTCAAGGCACTGGAGTGTTTAAAAAGCAAAGTTTCAGCCAGAAAATCTCTCTTCTAAACTGTTTTGACTCTTCTGGACCTTTTGAATTCCTTTTTTTATTATAATCAATTTGCAGATAGAACAATCATTCCTGAAAAAAAAGACTTTTTTTTTAAAGGAATTGTAAATACCTGTACATACACAGTATCAGAAGACTGAGGCTGGATATGTCATTTCATCCATAGTTTGCTAACTAGCTCAAGATATTTTAAGTTGTATTTATATTTTTTATGCTCTCTCCTGACGGAGACATGCTGTGGGGTCGGCGTCCGTCAAGACTATCCATGCCTTATATAGCAGAAGAGAAAAATTCTCTGCTTGTTAGAAAGGATTTCCTTACTTCTCCCATGCTATTCCCTGCACTGCCTTTTTGATTCTAAAGTCTTGAAAGATACTTTTAGTATTCAACTTTAAGACCAAATTCTACTCAGTTCAGATACCTACACCCACTGAAGATACCGTGCTTAATCATGTAATCAAGGTGAACAGGTCTTGACCTTTGATGTAGAAAATGAATCAATGCTGGGAGTAGCTATACTCCTATACAACAGTGAAACTGTAAAAGTAGCTTTTGTGTAATCACTACTTCCCTTTAGCTATGTTAGCTGCAACTCCCTCCTGCTTCCCAGGAGGGCTGTGGGATAAGTGCTACATACAGTGGCTTGGAAAGGTACTTAACTTTCCTCCATTAGGGATGACTCATCAAACATTATTTAGGGATGCACCCTCTACAGATTTTGAGAGAATTCTTTAACATATGCAGGCATTTTATCTAAAGAAGGAGTTGGATTCTCAGCTGTCCCTAAGACACAGCAGAGTAGCCACAAAACATCTGGCTATGGCACCTTGACACAAAGGCTGTTTTCTACACATGGTGTAGATTAGAGGTAGCTGGAGGTGTCAGAAAGCAACAGCAGTCTCATCAGACCTTCCTTTTTCTTTGACATGCCACTGCACTGGGGACTATGGTGTACATCTAGCACTCCTGGCTCTCCTCCAGTTGAATAAGTCTGTCTGCTTTCTGGTCCCATTAGGCCATTTTAGTGGTGAGGAAGAGTAGGAATGTAGCAGAGAGGCTGGCACAAGTATTCTGTATGTGAACGCACAAGCTCATTTTTTACACTCTGTCACATGCATATGAAGGAGAGTCATGTTGCATGTACAAATCACAGAGGAAAATGGGATTTGCATATGTCATTGCACTGCCTGTGCAGCTCTGTGTGCAGCTCTGATGTCCTCCACAATACTATGTTCTCTGACAGAGGCTGAGAAAGAATTTGACTCATTTAGATAAATGTATATAAACTTAAAACAAAGCCTACTTGCAGCATTTTTGATATCCTTATTGAATTTTCAGTCTACTATATGTCCTGTGAGGGCACTGAGGATCTCATGAGTACAGTTTAGGAACTATTTTTAGGTAATAGTGTATATTACTACAAAAATTGTTTTTTACGACTGGTAAATAAAAATTGTACATTGAATCTGATAAGGTTCATTTCACCATTGTAAAATCAGAATAAATGCAAAATGGTTGAAATGGAGATTATAACGTGGACTAACTTTTTTTTTTTTTTTGCAATAATCTGTAGATGAAGGTGGAGTGAAGGTCATATGTGATGACAGCAGATTTGTGTAGATGGCCTTTTTAGGTTTATTCTGTTATGTATTATAGAGTTCAAGAATCACAGAAGTTTATACTAAGATAAATAGTTACAGTGTTACATAACAAATAACCCCTTTTATTTCTTCCTTATCCTTTTTTTTTAATTGAATGCTAGCAAGTTGTTATGTTATGATGTGAAGTTGGGAAATTCTTTAAGATCGTATTAATCTTTCAAAGAACCCAGAAGGTACTGTAATGATCAACAATGGAGAGATGTGACAATGAAAAGCTGTTTCTTATATGGTACTCTCTTCTGCTTTATTGAACCAAAACATTTTAATACACAGAACTTGGCCTCTAGAAGTGTCTCTCTTTGGATATTTCTGGCTTCCATGTGTTGTCTTTAAATTTCCATTTGTTTATCAAGGTCTTTTACAGAAAAGTGAATCTTGCTGAAGTGTTTTAAGAAGGTATATCCCTACAACAGAGTTGTCAGAAAGGGGTTGCGAAGCCTTCACCCACCTAATTTCTCATGGTTTGGTATTTTAGCTTTAACTCAACTTCCTCAGCAGTTTAAGTTAAGATGTCGAGTTCTGTTGGCCTGGCTTTTAAGAACTGAAAGGGCTGCAGTAGGATTCATCAGAGGTCATTTGTCAAAGTTGCAAGAGCTTTTTGTAGTTGTTTTAAAGCGAAAGGGAGTAGTGTAAGCTTGATTTTAGCTGGTTTTAGAGAATAGTATGTTGGCATGCATGGAATTGGAGCTGTCTCCTCCATGTCTACCTCTATTAAAATCTAAAAGAATAACCTTAAACCGGATAATTTAAAGAATTCGCAAGATATTGGGACTCAGGGCTGTTTGCAGCATTGATCAGTGCTCCTGGACCCAAAGGAAGGGAGAGCAATGAAAAGAAAATGGCTTTTCAATTTTAGATCCATTCACTGAAGCTCTGTAATGGAATATATGGACTTTTTACCAGTTGACAGTAGAACTGCTGTATTTGTTAAGCATGTATCAGTGTCCGCTCTAACCCTGAGAAATCTAGGCCACGTAGATACTGCAGTTTGAGGTAGGTGTAACAATCTCTGTAAGTTTCTGTGAAAATCTTTGGAAAATTTGGGCATCCATGCTTTTAGCCCTACAAACTGCTTCACTGTAATGCAGCTGATATAGGGAGCATGTGTAAATACTTGTTCTCTTTCACTCCTTTTTCTTGTGCATCAGCTTTCAGATTTAATTTATTTTGATTTCTCTGTTTTTAATACAGATATAGTCTGTTGGGAAAGGCCTGAGAGACATGGTTACTTTAATGATCAAATTCTATTTCTCTTTGGTCCAGCTTGTATAAAGTCTTGAGGCAGTATAGAACTGAAGTACCCATCAATGTTCCTGTTATTGGACATGCTTCATATGTTGTGATGAAATTACATGCATCCACATAGGTTGTTAGGAAAAACTTAACATGCCACTGATGTGCAGTGAAGGAGAGTTAATTGTGTAGATGCCCCAAGACTATGCCAATAAGCAGAGAAGACTGTAGTGGTCATAAAAATCTGTCTTGAATAAAAATTACTAAACAGGTTTTCAGCCAATAGCCTAAGGTAAAATCCCAGTGTTAATAAATATGTGTAGATGAATGAGATCTTTGCTGTCTTCGTCATTAATGAATCTTGGTGGTGTAAATATAGGGATGGACATCTAGGAAAGATGAAAAATGATGTTGGCCTATGTTTTGCCGTACCTTTAATTACAGATCATGTTTATTAATGCAGAAGTGTCCAGAAGCATAACTGACCCTCCTTTTGTCCCAGGGGAATGAGATTTCTTTCGCCTCCCCTAGCCCACCATCACTGCATGTCACATCAGCCAGATTCCCCTCCTCTCCCTACAAACTTTCATTCTGTTGAGAAGCCACCGTGTCTGGTGCTGTCTCCAAATTCTAGCAAAGAATCCGTGTCCTTGGCCTGTGTGCGCTGCGTACAGGAAAATGTGAGGGGAGGATCTTCAGCTGGTGAAAATGACATAGCGCTCTTGAAATCTAGTTTTGCCAGTATGCACCTGCCAAGTATTTATGGCACATATAATGTTTAGACACTTAAGAGCACTGACTTTTTATGCTGGCAAGTTAGGACTGGGCCCCTAGTTCTACACAGTACAGTGTAGTGAAATTCATGAACTGCTTTTTCTGTGTGCCGCAGAAGGCACATTTAAAGTGTTGATTTCCGTCTTTACTGGATTTAACTCCGAGGAAATCAGTGTTTGCAGCGGCTAGATAGCAATATTGCTTTCTTCAGTGGCTACATACACATTCACCGGTGCCTGTACAAAACATTTGAATGCACTTTTAAAATCTGTTTCAAGCTTACCCTTAAAAGAAAGTGGGCCCCATGCTGGCACACTGCAATGATCACTATCTTGTGGACAGTTAGCCCTGAGGTTTGTAAAGACCCCTAAACTGGACATACACATGTCAGGATATGTCCAGAGTGCATATATGCGCCATTGATTTTTGGCTGAACTTATTAAGCGTCGGTTACCAGCCAGTGGATTTAGAGCAGCTTTGATAGTGGCTCTGATTTATACTGGAAGGGCTCTTGTAGCCTCAGACGGTTTCTGGAATCAGGGAATTACAAACGAAGCTAACAGTCACCTCATCTTCACCATGCTCACCTTGAGAACAATTTTTGGAAGCATTTTTTCTGAAATGGAAGCCCTTTGATTTCCATTAACACTGACAGATGCTTAGGTGACATCTCCAAAAACCAGCCCTGTGGAACAATTTGGGGTTTTATTTTTTGGTGCATATCCAACATCCACAAAACATGAGAATTAAAAAAAATACCATACTATCTAAGAAGAAAAAATGTAATGCCTTTACAGATGTTAATTCTTATGATGTTATTTTGCAGTTATATATTTTTTAAAATACCCGACCCATCAGAGGTTTTTTTGAAGTCAATATCTGTAATTCCTCTTATAAATAAGCTAAAATTGTTTTGCTAATTTTCCAGCAAATGGCAAACTTTGTCTTTTTGCAGTTAAAAACTTTGAGAAATATTTAAAATTACTTTTGACAATATGTTAGCATGAGTGAAAGACTATCTAAGGATACCACTCAACTTTCTGAAGCACTTAAAATATTACCAGAAAATTGATTCTGTGGCTTATTATAGAAATAAATAGATATGTGAATAAACTTCTTGGTAAAAAAGAATAATATACAAAAGGGTTCAAAGATCATTAATTTTTCTCATATTTCTGGCTGTGTTTCCAAAATCAAATTTCAGCATTAATATGTTAAGGTCAGTGATGATTCTAATATTCAGTAATCCCTATCTTTCTAGTTTATTGATTGTAAAACAGCTAGATTTTAATTGTCATGTGAATATTTGAGAGAGAGGAGGTCCAGGAATAGTATGGCTTCACTGCTAAATGTGGCATTAGATAATCACAAGCGATTCTCTAACTTGTTTGATACTGACTGCACTGTCAGTTGGTCTTCTTGTCTCATGACCTTGCTTCCGGTTGCAAACCCCATTTCTGCAATTGAATTTCCGCTGGGTTCATGACCTCAACTCATAAGTGCCATGACCTGAATTGGAGTCATGACCCCTTGGTTGGGAGCCACTATCTTACATGCTCGTGCTTGATCAGCTTGGGATATGAATTCAGATTAATTTGCTTTGGAAATGCTTAAAAAGAGAAGCATCACCTTTGTTTATCCAAGTTGTTTAAAATACATTTTCCAGGCGGGTGGACATAAAATTGACAATAAAATAATTAAAGAAATAAAATATTGTTATTTATCTTGAGGAAATTGTTCCTTTTTATTGTTCTTTCCATAGACTATCCTGAAACTGATTCACAGCTATATATATAGATAGATAAGAGTATTTTTCTATATGTATCTCTTAAAGGACTGCTGCTAAATGTAAGGTATTAGAAATAGCTCCATGTGTACTGTTAAAGAAACTATATATCTGATAAACCCACATGCTTAAATACAGTGTATTGATAACACATGTTAGCAGTTTGCCTGTGCACCTTGCTTAAATTATGTGAAGGAAAAATGCTAGGTCATAAAATCATTAAGGTTTGTTGTTTAAGGCTGAGGTCTCCAGGCTAAGGATATGACCAGGTGGGACTGGTCCAAGATCTTCAGAGACAGTATAATGTAAGGTGTTGCCATACTGATGAAACATCTGGGATACATACCAAAAAAACCCAGCTGCTCAATCAACATAACAGCACTTTACATGCATCATTGGTTGAGGACTTTTTCCTAAACTGAAACATGGAAGTTTTTTTTTTTTTTCTTTTAGCCTAAGCTAGAAGGCAGCAAACTCAAGTATCTGTGCAGATACAACAAAAGTATAAATGAAAAGGACTAAGATTAGTGCATGTGCCATAGGGAGAAACAGCAGAGCAGTGCTTATGCTGAGGTTTCATGTAGCTGGATCTTTTTCTTTTACCAGAATTGCTTTGATTTACATTCCTCAGAGCAGTTTGAAAGTTGTTTAGCACTTCAGGAGTTTCTGTTCACTTCCTAATGGGACGGAACAAAGTCAGACCTGTGGAAACGACATGTGCAATTGGCAGGGATTTCAGAATAGGGGTGTCCATTAGTTCACAGGCTGAGCTTGACCTGATATATATAGCCGCACATGTGTGATTCATTAATGGTAATGGGGAGTTTACTAGTATGACCCCTCATGCATATCTCATACAAATAAAATATGTTGTGGGGTCTTTTTTTCCTCTTTTGACATGATTTATGCACTCCGGACTCAATCCAAGTCCCAGGGAAGGTAATGTAAAGTCTTCTTTAAGAGTTGGAGCCAATAAACCTAGTCACAAGCTTTCAGTATGGAGAGGGCAGGTTTAGGTTTTGGCAGCTTTTTTGGTTTAACAGATAAATGTTTTAATTAAATTGCCCTTGAAGATTGTCAGAGTTGCCCGAAGACTGACATCCTCTCTGCTTAAACACCAACAGAGACATTCAAAGGAAAGAGGGAGCCAAGCCTTTGCACAGGGTGTAGCAACCAATCTGTCTCGCAAGTTACTCAGCTGAGATTCTGCTTGGTTCTTTTGGCTGAGACAGCAAGCAAATGTGTCAGCTGGAGTCCAGCTGAGCACGTGAGGCGAACTTTTAAGAGCAGGGCCCAGGTTTTCAAAAGAGCTCAGTGAATTTGGTGAGCACTGTTTAAAAGTCATTTCTTGATATCACAAATGATTCTATACGTGGTTACCAAAGCACATTTGAAATTATTTTCACGTAGGTCACTAAGCAGCCACTGAATGATAGCTTTACTGACTTGGTTCAGATTTAAATCAATGTCACAGTACAAATGCAAGAAAATAAACACTGGGTATGTGGTGCTGCATGGCCTCAGAAGTCTTTTGACAAATTTATGAAATGGCACCATTTTCAAATATTTACATGGTAACTAAATTGGGAAGCTCTTTTTAATGAATATCGGGATCAACACTCTATCAACATGTAGTATGTTAGATTTCTGCAAAGACTATTTTTATTATGTATATTCAGCAAACATATAACTGTTTTGAGGAGAGTTACTCTTTTTGTGAGAAGTAAAAATAAGTGTTCCTCTGAACGAAGGGAACGATGCATAGCTGTAGCGTATTCAGTATGGCATGTGTTAGGGACTTAAGATTTGAGATAGGAAATTAACACTGAAAGTGGATAGCTTGTCTTGAACTTTCTAAGTCATCAAATATGATAACAAACATCTATTTCTACTTGAGTTGCATACCACATGCAGTGGCAAGATAGTTCAGTCTCTTATTTTGAAGTTTTTGTTAGTCCAGCGGGTATCCATCTTGGATCCCCAGAGGCAGTAGCCACAATTAGGGATCTACCAAGACTTTGAACTTTGAGGGAATGTAGACTGCAACGGCAGTGTACAGTTTAAAATACAATGACTTATTGTGACAGAAATCATATAAGTCAGTTTTTCTGAGACCACAGAAAGACAATATCAAAGTTCTGTCATAAAACAGTAATATTATATTTGCATACACCAAAACTTCAGATTTGTCTAATATAGCTTAATCACCTTATATATGAACAGTAGCTAAGCTCAAAGGACACTTCACAGGTTGCTAAGTGAAGGACTTCAAAGTTAGAGAATGCCAGATATTGTCTTCATCCTGTAATCTCAGTTCTGTTCTGTACGTATATCCTTTCTGGTGAATGAAGCCTGTATCCTTTCACTGGAGGAGAGAGAAAATTGTATGCATTCATATAATTAAAGACTTCATCATGATAGGTGCATACAATGAGAATTTTCCTGGGGCAAAGACAAGGCATTTCCCCAGTCCTGTAGTGAGTTTGCTGCTCAATTTTAGGTCTACCACAAAAAAACACATTAAAAAATAAAGCAATGAAATTTTAAGTCTTGTTACCTTAGCTAAATGCAGGAACCTTCAACATCTCTTACAGTAATGCAGGAATCATTTCACTCACCACTAAAATGCAGATACTGCTGTCATGATACATCTCACTCTCTTAAGAGAGCACAAAAAAGTTACAAAATAGTGTAACACAGAAAGTATGAGAAAACATTATGACACCAGCTGAAGCTGCAGGAGGAAATTTAAACAGACAATGGGAATTTGGCCAGGACACTATGGTTAACATCCTTACTTTATTTTTTTCTTAGTGTTTTGCACGGTTTCAGATGTGAAGGACAGCAATCATAATAGAGCGGTGTGCCCTAACACCTGCTAGGTCAGATGAAATGGGTAAAAACTTTTGAAAATTTTGTTTCCAAAAAATTTGGAAAAAAACACCTTAATTTTATTAAGGATAAATATCTGTGTGGCCATATCCTATGGCTTTCGCTAAAGCCATGTGATATGAGGGTGTTTAGTAACAGAGAAAATCAGATCACATGTTGTCATTGTTGTTTTAGTCTTTGTCTTCATATAGATTTGTGCAGCACTGAGCAAAATGATGAATCTTAGTTGAGGCCCTTGAATGAAAATGATTAACAATAAAGAATGATCAAAGATTGATTCAGGTGCCTAATTTGAGGCACTGTTGATGGGAAATGTCACCCTGACATTCCACCATCACATTAAAGAAAAGAAGAATATTAATAACATTTTTTCCAGAGTAACTTGTCATGAAATGAGGAAACTGGGCTGTAGACTACAGTTGCCTTTCCCTCTCTATACTGCCCCTCTTCCCCCCAAATAAGCAGTTTTTTCTTATTTTATCTCTCTTCAGTTTGTTCTGTGGTTACTAAAATTATCTGTCTAGCAGCTCTTGGAGGCTTGAGTGAAACTCTTTTTACTATCCCCCACAAGCTTTTGTGCACATTCTCCTATGGCAAACTAATTTTTCCTTGGACTTCCATCTATCAAAATGTTGCTTCTGTCTTACAAAGATTTGCCTCTTAAAAGAATCAGTTATTTCAAATAGACTAAATTCCTTTGTTCCACTTTCTGAAGTTGATAAGAGTTCTTTTTTTTAAATATAACTAAATGTAAAATAAAAATAATTTTGAGTATTATTCATCAGTGGTAATGTGTAAATCAAGTAACCTGTGGAAACAAATCAAGGGATAAGAGATCATGTAGGAATTCTGAATTGCTAGATCAGGATAAGAAATCAAGAGAACAATAGCTCAGGATATAGCTATCAAGATAGTGGTCTGCTGACTACACAGCTTCTCTTCCACAGCCATCTGGAAGTTCACAGGGTCCATTAACTTCTAAGGGTAGATCATCAAAACAGATGCATTGCACTGGCAAGCAAGAAATACCCTGAGCAGAAACTGAGAAGTATTGTGGGCAGTCCATGAGAATTCTTTTATCCCCCAATCTCCAGTCCTATCACAAGTACCAGGTTAGGTCACCATCTGACCTGTTAGGTGGGGCAAAATCTAATCAGACCACACTCACTATAATTGTCATTATTATGAAAGTCAGAAGTTCTAAAATAATCTGGAAGTATGGTTAGCTGTATAATGACTGCAATACCAGTAAGTAAAAATAATTTAAATAATTACAATAGCTCAAGAATGGCATTAATATTAAAACAGAACTAAACTTCCAACCTTCCCCCAGAGCCTTCATTTGGGAAGAGCTGGGAAAGATGAACATAGTTTATTGAACCTATACAGAAAAGCGCATTGTATAAACAAATAAGATAGTAAAGTAAATCTTTATTATAATTTTTACTATTTCTATAGTTGTTACATTTGTTGTTACATTTGTCTATTGCATTTCAAAAAATGAAAGTAGTATTTTACTGCCTTTTATTTTACATGACAAATTTAAACATGGAAAATCCTGTCAGCAACTGTATATTAGAATCCACAGCACCCGTAGGGAGCCTCATTAAAATGCAGATACGAATATGGGGGAGCAAGTTAAAATGTTTTAGAGGGAGAACTATATGACCTCATTGCCCTCTCTCCCCATTCTTTTTCTTGGCCTTGGAGCAGATAATCAACTGAACTTGGAAGGCATGGAGAATTTGCTATAAAAGTTGATGAGCTCTACATTTAAAAGACCTGCCAAGTCTTAAGCACTGAGACACTTGTCTGACTCCTCTCACGCTGTCCTATGAATTTTCAGAATACAAGTCATGCATTTGCTACTTCTCTTTTGGGCTCTACAATTTCTGTTCTGCTCCGTGATCCCTTGTGCCAGGCAGAGCTGAGCAGCCTGACTTGTAAGCTGTCAGCCAGCCCATGGCTGCTTGGCCCATGGGAAATCATGGAGTGGGAGAGAAATGGCTGCACTGGGCTGCACTTTAGACATGTAACTCCAGCACTCAAAAGGGCCCTGACAGAGGCATGTCTGAAACATGGACTCTCTCGCATTATGTGAATGGATATGTGCTTCCCACACAACTCTGCCCCTTTTTGTTTTTCTGCAGTGACCTGACATGTAGGGTTACATGCACTGAAGCCCTGAAAAGTTAAAGGTCTACATATATACAGCTGTTGCATGTTGCTGGAAAGAGTATGCTTCATATATAAATCGTGTGACCACAGGTATACGATTCAGTCCTCTACTTCCAAAAGGCACTAAATCTGACCTCGAGTAAGTGTAAATAGATGGCAGGCAGCCTTCTACAGTTAGAAACATGTCCTGAGAGTTAGCTTTGAGACTTCATTTAATTTTGTTGTTCATCAGAGTAATAGTATAGAGTAATAGTCTTTCAAGGCTAAGTTCCTGGGAGCTAGCTGGCATTGATACTGTTATCCATCACATTCTTCTCTTGTCTCCCCAGCACACAGATCATAAGCAACTGAGGTAGCACCAAAAATAGCAGAAATAAATAATCAAGCAACTAATAAGGTGATCTCATTCTTTCTGATTCCATCTTCATGTCCTTCATTCATGTCCTCTTTTGTGGTGTCCAGTGAATCTCCTAAGCTTAAATGAATATTAGCAAAGACAAACTACACAGAAGCCACCCAGATGGGAAAAGTTAATGGTAGAGCTAATTAAAATAATTGAGAATAATTTTGCAGCCACCCAACAGCAAGTTCTAGAAAAAAATCTGTGAAGAGTACTTTTAAAAATATTTTTTGACTAGCATTGTATATTGAGTCTGGTCAATAGAGATCCTTTACTGATTGTTCCACATCTTCCTTTAGACACTTGGATAAACGTTGCAAGGACTCATTTTCCATTTCAAAATCATAAATAATGGTGAAAATACTGCAGTACCTAATGTATTTTGATCTACATATTCTGGAATTATAATAGTTTTTTGTTTCTGTTTTATTTTGCTTATTATTTTGTTTTTCATTATATAGAAAATATTTGGGGTTTGTTGAGGGTATATCGTAGAACTATTTTATTCCTTGACAGAAAGGGAGCTTTAGTCCCTTTTAACAGGACACCTAATCTTTGTATGTTCTTCAGGTTTAGAAGAGTTCAGCAGGAAGATATACTGTCTCTCTTTGATGTTAATACATTACCTTCAAGAAATAAGAGAAGGTCTGCCTCCCATAATTGCAATATTAGCTAAACTGTAAATAGATAAGGAACAGATAGAATTTGGAATCTTTTGCCAGTCACAGTCTAGGTATTCAGGGGAATTCCAGTGAATGCAGAGTTGCTAGGAAAGTGGGAATTTGGGGTAAAATTTACCCCCAAATGTGTGGGTTCAATGGCATCTGGAGAGAAGTATTGGGGAGGAAGCTTGCGAGAAGTACCAGAGGTACCTTCCTCTGTTAGGAAAGGATGTCAGCTGGATTTCTGAAAAGTCTACGTACAGCTAAGCCTGTACCTGGCAACTTCCTGAAAAAGAGAAAGAGAGGCACAGCTTTGGGCATGGGAGCTGTGGAGAGAAGCAGCTAATGAGCAATCACCTGTGCCAACAACGAAGAATTTCAGGCCTTAGATGTTCTAAGTGTGCATATATTGTGCCCAGAGGCATGTGGTATCCTGTCATCAGAAGCAAGAGAGTGCAAGGAAGACTATGGTATTTTCTTCTCTAAAGCTTGCATATTAAAGTAACCGAAATGTTAAGGTGGATCAGCAAAGAGTGATAAGAACCAACCAGTGCCAGACAGTCTTTACTTTGTTCAGTTCACATAACCCACAGGAAAACACAGCAGGGTCCCATCCAATCCTATTTGCAAGTTCTAGATTTTTCCATCCAGATATTTCATTGCTTTGCTTACACAGACTTCAGAAGAATTTATCCTGAGGGGCTATTTCTTCTTGCATTTCAGTTACAAGGCATTAGTTCATGCACTGCTGGTATGTCAAAACGTGTAGCTGATAACTTAGTTACATCATTAGTTATTCCTACCTCAGGTGAAAAAAATAGCTGTCTTAAAGTGCTGTTCAATGTGCATGTTCTGCAGATTCTCACAGAGGGACCTGTGGTTACCTCAGCCTGATGATTGCTCTGCATTCTTCCAGTGTAGACACCAAGAGCTGTTGAAAATAATTGAGACGCTTGTCAACAGAGTGGGAGACTGGACTTCATCAAAACTGTTTTAGTCTCCAGGACTGATGACCTTTCGATGGAGTTTGTTTTAGTCAGGAATTAAGTGTCCAATCCTGTATAGTGTGAAGCGCCTTCTTTGAGGTGCCGAGGATCCTTATTTTCTGTTGCAGTTGCTCTGGATAGGAGTGCTAAGCATCTCTCCAAAGGCACTGAGCACATTGCAGAATAGGGCTTCAAACTGCTTGTGAAAGGAGATACAAGGTTTCCACTTCTCTGTTTTTCTAACAATGAATTTAAATTTGAAATACAGAGTTATTATGAGTAGAATTCAGGCTATAAAGGAAACTCGTTTAGCAGATCCAAAACAAAATCACTTTGTTAGCTAGAACTGGGTTATAAAGGCAGGTACTTAAATGTACAAAGAATATGTGCATATTATTCTGCAGGAAAGAAATTCCAAAAAGAGTGCTATTCCCTGATTGTCCTCTGCTATTAATATTAGTATTGTAGTAATGATCATAATGCATAAGGAAAAATATAAGGTTTCTGAGTGGTTGCGTGTTTCCAATGTTTTTTTTTTATTGCTGTAAACTGAGCCAGCTGATGAACAGCCTCTAGGGAGGAGACAGGATCACCCTTGTTTCCTGTTCAGCCTTGCTCCAGCAAAAAGCTAATGAAAGAAAAGAACGTAATGGCCTTGCAACCAAGGTAAAAGGTTCAGGAGAGTTCACAGGTCAATTGATTTCTAATCGTACTTTATGTTATATTTCAATCACAGAATTAAAAAAAAAAACCACTCCAGTGTCATAATGCGAATGTATGATTGGCAATAACGCCCTGTTTCTGTATTACCTTTGAAAAGTAGGTATAAAACCTCTCACAGTGGAGGGACAATATATTTATGTAAAGTGCAGTAGCAAGTGTTCTAAACAATTTTAAAACCCCTTCTGCTTGGCTATGTGAATATGGATGGTGATACTTCAGCGTATAAATATAGCCACAAATATATCTCAAGTTGGAAATATTTAATTAACCTGTCTGTAAGCATAAATAGCAGATCTGCACAGAATAAGTTATCAATTAATTTACTGAAAATTGCACCATTGGCCATTTCTTTACTGCCCTATCTCAGCATGGAGAAGAGAGAGATATTAGTTGCATCACTGTAGAGCAATGAGATTTCTGTAAGTCGTGATCTGCTGGCATGTAATAACTCGATCTGCTTCATGCAGACAAAATATATTAAAAGTATGGACGAGTGAAGTTTGTGCCCCAGGGAGAAGGCAAGATAATGCATTGAAATTGTTCAGAGGTAGTTAGATGCCTAATGGTCTAATATGTGAGCTATGTGAGGTCTGGGGTCTGGTTCTCATAAATTCTGGCTAGACTGATCCTGTAATTTCAAGCAAAGGATAAAAGCGTTAACCAGAGTCATCAGTGTTCAAGGTCCATGATGCTGGATATTATTCATGTAAAGATTCAAGAAAAACACTAAAAGGAAGGCTCTGGAGCATATGTGTTTGTATGTGACAATATACATATATATCTTTATAAATGTGTTATATTCTTTCATTGTGTGTGTGTGTGTGTGTGTGCGCGCGCGTGCACGGTAAATGCATACACCAGCGTATGTACAGTTACATATGAATCATGCTAACAAATGAATAGCTGAAATAATAAGGAATTTTTGTTGTTTTTTCTTTAATCTAGCTACTGAGATGATATCTTTCTGGTTAGCAAGTTAATCTATGGAATGACAAAACACTAGATCTCATTTTACCACTGCTACTTTGTAATATCTGTTTTATATTAATAACATATTTTTGTACTTGGTATCTAAAATTTCTTTTTCTTTTAAGGCTTATGTTGATAGATATTAAGAAAGGTTGCTTATGATTACAGCAAAGCCTTGTAAATGCAAATGCTGATACACTTGCTTTCTCACTTTATATAGCAACTCTGAGCATATTAAACTAGTGAGGTCACTCCTGTGGCTGAATAGTTACCACTAGAGTTGTGTATTATGATTCCTGATAAGTGCATGAATGCTGCATAATGTTGTCTTAATTCACTCATATAATTTTGCATCATCACTGTGCACTAATCAAGAATTTAGGGTCTCAAAAATTGTACAGCTGTAAAATCCAAGCAAAATGACAGGAACAAATCATAGAAGCTATCCCTCATAAAGGCATAACTTGCATAGCCCATACATAATGTGCTGTACTCCATAGATTTAATTTAACTTTATTGCCTCCTTAATCAGTGTTTAAGGTGTATTTGTCCTGTGGCTTTCTAATTTTATAAAATGTAGTCAATCTATGACTGTAGAGTAGTCACCTGGATGTTAACAAGGAGTCTCCCTAAATCTATAAATGGCAATAGAAGGAATGTGCACCTCCTGACCTATGTATGGAATAAGCACTCACCAGCCCCATAGGCTCTGACCGCTCTCTTCTCTGGACTCTAAACAGGCAGACTCTGGGACTGAAACGATCATGAGGTAGCAGAGGGATTCTCATTTCTTTCTTGATAACATAGTCCTCCTCTCCTTCTTCCAAGTACACCTTGATGTGAGAACACTGAATTTTCTTCTTCCTGAGCAAGCATGATGTGCAAATACTTTTAGTAACTGAGCAGGATATCATTTTGCCTTGATACATATGTTTTAAATTTAAATGGATAGGAAAGAAAATTGGCAAGGAAGGTTGCTA
Source organism: Struthio camelus (assembly GCF_040807025.1). NCBI lineage: Eukaryota > Metazoa > Chordata > Aves > Struthioniformes > Struthionidae > Struthio > Struthio camelus. Next base: position 49,510,027 of record NC_090946.1, read on the forward strand.
CATTACCTTCAAATTTCTTTCTTTTTTTCTATGTTACATCCCTGTTTTCTTCTTTCCTGTTCTCTGATAAAGCATTCCCTTGATCATCTCAAATAGTTCACCTCCACATTCTTGGACTCTGGAGGTCTACCTGCATAGTGGGAGACCTTTGTAGATGGATATAGGGGGACTGCAAGGGAGCAAAAGGGGCTGGAGGATGAGTATTGTATATTAGTGTCCCACAGAATCTAGTTAGACAAGATACATGCACTTGGATCCTTTGATCTTTTTCCAAAATGTTGTCACATAAGGGCCAAGTTTACAGAAGCAAAGGGTTGAGGCATCAGGTCCAGCGGAGAGGGCACAGGAACTATTCTGGTTCTGTGCAACTCCTTGTGACATCTTAGGACTCTGGGTGATGGATACCCTTTAAAGATTTCAGTGGTAACCTTTGAAGAGGAGAAGCAGTCAATACTGCCTCTTCAGAGCTGGGGTTTCCTGGGGTTTCCTGAGCAGGGTTATGCGTTATTTTGAGCTCAAAATGCTACATTTATAGAAAGAAAAGTTAGCTCTTCTGAAGACTTGCACTGGTTCAAAATCCATATCTCTGGAAAGAAGGCTGCATTTGCCATTACTAAATGTAGCTTTCTATATAGCATTTCCACATGTGTTTTCAATTATTATTTTGAAAATTACAGATTTTTGTCAGCCCCTAATTACAGGGCAATAACACACCCATGTCTATTTGAGTGACTCATTTAGATGATTGTTCTGACAAAAGCAGAGATCATCTGGCAGGTTTATAAGGCAGAACTATCCAAAACTGCCTCTAATTTGGAGCTCCTCGGCTCAAAACTCTGATTTGCACATGCAAGGATCATAAACAGCTATGCAGTTAGATGTGTGACTGCTTGACCTGCAAAACCAAATTAGCTAGTTTTGTACTACCCAAAATTAGAAGTCATATTAATGCCACTTAGTAAAACTGCCCCTCAGAGTTTTTGTAGAGAGTCTTTTAATACAACTGCAAACTATCTAGAGCTGATTTTCAGTAATTAAATGAGTTATTAGGTGGAAAATTGGCAGACTAATGAGTAATTTCAGACACTAAAAAATCAGCCTGCATTGACAGCGTTATGGAAGGTTTCGATATTTTCAGAAGATGTTGTAAAAGCTCACACGGTTGATAGACCCAAAATTAAATGTGCTTGAGAATATTCATACACTTTTACCTCTGTGTGACCTTTTAAAACTTATTATCCCAAAACACAAGCTGAAACATAGATACTAAGTATAAAACAACAAGTCCAGAGCCCCGTTGCATTTCCAGGATCGGAGGCATTTGTGTATTGTTTTCTTTTTTTCTGTCTGATTTACTCTGAGGAGAGCAGAAACAGTACTGAAATGTATAAGGGGTATCAGGATTCCTTTACATTTCAGTGTTTTGCCTGCTCTAGAGAATGGATCAGACAGGCAGTGCATAGGGATAGCATGACCTGTGAATACTCACAAACCAAAACACAGCTGGCAGGTCTAATTTTAGGTCCTTTAGCCTTGATCATGTCCCTTTAATGTATTGAAAGGAAAAAAGAAAGGCGTTTAAAGTACAGGAAACATCACAGAAGTTCAGTTCCAAATTCCTCTTTAAATAGAGTCTCTGCATTGATGTGTTTTCCTAGACTCTGTTTTTGTTTGATTTTTGTGTGATTTTTTTTTTAATGCCTGTGAAATTTGCCAGGTTGACAGCCCTGGAGACAGAAGTCCCCCATCAACAGAACAGTTACAGCAATGAGAAGTGGCAATGTGTGTTTCCTACAGTGACCTGCCAATGTGCCAGAGCCCTGACCTAAAGGGACCGCCTTTAGACTTGAGAATGCAGTTTAGTTTCCATGCTCATTCACAGCCTACTCTTAGACAAATGGAAAAACAACAGCATTTATTTTTATTTTCTATTGAATTTAATGGGAGGAGGATGGGGCCTCAGACCTTGACTTTTCTTAGTACCATTTTGTATGGCTTTTTGTAATTTTTTTCCAAGATGCTAAAAAAGTTGGAGATTTCCCTGTGGAGGTTTGATGAAGAGGCTGCAGGAAATAGTATACTGTACTTTTAAAAGCAACATTTTATTATTTCTCCTGCAGCATTCAATATTCAAAACATTTTCTAGAACAGGCAGTTTTTATCACCTAAATGTCAAAAAGATTATATTTCTAAGCAAAAAGGGCGTTATATTTCAGTGAAGGTGGCTTCCTGTCTTAAAAATATACACACACAATTTTGAGGGATTTTCACACGTAAATAGCCAATTCAGAGTTTTACCAGAATATGATAGCTGCTCTGGTACTATATCTATTATACCTTTTTAATTACAAGGACTATATAAAAATACTTTTACAAAGCTTTCTTGGAAAACAAAACTTCTTTTGTTCTGTTTGTAACAATTTTGCTTCCTTAGATTTCTCCTTTCTATGAAGCTTGAGAGAGCTGCTTGCTGACTTTGTTAAACCTTTTAATCTCTCAGTCAAATGTCTTGATCTTTGTTTTATGTTTCTTTCATTTTTCTGGAATTCTCCAAAAAGCAGCTCAATGAAATGCAGATTATTCAGAGTGGACAAACTAACTTTAATGTACATGGTTGACCCTATCTTCTAAGCATACAAACCCTGGAGAGAAATAAAATCTAAACAACCTCTTTGCTATCAGCTTGTATAGCCCACTAGGTTTGAAACTCAAGAACATTCTGGTATACATTACTAGCTGTTTCTAGTTCTCCCTATTCTAGCTACAATCCACAAGTTGACCCAGCAAAAAAAACTGTACAGTTTTGTAATAACCCTTTCATTCCTATAAAATTCTAAAGGATTCTTCCCTAAGATCGGATGGCGTCCAGCCATCCCAGAAGTAAGTCAGAAAGGCTTTTCCAGAATCCATGCTATAAGTGCAACCCAGCACAGAAACTAGGCAAATGGGAGGAGATGCTATATGACTTCACCCACCTGTCCAATCCAATTCACCAAACCTAAAACTCATCATATGCTTTCCTTGACATTTTCAGATTGGTTAAGCCATTTCAGACAACAGTAACCTTTAAGCATTTGCTTGTTCTCACAGGTAGGAGGCAGTGGGGCCAGAAACTTTGCAGGTTTGCAGGGTGGGTAGGTACAGAGAAACCTCAGCTTTCACTTTCTCCAGTTTATCATGAACTGCAAAATGAAAAAAAAAAATGCTGTAATTATGCAAAATGCCTCTGTAGCATTCTTTTAGTCTTCTCGATTTTCTCTTACCCTCAATAGAAAAGCCAGGTTTATGCATAGTTCTCTTATGGTCACATTGAAGGAATAGGGCTTCAATTAATGCTGCTTAGTGATCTATTAAATGCAGTGCAATGGAGACAATACATCTGAGACAAAGGAATTGTGTTAGACTTCTAAAGTAACAGTATTCTTCTTAGTAGACATAAAATTGTCCAACAGTCAAGAAGTATCTCAACTGTTCTGAGTGCTTACGTTACACGGGCATTCGCTCTGCCTCGCGGTGCCATGCTCCTACTGCAGATCATGGATTAACAGACTCCTGTTCAGAGTTGACCATAGTGAGTAGTAGATGGAAAAACAGGGAAAATAAATAGAGAAAAGCTGTATCAGTTGGCAAAAATTATTCCAAATTACTGAACCAAGCTAAACTTTTCAGATCGCTTAGAAGCGTTATAAAGATATACACAACAGAAAATGCTTGACCTAATTAAAAAGATCATAGAAGTGCGTATTTAATTAGCTCAATTTTTAAGTAATTTTCTTAAAATAACAAGCGAAGATCTGCAGAATCTGCCAATCTGAGGATTTAATATATTTAGTTGCTGATCCTGAGATACGCTGAGTACCGGTAACTGCAGAATAGCAGCATGTGCTCAATCCCACTACTCAGTTCAGGACCTTGAAAAGATAGGTAAAATCTCAAGAAAAAATTCAGGAAAAATAATTGGGAGGAAAAAGCATGGCATACATCATTTAACAGTGTTAAATAATTCTGGAGACCTTTTCTTTGAACAGCTTTAGCGCTCCCATGCTTTAGACAGGGGATTTGAAATTTGGCAGGGGAATGTTTGGAGTGTGCTTTTTGCTTTCCTTATAAAAAAAAAGTAACAATTTGGCCATGGTTTAAGTCTTTTCAAAAATCACAGTTTACAGATGCTTATTGAAGACTTCTTGGGTGTTACCAACCTCCAAAAATTCTTTTCTATTTGGCCATACTCATGCATCCCACACCACCTAATGCTGACAAGACTGCACATGTGCGGTCATACCCAGAGGTTATGCTGTCATACCCAGAGGGACGGGGTATGCTGTTATAGGGCTGCTCCAAAGTGCCTGAGACCAAGGTTATAGCCAGGCACCAAAACGGCAGACTACTATCCCATGTCTCCCGTTCCCTCAAGGAGCCCTTCTAATACTCAGGGCACTGCTGGAGGGAGCTGCCAGAGATAAATGTAGAGGGGACCAAAGCTGTCCAAGAGAGAAGGATATAGTTCATGACACACTAACCGAGGCACCAAGAAGCAAAGGAGGAAATGAACTGGGGCTGGTGGAGTAAAGAGATAGCAGCACACTGCGAGTTAAGGAGACTCAGACTGTTAAGGAAAGGAACTGGAGCAGTAGGAGAAGGTGACTAATTAGAGAACTAATTGGGCTAGGAGTGAAGTGAAAGGAGGGAGCTGCTGCACCTTGGACCCTGGAACTAAAGCGTGATGAGGGAAGTGATGAGTGAAGAAACATTTGGGCCAGTGAGGTAGATGACGGAGAATGGATTAAGAACTGGGAGCTGACTCCTTAGTTGCCATTTTGCTGCAAAAGAAGACCCTCGCAGTGATGCACTCTCTTAAAAGCTTTTTGTAAGGACAAACATCAGAAGCAAACTTTAAAAGAAAGATGACAACTGGCTTTCCATCACTTCTCTGTGGTCCCTCTTGCCACGTAGGTGTGAGAACGTGGAGAGTACAGGTGGCAGCATTCTGTGCTCAGTTCCTAGCCTAGAAAGGTGCTGGCCCACAGCAGCAAGGGGGACTGTGTCAGAGGAAGTCCTGCTCCGACCTGGAGCAGCGCATGCTCACTTGTTTGCGGGGGGAGGAGGAGGCTGCAGATGCCAGCAAGTACGGGCTGGAGCATGTTCAATACAGATGGAGTCTTTGAAGAATTTAGCTGACAAACTCTTAAATGTCTTTACTGAACTAGTGCTAATTGAGAATTTTCAAAGGTTTATAGCTTGGCCAAATGTGGGTGGATTTTTCAAAGAGATGGCAAAAGGCACATCCCTGAGAGCAGGGCCATCCCTTCTCCAAATGTTATGCTTCTGTTCCAAAGCATGCGCTTCTCAATTAAATATAGTGAGAAGCAACATACCAATATTTTTCTTTTAATCTCATTTTCAGAAATGGCTGAATCACTTTTGCTAAAACTTTCCAAAATAATTGAAGCTTGGGCAAACATTCTGCAGGGTAAATATCAATCTGAAAAGTGAAGTCTTGCAAAATGAAATACTGTCTTAAAATAGGAATACCTGTCCTGCCTATAATAAACTGAAAGGACAAATTTTATTTCTTAGAAACTGGAAAGAGGGAGGCGGGTAATAAGTTATGCAGATTTGAAGCAGTACTCATGAGACCAGAATTTGTCTTGAAAAACACACCTCATATTGATAGAAATGCTTTGAAGGGTTAACTCAGTGCAGATATTGCTAGTGAGTGATTTACCTGTATGGAAAGTTTACCTCTGTGATATTGCCCAACTTGGTGAGGCTTTGGCAGTTGCATCTTGATCGCGAATCACCCAGTCACTTAAGTTAAAGTTGCCTCAGGGCAGCTTTAATTTGTGTACCTAACTTGTTCAAAATACTTTTAAACCTCGCATTCTAGAGTCAGTATTGTTTATTCATTCAGGATATGTCCCATCCCTTCTCTCTGCACCCTTGGATATGTTACCAACTCCCCTTTTTTCATAACGCACTGATCAAGCATCCTTCTGCATAGTAAAAAGTTCCATTAGCTGAATACTGGTTTTACTTTCATGTTTACAAAGAGCTACACTTCACCGTTTTTCTATTGCACCCAGACAAATCTAGCTTCTAATCACCTATATTAAAGTACTGATACATACTGTTTAGGTTGCTGATCTATAGCTAGAAGAGTTAACTTTCTATCCCATCCCCCCTACTCCTTTTTTCAGAACTAGTCTATAATAAGTTCCCCATAGGAAGGATTTAAAAGCGTTTTGTATTATGATGGCTAACATCTAGACTCCTAGCACTGTGGTGAGATAAATAAATGAAAGCTTACTTTCACCAAAAGAAAACTAACTTTCCTCTGGATAACGAATTACAAAGTAGAACAGACACCAAAATGACTGTGAATTCACACAATAGCTTTTGTATTACTCACCTCATTCAAATGGTATTGAACAGATGACACTTCTGCATACTGAATGCCATAAACCTAAGCCTAAGATACTTGAACATATAGTGCAGAGCACCAAGTAGCCAAAGGTGTGCCTGGAATTTGGCCAATGCTAGGTCTTCTACCGTTGGAATCCCAGAAAACTGGAAAAGCCGTTGACCTCAAAGCCTATTTTGTTAGAGTTCAGTAAGGTCATAATATAATCTGCTGGAAGCGGTAGTAGTCCCAGATGCTGTATTATCAGGTTTTTACATCTGGCACATCAGAATGATAGAAGTGCTTCAGCAGCTATTGCCAGCAATATATTACCATCATGTGGATTGGAACATGCTATTTGGGAAACTGGTAGAAGCTTAGAAGGGAGCTACACTGGAACAAAGATGACTAATCAGCAGATATGGATTTAGTATGTGATTCGTTGAATGGTTCCTTAAATTATGTCACTTGCATGCCAGCAAGTACAAGTAGGGATCTCTGGCCCCAGCTTTATGTGGAGAGCTGCCTATCATGTAAGGGTTTTGTTGGGAGCTTAGGGAACATATTGAACTTTCATGTGTAGACTCCAGGAGTTCTGCATATCCAGTCTGTATTGTGCAAATAGTCCTTAATCCTAATAGAATATTGTTTGTTTTGTTAGGGAGAAGCAGCTGTAGTTCATTTTGACATCTATAGCACAAGAAATTTGGCTGCATAGGTTTAACTATACTACTAACCTTAAGAAAAGCTATGTGAGGTGACTGTAAGAAGTCTGTCTAAAAGAAAGGTTCCTTATAGTTGCTCAGAAAGTAGTACAGGTTAAGGTGTTTTATACCAGCCTACAAGGCACTAGATTTAAATTGGTGTGCAGTGAAACATTTAAATATACTATAGCAAATGAAATATGGTCCAATAGGTTTTTTATGGTCCGGCTATGCTTTTTCTTTTCAATCACTAGCCTGGGGCGAACAAGTCGGCTTTAAAATGTCTATTTTAGCTATACTTTTATCACCTCTGTCTTTTAAGAAGTTTGATTTCTTTTTTCATTTCTTCTCTTTGATAAAAAAGAGCTGAGATCTCTGAATGGGTTATTTATCTCTTATGTTTAATCTATTTATCTGTCAATGGGCATGTTGCTTTAGAAGTGTTTTATATTACTAATTAATTTAATTGCACATACTGTACTCCATGTTAACACATTTTCTATTATATACTATAACGTGATACAGGGCCCTCCCTCAGCAACCTTACCTTAAAGCTTTAATTGCTTTCCTGTAAGCCTCAGCTCATGTTTGATTTATCTGATTTCTTTGTATAAAGATTCCCTGGTTTACAACGTGTACACAAGTCATTAAATTGGTGTTGATGTTTATCTAGCAAACTTACCAATTGGTGGTAGTATACATCCCTTTATGAATTTATGACCAGGCAATAAAGACAAGTGTCAGAAGCCCGGTTGTCTCCATCAGGTCACTTGTTAGTTTATGTTTAGAAAGACAACATAAGCACTTCCACTGACTTAGACAGTGAGTTGAAGGGTTGATGCCTGCAGTCAAAATCTGTTATGAATTTCTAGCCATGAATTGAAGTTGTATTTTTCTTTTTTGAGAGGAAGAAGTGAATAGATTGGAGAGGAGGAAAGGGGGAAGACAGCTTGAGTATGTTTGAAGGCAGTGTGGACTTCATCTGAGATACATTGTTGTTCATGTCAAGGAAAAGCTGAACCAAAATGCCAGATCCCCAAGCTATGTGAAGTTTGGAATCTGAATCCAAGTATTGCAGCTTGAATTCTCTCTGGCTCTCAAGAACCTAGATGTAGATACCACATATTAAAATGCATGAAAATGAATGATAGTAAATAATCAATGTAGAGTGGGAAATCTGGTCCTTTGATCTGTCAGGTTTCGTCACATAACACAAGCATAAGGACATATGGTATTTCAGAGTTGCATTTGAAGAGGTGCCTATGCTGACTTTTATCCTTATTTACAAATAGCTGGCAATAAAGGCTGCAATCTTGCAGATAACACCATGGAGGTGCATAAGTCTCCTTGCACAGAGCTCACTTTAGGATAAGGATGTGATTTAATATAGCTAGGAAACATTTGGAAAATGCCTATGTACTTTTGGAGGCATTAAGTGAGCCCAGTTTTGTAGCTCTTAAGAAAACAATAGGTAGATGTTTTTATCTCTACAGGTTTGTTTCACACCCTAAAAGCTGTATTGTTCCTGCAAAACCTCTTCATTTGCCATTTCATTGTCATACTTACTTCCTGCTTGTTAAAGCTCCGGCCTGCTTTCCTTACATATGGACGATGTCTATTGGCTTCAGTGGGAACTAATTGCACATGAGGTGAAAAGATTCAAATTAGGACTAAGAATATATGACCACTTGGAAAAGGAAGCATGAAATATTCTAACTCTTTTTAGATGCAAAGCAACTTAAGAACAAAAACCATTGTGGTCAAGTCTCACAAGCTTAAAGCGTTGTGAAAGAAAAATGAAAACGGGCAAAGCTAATTAATTTGCTAAAATTCATTGTTAATACACTGTTTTCAGTTCTCCTGAATACTACGTTCATGACATTTGGTGTCTTTCTAAAGAACCATCCCAGCTGTAAACTTCTTTCTGTTAACTTTTCTCTGAGAATCTGAACTTCCATTTAAAAAGGGAGTAAGCTCCTAGACCTCATGATTAGCAAGCCAAAAGTTTGATTTCCATGCTCCTTAGAGGTTAAAGGCAAATAAAGAAAAATCAGACGGTATTATTTTTTAAGTCTTTTTCTAAACCCTCATGATTTTTAACTTTTTTGTTAGTCTGACTTTGCTTTTTTTTTGGATGCGGGAAAGAGGAAGAGGGAGAGAGCTTTTGTGAATTTTCAGGATTTGGGATTAGCAAGGAATGAGTTGCTATATGGCTATTCTAAAGCCGTTCTAAAAACTGTTCCAAATGCCCTGGGAGAGATAATATCACCTGGCAAATTGTTGCTATATGAAAAAGTAATCAAAAGATGTGACGAAAGCTACAAGCTCTCTCCACCGGCTCTGGCACTGTTTATACCGCTGCGGGGGTGACTGAAAGGCACTACTTTAAAACTTGAGGCAAGGAAGCTGAGTAGCCGAGATCCCCGTCCCACAAACACTTGCTGCTCGCAGCAACGTTTGCTTCTGTGAAGGGCTGCCTTGACTCCGACCGAGCGAAGTGCTGCTCCCCGTAGGAAAAGCTTGCAGGATCGGGCCCTTGGATTATACATGTAGGACTCTGGAAGACCAGCTTTTACTGCTCATATGTTTGGCAGGCAGATTTGATAATCAGTGCTGTTCTAGAACCTTACACCATCTCAGTGAATATAAATTGATGGTGTAAAGCAAATGGGCAACTGGCGGGAAGCCAAACACGGATTGGAGAGAAGACGGTTTATTGTTGAGGGGGCAGCCCGGTGTTCTGCAGCAGAGCTTTCTATTCACAACAGCTCTGCGTAGCTGCTGAGTTCGAGTGTGGCCTCTGAAGTGTATGAAATAATAACAGTTTTATTTCTCCTGACACAAGCACGGAAGCTGTTTGCTGCCACCTCAGAACTGTTACCCTGCAATGCTAAAGTACCAACAAGGCAGGCTGGATGCAATGTTATTATAAACAGTGCCGCAGTAAACTTCAGGAAAAGCCCATTATACGGTGATAGCCTGTTTGTCAGGAGAAAAGTTCACTAATGTATATGGAAGCAGAGCTCCACATTCACTGATTTGTCTCCGAGTCTATTTTGTTGGACGTTTCCCCTTATTTACTGTGCAGGTTGCTGAGAATAAGCTTGAAAAACAAATGATACAGGGGGCCACGTACTCAGTTAGCTTAAATTGGCAGAGAAATGGTGTCAATTTAAGGTAGCTGATGCTATGGTCCATTGTTTATTATTGCTTTTTAATATTTTAGGATTTTGGGGGGGTGTGGAAGGAAGTGTTATTCTCTGTGGTTGCTGTTTCCTTACTGTAAATCACTCAATGAAAGATGCATTAAAAAAGCAATGAATGAATGAAGGCAGGAAAAAATGAACATATGTACGCCACAGAATTAAACCCTATTTTAACTCCAATTTGTGCTCACATGCAATCAATTACAGTGACATGAGCTGAGAATTTCAGTGGGGCCCCAGGAGTTTGGCACCCATTTCTTATTTTGTTTTGGTGGGATTAGCACTCCTAAAGCTAAAACTTATTTGAAAATCAGCCATGATGTCACTCCTTCCAAAATATCCTAATTGTTTTTGCATATTTGTTTAATTATTCCAGGAATTATTTTATGCTAAACTGAAATGCAGCTGCTGCTTCTCTGTAGTGGAAATATATCATCATTTGTTCATCATTCATTGACCTTAAGTGCTTTTCTTCTACATATAGAAGAATGTTGACTACTCTCCCTGTACCTTTAAAAATCTGATCACTGACTGAGCTGTCTTTTCTTGATGAAGAAGCGTACAGTTATTTTTTGTAAGCTCATCCCTGGGTTCTGTTGTCTGCTATGCATTTTTCCTCTCGTGTGACTGTGGGATCAGGTACCAGGTCCCTCTAGGCCTCAGTTTCTCCATCCCAAAACAGATACTTTCTTTTCTTCTTTTTCCAAGGAGGGGTATAAAGAGATTTTACTTGGTGGTATTGCCTAACATTTATGAAGCAATCTGAGATCCCTGTCTGGAAAGTACTCTAAATGTAAAAATTATTATTTTAAATTATTGTAATTCTTCACCTTTATTTACTGTCAAGTTACTTACACTAACAGACAAAAATGGCGTAAGTCTTTTGTAATGCTATGGAGTACTTTGAAACTTTTCTTCTGAATTCCAATAGAAGCTGAAAATTTAAAATCTTGTGAAGGAGATCTGCCAGCTTCACCACTACGTTCTATCAAAAAGTGAAATAAAAGAAGGAATCAAACTTGACTGCTTCTTTTTTTAATTAATAAAAAATAATCCAACTTCTTGTGAGCGTTTTGGTGAGGAAATCATTATTTGTGAAAAGCAGGTATGTTATGTAAATCAAGTGATTTACTAAGAGTCAGTTCTTGCTTCCAGTAATTAGATGAACCAACTCAACTGTGTCTAGAAAGCCAGGAAAACAGCAAAGATTAAGATTACTCAAAGCTTTTGTTCCTGCATTACTTAAAAGAGATGCAAATCGTACCGTTTTAGTATTACTTATAAATAAAAGCCCAAATCTTGGTTTTTTACCTCCATTTAAGATGCAGGGCTGAAAAAAACCCTATAAAATGCAATAGATGCCTATATTTGAGTGTGCGTGAGTAAACAGTGCAAAAGGACTTTGTGGCTTCTTCTATACCACGTAAAAAGGTCTGTGATAGCTTTCTCTGCAGTTTGCGATGAGTGACCTCCTGTCTTGCCAACCTATTTTGCAGATCCAGTGGAGGCGTGTTCATCACAGAGATCAAAAAGATAGGCCTTTTAAGGCTGAAAACTGAACTGAAGAAGAATACCACTTTTCCTATGTGGAACAGATTGAGGTGGAAGGCTAGGCTGTATAAGGGCTGTGTCTGCACTTTGCAGGAGAGGATACCATCCTCTGAAACACTTGCAAGGTCCTTTTCCCTTTATCTTTAACCTCCTTCATGTTAAAAAAAAAAAAGGGGGGAGGATTAATCCCTAGAAAAAAGATTAGAATTCAGATTTTGGACTCCTCTTTTTTCCTAAATACATTTAAAGTCATGCATAAGAATGGATGTGCAGATCCACCTGGTGTTTGCTGTGAAAGTCACACATCCATTTGGAAAATCAGAGTGTGGGTAGGAAAGTAGTATCAGTTCCTTTGTTTATTATCGGGGTTCTTATACTATACCACCTTCGGCATATCTGAGCACCCCTGAGTAACATATCATCTTTGCAGTGTGTAAAACCTTGTCCTTTCAGCTGTTTTCCTCCTTCCGTGGTTTTAGGGAATTGATTGTTAATAGGGTTGCCATCCAATCTGAAACTTTCAGGATAATCCCAGTTTTTGAACAACATGTCTGAATCTCAGTCTCCACTCGGGCAGGACACATGGTGTGAGAGACAGCTGCTAAGAACCGTGCAGCTATTACAGTGTGTCAGTTTATAAGCCGTGAAGTGTATGTACCAGCTCGCAGATTGTTGGTAGGAGTGTGGTACTTTGTTATAAATATATTTTATTGGTTTTAAGGAGATTTTATTAAAAGGCTACCCACAAGAAACGGGCAGTAAAAGATCAAGTAAATTACTTTGCTTTCATTTTAAGTTACCTGGTCTCTTGAGGGTTTATGGAGATTCCACAAGCCCTCAAAACACTGACACACTTTAATCTTGCTTAGTGATAGTGGAGAGTTGTGCACTGGATGTTCAGCACAGTCAGTCTCAAGGGAGGTAATCAAATATGTATGGAAGGGTCAACAGGCTCTATTAAGATGAGACTTTAAAGGTATTCAGGTACCTAAAAATGCAGGTGAACACCTTGTCAAATTTTCAAAAGTAATTTAATGCACTCAAGGTATTATATCACTGAAATCAGGTGAATTAACCACCTAACTCCAATTATGTTGCTTCACACCTGCCAGCATCTCTAGGTGCCTAAATGTTTCTGTGGTGGCAATGAATAGTTTTTGCTTCTTTTGAGATTAACAGCAGCTCAGGCGGCCCACCACATAACAAAAATACGATACCTTTCTGTTGAAAACACTTTGCATCAGGGCCTTATAATATGTAAACATTAAATATTCTTTTAACGTTTCCTTAGTAGATATTTTAAAACTGTTACAGATCTCTGGCAGATGTTAGTATCTACTGTTTCCTAGCCTGTATGTACTGGTATGTGTGTGTGTTTTCATGCTTTTTCCTTTTCAAGCCTGTGGAAATCTGCATGTAGGGCTCAGTTCTAGTGGTAGGCAGAACTTTGACGCATACTTTATTGTTGCTGTTCTTTCACCTAAGACTACTAGCAAGTTGTGGAAATGAAATGAGAAAGGAAAGAAAATTAAAAAAAAAATTAAAAAAAAGAGCCAGACAATTCTGATTATGAACTAGCTGTGTTTATTTCCAGAGCTTGTGACATATGTACAAATTAACTTAAACTTTACATAAAATTTCACCTGGCCCACAGGGCAACTCTCAGACTACACTGGAGGTGCCGGGGTGGTAGTCAGCCCCCAGGGTGGTTTGATAACCCTTCCTGGCCTGGCATTTCCACCCCAGCTCTGCTGTCTGCCAGCCGCCCAGCTCCCGCCCCTCAGTCCCTCTGACCCCAGGCCCTCCCAGCACCCGCGCCTCCTGCTCTCGAGCCCCTGCCTGCTGCCCAGCCACCCTCTTAGCAATGACGTCCCTCAGAACAACTCACTTCCCCACTCCAAGCTGTCTCCCTGAGGCTGAGCCAAATCCTTTTCCGAAACAAGTGCTCTCTCTTGTTGCACTAACATCCTTACTTCTGCCTACCCCAAAAGCACCTTGCAAAGCTCTTCCCTTTCCTCTTATTCCTTCGCCCCCTCGCCCCACAGACATGCACTGCTTTTAAGCAGCTGATTAAATTTAAATGTGATCGTAATCATAACCTGCTAAATGAGGGGCACATGCCCCAATAAATGCTCTCAAAGCAGATATAATGCATTCTCAGAGACCTTCATTCATTTTAGGTTCATGTTTTACTGCCCTGTGCCCAAGAAGCCTGTTTCCTAAGGTCTTAATTCAGAGCCATCTGCCTACTCCTCTAAACCTTATCACCTCATCACCTCATCACTTCTACTCTAAACCTCATAACAATGACCACTAGCTTGATATTTCAATATTGGCTACTGCCATTCCCTTCTTACTTCCCATCAGCTGCTAAAAGCTGGCCAAATTCCATTCTGGGCTTCTCAAAGAGACAACAACCCAGGTCTTGCTTCTGTCAGCAAGAACAAAACCCTGTACGCAGGTTGCCACTGTAAAAATAACTCAGCTGGGTAGGACCCGGAGGCAAAGAAGAAGACTCTACAGGAAGAATAACATATAGTATTCTATTACCCTGACCACACAATGCGTGTATAACTTGGAAAGTGGATATCCTTTTAAGAACTGACCTGCAGTTTCACTTTGCAGAATTTTTCTGTGGAAATGTTTGTAAATCTATGTAAATTCACCACTTAGAGTTCATCTTTGAGGTTTTGAGTTCAGATTTAGTGTGAGACTTTAGTGTGAGTTTAGTGAAACCACTGCAGTTTCACCTAGTTGCCACATGTAAACATCAATTGCAGCACTGTGCCCAAAAGTCTTATAAGGTTTGCCAAAATTCAAATAAACTTTTCAACAAACCTAGCCTTAACTAAGAATGGTTTGGGATTTTGTTATTAGTGTGGTGCCTTTGTACTACAAAAGTTATTGCAGTAGCTGCTTTTGCTTTGCAAATTCGGTATGTACGTAAGCAGCTGAGTATAGATTAAATTATGTATATAAAAAATTAAAACATAATCCCTCATTTTGTGATGACTAGTTTTCTTCTCTTTTACTAAGTCATGAATATTTTCTGGCAAGATATGTCACTAGCTTATAACTTCATTAAGCTGCAGACCATACCTTACCCTTTCACTAGATCCCTGAAAAGAACTTTTGTGTGTGCCAAACAGATATCCACTTGGTCTATGGCTCTTGAAAGGTAAATTGCCAAGTTCCAGCAAGCAAATTAAGAGGTGCAATGAGAGCTAGCTGTTGCATTCTATCAAATCCTGCCACTGAATGTGTTGAAAAGCTTGCCCAGAGCCATGGCCTCACATATTTATGGTATGAATGGGACTCTTGGAGCTATGTATTGCCATAGTTCCCATTTCTTTTGTAATAAACCAGCTCAGCAGATGTAGCTTAGGTGAAAAGGAAATTCAAAGTCTTCTGCTTAGAGAATAACCAAAACAAAGTTCTCTCTCTGGTCGTCTGTCTTTGAGCCAGATTCTGACACCTTGCTTGCATGGATTAATGTTTTATTCCGTGTATAGCCCAGTGAAACTCAAAGGAGTCACACATGGAAGAAAGTGCTGCTCAGTAGTGTTGTGTGATTATTGCTGCCAGGATCCAGCACCAAATGTGTTTAAAATATTCAACTTTTAGTTTCCAGTACAACACATCAAATCATAATATTTGTTTTCCAAGTCAGCTGCATCATCTCCTGGATTATACATTTTGGTGTTGAAGAAATCCTTTCTGGGTAGCTTAGATTTTCCTTAGAAACAGATGTATTGCAGTTTATGCAGCAGCAGTACCTAATTCACATCAAATGAAGAGTAGATTTTAATTTCCTACTTGTGACTTGAGTATATAGTCTATGGGCTTCAGAGTATTTAGTGTAATATTTGTGAACTGATGGGACCTGCATACCCGACTTGTATATTAAAATAAGAAATATAAGATATGTTATTGAGCTCTGCTGGCTTTATTTAGCCTGGTAAGTGTAGCTCTGAATTAAAGAGAAGCAAAAGACAAGCCCGAGATGACATAGCAGCAGAAACTGAAGTATCATGAAATAAACTAAAGACCCGCTAACAGAGCTTGTTAAACTACCATGCAGTAAGGTGATGGGAAGGGAGTTGATGATACATGGTTTTGTGCCTGTTGAAACTTCCACTCACATATTATAGTCAAGATGCTTCAGAAAATATTAATTACATTTTCCTGCACCACTTTTGCACAATTTACATAATAGCATCTGCGTCTCAAGAAAAAATGGCCTTACATATTAATCAGTAAAAGCAACTAATAAATTTACAAGCCAGCTCCTATTGAAGCCCACAGAGAGCTTCCATTGCCTTTGTGGGGTTGTGGGTCAGCCCTTTAGCATACCTTTCATGCCTAACAGTGCATGAATCTTTTGTATTTCTAGCTTTATCTGATATTGTTGCCTAACTCAATTACATATAAAAGTAAGAAGAGTCTCCCCACTAGTAGGCTCCTCCTACCACCTGTTGTTACTTGTTTCTGAGACATTTTTCTGTTTGATAGTCTTTAATCTGAAATTATATCAAGTGCTGTAATAAAACTGAAACAGATCGTATCTATGGCATTTCCATTCCTCTGCTCCAGTGATAACATTATTTAAGAACACTCACAAGTTAATTAAGAAAGACCTTGCTGTCATAAATCCGTGTTGCCTTCCTCATCAAATTTCTGTATTGCTGAAGTTCAGAAAAGTGTTCTGGATATTCCACAAGGGATACTTCACTTCAGTCCGTAACTATGTGATATACTCTTTTACAGGATGGAGCAGTATTTAACACTCTTACTTCTTCTGGAGTTTTGCATGTTTATATCTGATTAATTTTCAATCCTCCTTTTCTTTGAAATTATTGAGAAAATTTTACTGTCTTGGGTATTTAAGGTATCTAATCTTCTCATAGCTATGTTTGTCCTTGTCTACATGTTATGTAATCCCTTTTCTGTGTTTCCTTGACTCCTTGATTTATGCCGTTCTCTATCCCAGCTAACAGAAGTCAGCTATTGAATGAATCTACCAGTTCCTTGCCCATTATCATTCATAGTGGGCATTTTTTTTTTCTCTGTCAATTGTAAATCCTGTCTGTAGAGCAGAAAAATGAAATTGAGCTTTATCTTTAGGGCTTTGTGAACTCTGTATTCTTTCATGATGCATTCCCAAGCAGTTTTCTGTAAAAATTTGGTTTACGGCAATCAAAAAGGAACCAGCTCCGGCAGGTTATAGAGAGGTTCAAATTCAATTAAATCAGCCCTGCAGGAGCTGATTCCCTAGGTTTATTGCAAGGCAGGGCACTGGGATTGTCTGGGTTCAGATTTGTGAAAATCCTTACATGTGTTCCTGAATTTTTCAAACAGATAGTCTGAGGTTCTTCTGCTTATCCAGTCTTGAAAAAAGAATTAGCCAGTGAGATGGCTGAACCTTCAAAGACATCTGTAACAGTAGTGTGTGGATATCATTGTTTCATATTTAATTTTGCTTCCATTCCTAAACATGTCCATATGATTCACAAAGTGTTACTCCATACTGTAAAGGCTGAGTACAAAGATCTGATATGAAATGGTCATCTGCCTCAGTCATAGCCAGTAATCTAAATGAGCGTGAAACAGAATCCTGGAGCTGTATATATCAAAAATTTGAGAACAGTCACATACGGGTATCTGATATTCACAAGCACGCCTATTTCTGGGGTACTTTAATACAAAACCAGTAACTATATAGAGTCGAAAATGGATGTTTGCATCCAAATTGTGCTGATTGGGTCCATCTCTAGCATAAACAGAGATTTTGATAAACCTGTCAACAGTTAATGGGTTGCATTTGGCAGAAGAAAAATCCAGAGTTCACCAGATAGTCCCGTTCTGTTACTCCACTGAAAGGGGCCTGCATCTTGGTATTACTGAAGGGGACACTATTTTTAGTAATCCTGATTATTTTCTTGGCTTGCAGTAGGTAGGGTGTTCTCACCCCCATCTTTGTTCCTGCTGTCTCTTAAGGGATTAACAGAACAGAACTTGATGAGACAATTCATTTTAAGTAAGATATAGAACTATTTAAAGGTATTATCCCTGTCTTATAGTTTAATTCTGCCTATCACTTTAGGACCTTTCCTGTAGGATTTTTACTTTAGTGTTTACAGTAATTTTTTAGTCTTCATTACTTCTGAGACTACTTTACAATACTGATGGGTTAGTGATTTAAAATGCTTTGTGTTGGCTTCATTATACATTTTGGTCTTCTTAAACTAATATCTATAATTTTAGTTTCTTTTGGGGTCTATCAGTTTATTCTACAGATGCATTTAATTTTGTCTTTTCAGTCTTTTTCTATAGTACTTGTAAAACATTGCCTAAAACTCTTCAATATTTGTAATACAGATTTTGTATTTCACAAGATTACAGTAACATTTCCATATGTTTACCTAAAGGTTGAGTTTCTTAAATTAGGATCCTAGTCAAATTCCAGAGATGATAACGGCAAAATTCTCACTGACCTCAATAGAAATAGGATTTTTATATCTCTCTATCCAGAAGACATCATATCATATCTAGGAGATGAAAATGGCAATAATACCATGCTTGGTTTTATTACTAAACATGGTGCTTTATGCCTGGAGACTGACCTGGGAACCACCTTTCCAATATCACTGTCCTCTCTCCAGTACTTCCTAGATATTTAAAATGCATTTTTGAAATCATTCCTATCCATTCATCTTTTCCATAGCTACCAAACTTATCTCTTCCTAACCTATAGGCAAAATTTAAGTCTTACCTTTGAATGTATCTCTCTCTATAATTCATTCTGTTATGCACAACGGCAACATAACTATTTGCAGTTATCTCAGCTAACTCTACAATCCTCTTAGTAGCAACCTTAGTATTTTCCTCTAGAGCACTAATTGATGCATTTTCTTTTTTTGTTTGTTTCTAATTAGTTACTAGCAACAAAGTACACCATTATATTTCCTACCATCCATGTCAAATTCTTCCATTCTCAATTTTCTCCATAGATTCTTTTCTCTGTTCCTTATGTCAGATCATCCCATTATTTATTCTCCTTTCAGGGAACTCACTATTTGAAAGTTCTAAATTGAATATATGACCAGAGCCAAAGTGTCTGTTTGTTCGTATGTATCAAAACCCTGAAATTTTTCATAGCTTGGCTGGAAATTGGGACACGAGCAATATATTAACATTTTTGCCAGAAAGCCCAGTTCTTCCCAAGAGATAGAGTCCAATTGTATTTGAGAGGTGATAATGCTCATTGTCACCCTTCCGATCCATGTGAATATTCACAGTTTTCAAAATGACTATTCAGGCCATTCATCATCCTTTTCATTTTTGTGGGAAGTCTGAGGAAAATTTTGTACGAAAGATTGCAAAATGTTTTTCTTCCCATAAGACTGAAGAATATGTTTCTCTGTCATTGTTCTGTTTCAGATGGAATGGGAATCTTTTTACCACAATACTGCATGTTATTACTTTATTAATCATCCTTCTTCCCTTCCTTAGAACATCTATTTTTTTCCTGTAAATGTGCTTTCATTCTGCAATCCACACAGCTGGTCATCTTTCTTTGTTGTTGTGTCTAAAAGCAGCCATATGTCATCAGCAAACCTCTCGTGTATATTGAACTTTCTTAGCACATCAGCTTGTCTCTTTGAATCTGTTACCTGATGTCTTTAAAGTGGCAAAACACAGAAACATGGGTCCTCCTGGTCCCTTGTTTGTCAGATCAGCAGTTAGGGATATTGTAGAGATGGGGCATTTAGGCCCTGAAGCAGTGTCTATTCTAGCTTTGTTTTTTAATTTCTCTTTGTTCCAGCTCAACTAGCAGTAATAGGGCTCAAATTAGCTCTACACTATACAGCAGTAAGTACACCTATCCTTTATGTATAGCCCCACAGCTACAGAGCACTGGTGGGAGCACTTGCTTTTGGTGTTGCCTCCAACACAACCGCTCTGATTTTCCAGCTCCGTCTGCCTGCCCAGGTCCTTTATTTGGTGCTATTTTTAATATAAGTGCTCGTCTCAAGGAATTAACAAAGATGTAACAACAGTATAATGTCTTTCTGCTCAAAACATTAGCATCAGTGCTTGACTACCGTTATGACATGTCTAGCACAATGTATATGCATAACAGGGAAGGATATTTGTTCTAGGAGAGATAGATCGAAAAGGTGAGCTTTAAGTAAAGTTTGAAGTGCTTTTGGTTCAGAAGATACCCTTATCTTTTCTAAAAGCAAGTTTTGTCATCCTGGTTGTGTAGTTCCGTATGCGAAATCTCCTCTTTTCCTTCCCCATTTTGGATGACATTGCACAGTTAAGGTATTGAAAAGGCTGTGATATCACGAGATGGGTAACACCGTAAGGAGCTAGGACCATGCTGTAAATGGAGCTCCTAATGCTGGATAGTCTATCAGAGGAATATGTTCATTGGACTCGTCGTTGCTGTTGAACTTTGAAACTTCTGGCGTGTAGTGGTTTCTCTCTGTTCTGAATGAGTTCCAGTCATCACACACATAAATTCAGAAGGGCATCCATTTTGGAGGTCAGTCCTGTGGCTGAAGCACGGTCTTCTCATCATCTGCACATAGAGAATTTGGTGCTTTGTGGCACTGGTATTTGACCATCCAGTAGCACTGCAGAAAGAGTTCATGCAATACGCGTGGTTACCTTGGCAATAAAGTGATGAGAGACACTCAGTAGAATGTGGTGAGAATGTTTAGAGGTGGTGAGATTTTGAAAGTGCTTTCCTTTTTTATGAGCGTTAACTCATTTGTTACTGAGATTCATTCTTAAACAGACAATTAGGTAATGCTTTTAATAGGCTGAGAAAAGTTAAAGGATGTCAATGTGTTCTTAATCTTGACATTTGTAACTATCGATAACATTTTGTACTTATTATGTTTTTCAGAGTGAAAAATTTAGTCTTTCATCTTCTGATTAGAAACTCCCTTTTGTGTTTCTTCCTCTGGATTTAACTTCCCAAATAAATAAATAAATGAATGTCATACAAAATTTTATAATCTGTACCTCAACTTGAGTAAAATTATTACATGCGTATACATGCTTAAACTCTCAAACCTCAGAACAGATCCAACTATACTGGGTGTACATAGCACTACAACACCACTATTTATTATTATTTCATTTACTGGAAGCAAACTAACAAGACAGGATAAATTTTATATAGGAAAGTATTATAAAATAATGCAGAGCAACACTAAATAGCTATCATTAAATAACTTAAAGTGCAATATATTTGGCAGGATTTTTTGCCATGCAGTCATGTTCCTTTGATGTTCAGAGAAAGAGGAGCTCTCTGGTGCCCTTCGCCAATACATACCTGTATAGTTAAGGCTGTAATGACACTTGTCTGCAATAGAGTCAGCAAGATGCAGAAAACATGTAAAGCTGTGACCTATACCTTTAATTCATTTCAGCTAGTTCCATGCTGATGAAGTGATCTATCATCATCGTTACCATGTTATAGTACGTATTCCTACAAGAAAGTTTAGCCACTGCAGGGATGACCGGACTAACATCGCCTGGCATCCAGCAGTGTACAGACTAAACTATAGTTTTAGTTAGAGGATATGAAAACTGACAACAAATTATTGCTTGTGGTCTTTTTCCAGTTTTCAAGTGCAAACATACCAAAGTTTATTTTAAATCTGAGCCAGTCAGACATTTAGTAATATAGATCAAAGAAGAAATGAAGGCCTCCCATGCTTATTATTTCAATATGATGTCTGTTCTAATAAAGTGTAAGAATGCTTGTGATAAACTAACTAGTAGGAATTTTCTGGTTCTGTAGTTTAGCCTTCAATATATACATATATTTGTAAATTAATCAGAAACATATTGTCGTGGTTTCAGTTCCTCAGAAAGCTGATTGTTTTCAATCCTTTCTTTAATCTTAGAAATATGGTGGCGGTCTGCCAGAACACTTTCAGATAAACAGTCCACTTCACATTTAAAAGCCGTAGAATCACTGATGTTAGGTGTGGGGGGGTGGGGGGGAGACAACAGAAAACAACATCAGCCCTCTCTCTCTTCCTCAAAATGTAGAATATTATTTAAATAAGTTAGAGTTGTTGTGCTATTGTCCCTCATTCTTAATTAGAAATAATAAAAGCCATCTGTGCAAGGTGAATTTTGATAAGATCTCGGCTTTTAAGTGTTTGTTGATCTTGTGTGCATGAATTTTCAAATGTCTTAATAGCTCCAGGATGGCTATCACACTGAGTAGGCTCACTGATTTCCATCATGCTCTGTGCTGTTGAATGCGATTCTGTTTATGTGTGGTTTATGTCCACTGAAATTTAAAAAAATATTATTCCTTGCAGTACAATAAGTATTTAACTGAATGGAACTGTTTCCATTTGGAGGAGTTTTCTGATAATACCAGCTCCTCACAGTTTGGGATTGAATGCAATTAAAATAAGGAGCTGTTTTACATGAATTGCATACTGGACAGCATTTCTGTGGCTACTTTCCAGAGACAGGATTTTCTGCAGTCTCCTTGTACCCTTTTTGGCAGGTCCATGTTCATGTTCCCGCTTTAAAAACAAATATACTCCTCAAACCAAAAAAAGGAAAGCTCAGAAGTGATTGTCTTGAAGCTTGGAAATGGAATACAGGATTTCTTTTCTTTCAACCTGTGTTTTCAGTCAATTAAAATTTGTACTCAAGGCTTTTCAGCTTGAAGCCACCCCTGTGTCTGTGATGAGCAATCCTTCTTGTTTGTGCAGTCATTCATTATCTCCATTACCAAGAGGAGAATAGAGGACAATTACATTGTTTGGACGAATCAGAGTGTTAGGAGGAGTATTTATCATGGTGGCAGAGTGCAGCACCTGACAGCGCACGATTGATGGCCAGGAATGAGTGTGAGTGGCCAAAGCAGCCTCATATGATGCAAATTACTGACTGTGGATTCCAATTTATCCTGTTCATTTTTCTTGCCTTTGCTGAAGACTATTAGTGGTTTTTGAAGCAGTGAAGGGGTCATTACTAATGTGGGCTAGAAGCAGGAGGGGGAAGGAGGGGAAAAGCCTTCTGTAATTACACAGCCTTCAGGAAAAGGCTGCGGGCCTAGCCAAAAAAGTGTCAACACTTAGCAATCAGAAAAATTTATTTTCATTTTATCCTTAACCCATATTAACTCAACATTATCATCTTTCTTTGTTAATATTTGCAGAATATTAAAAGCCTGACTTCTATATTAATAC